>NW_019525070.1:433701-519987 GCF_002814215.2 Seriola lalandi dorsalis | reverse complement strand
TAGAGGAAAGAATTCCCGTCTATTTTGGCAGATAAAAGTCCTGCACATTAAAGCTGACAGTTCTGTGAGGAGGATGCTGTTATACTCAAGAATGAGTAAGATAAAACTATTTTTTGTATAAAGGCTGTAGTGGAAAATGTTAGTGCAATAGTATTTGTCCTTGTCTTCTTACTGTAACAGGACTATCTAATCCATCATGTGTTCTCATGCAACCTCATTCAACCCTCTTTGTAGCTGATAAACTGTTCCAATCAGAGCTGAACTGTCTTTGACTGAGGTAAAGGAGTATTTCTGTCTGCATTCTTTCCCCCCACAGCGGCTTTTGACTGCAGGAGATCTTACAGCTACCTGCTTGTGCATCCTGAAACCAGCAGCTGCCAGCCAGAGGAGGATACTTCCACATCCTTATTTGCTGTTGAATAAAAACCAAAGACAGGCCTGAGTCTTAATCTTTTTAAAGATTTCCACAATAATGGCTTTCTGAGGTTATGCACTTATTGGTCTGCAACAAAGATTAAAAACTCAACAAGCAGAGAGGATGTTAAGAATTATGAGAAGCTAGATGGTTTTTGTTTCATGTTTAATTTTACTTCAACAGTACCTTTCCTCTTGACTTCTTTGCCTTATCTTTAACCTTGTGCTTTTATCACAGTTTATTTTATCTTTGCTGACACTGTTCGGTGTACTCAAATTCACAAAACTGATGACAAAATGAACCTGAAATTCTGTATTAGAGTGTGGACAGCACAGGCTGAATTATGGGTGCCTGAGGAAGTTAGTATATTTTACATTAGACCTTGCTGAGCAAATGTAGAGACAGTAAAATACCACATCCACCTTTAGGAACCACTTTTAATGGAACCAACATTTCAGTAAAAAAAAAAAGTTAAAAAAAAAACAAAACAAAACAAAAAAACCCAAAAAGGGCAAACTTTAATGTGAAAAATAAAAGGACCAATTGTGTACACAAACATATTTACAACAAAACTGACAAGTGCGGAAGATACAAATATGCACCTCAACAGTAAGGCTTTTCAGAAAATTCAGTGTATAGAACAAAATGCCAACATGAATTCTTTTACTACAAAAACTACTGCACATATTGCTGAGACAGGAAACTGAGAAAGCTTATAGGTGGGTTTTGGTCTGTAGTTAATTGTCACACACGGTAGAAAAGCTGATATGACATAACAACTTAAAGTGCCTTCCAGTCAATGGGAGACTTTCCAGATTTCTCTAGCAGCTCGTTGGCCTTTGAAAAATGCCTGCACCCAAAGAATCCACGATGAGCAGACAAGGGAGAGGGATGCACAGCCTGCAGCACATGGTGGCGTTTCTATAAACGGAGTGAGTGAACATTTAGATATGTGAACGCAATAAAAAGCTTCTGTAAAGTGTGAAAGTGTTTGCATGAAATAAAATGACAGTGCAAACCCACCCTGTTGATAGCAGCTCCTTTCTTCTGAGCATATGACCCCCACAGCATGAAGACGAGGCCCTCCAGGTTGTTGCTGAGCCACTGCACCACGGCATCAGTGAAGGTCTCCCAGCCTTTGTCTTTGTGCGAGTTGGCCTGGTGCGCTCGGACGGTCAACACAGCGTTGAGCAACAACACCCCTGATGAACGAGGTCACAGATGGAGAGGATGGCAGGTCTGTTAATGACCAACAGCTCTTTTGTTGTGTAACTGTGTGTAAACATTCAATAGACTGCTTTTTAAAAAGTACCTTGTTTGGCCCATTCAGTCAGATCTCCATGTCCAGGGTGCTGGAAGCCTTCAATATCTGACGCCAGTTCTTTATACATGTTCTCCAAACTGGAAATGAACAGAAGCAAGGCTGTGATAAATATGTCAACAGAATGATTCATGAGCACTATCTGATTTTTGAGTTTTTAAGAGAAATAACTAGGTCACAAACAAGAGTTGAAAAAGTTCAGAGAGAGACTGAAAAGGCTTTGAACCTGGGTGGAGGATGTACTGGTCTTTTGACACTGAAGCACAGGCCATGGGCTTGGTTAGGGCCATGATACGGATCCTGGCCAAGGATCACCACTTTGACCTGGAGGTAGAGACAGATCTTAAAGTGAGGCGACTGAGACAGTTCATACTACTCTCGTGAAAAAGTCAGCTAATGCACCAAAACCTATTTTATAAAGAAAGGTAATACCCACACAACAGACAATTCTGTGCCACTAAACCCTAAATTTGCTCATGGTAACTCAAATAAAAACAGAAAGAAGGTCGAAACATTTTTCCCAGTCCCAAGCAGCCACTGGTTTCTGTTCATTTGGCACACATTTAAAACTTGCTTGAGGACTATAATCCACCACAGAGAACATAAAAGTCTGCTTTAATTTTTTGTCAATATTGGTATGATGTATTTCAGTGGCCCGCCTTACTTAATAACAATAATGTGACTTTTACCATAAAGGCAGATTGTAATTTTATTTTTTTTTAAGGTTTCTGTTAATAAATTTTCACCTAACCATATAGAAATTGATATAAGCCCTGCAATTGGTATTTAGTGGTTATGATCTGATTGGTCTCCTGGCTGATCTCTTATTACTTCTGCTGTTGTTGTCACTGCCACATTTTGCAGGGCAAGGTGTGATACAGTGTTTGCAGCCTTGGAAGTTGTGTCATATGTCACATTGTCAGAGCTATTTCACTTACATCTCTGATGTCACACGTCTGTGTCCAGGTGAAGACATGTTCAGCAGGTGGGTACACAGTGTGGCGTTTCCTCTCTTCAGAAACAAAATTCATCAACTGTGACAGAAATATGAAGTTATTACAAAAGGTTCAAAACCATAAAGAGACACCACGTGCTGTGATGAATTGTCTTCTCACTTGTTTAAAATAAGCCTTCCCAAACTCTGCAGACAGCCCTTTCCTCCAGCTCTCCCCGAAACCTGGAGGTGTATGAGCGGAAGCGAGTTTCTCAAGCGCTGCTCTCTTGTTGCGGGCGATCTTGTCCAGCTGCTCCGGGGACAGAGGGTTAGGAGGAGGACCGGACGGCTTCGACTCCACCGCTGAGGGCTTCGGCTTCTTCTGCACAATTTTAGTGTATTGAGCAAAGTACAGAGCAGGTGAGAAGCGGGCAGCTAGAGGTGCAACAGGCGTCAGAAACCGTCCACAGTGGCGTGCAAACATTCTCGTGCAGTGGAAACTCGGAGAACCACTTTCAATAACAAGCAAAAACACAGTGGTGATTGTGAACGCAGCCTGGATTACGCTGCGCGTGTCGCGGGAAATGATAAATCCGTTTGAAATACTACTGCAAGTACACTGTAAGTGGAGTTTAAATTAAAATAACGTTGTGTTTTAACATTACAAGCTAAGCATGTTGTTAATGTTAGCTACATGAGGCAAAGGGGCACTCACCGGGTCTTTAGCATCCTCCTCGGTTTCATTTAACTCCTTAGAAATCCTTTTTTTCGAGACGGGCGAAAAAAAAGAATGAATAGTTTTCTGTCCAATCATTTTCTTGAAAAACACTTGAGCAGTAAGTTGCAGAAAAGTGATAAAATTCACCAAATACCTAATAAAAAAAGCAAACCAGTGGCGGGCTCCTCGGAAAACTAAAACTCCCCGACTGGGATAAAACTATTTGGCGCCAACACAAAGTGACGAAAGCAGAGTCATGATAATGAGCTGAGGGCTGTTCGAGACAAAGTGCTGCTGACTGTTCTCTACTGTTTGTGGTACGTACTGCACCTAGCATTCATCTGAGAGAAAGGTACAGTATACTTGGTGGTTTTTACAGCCATAGACGTATTATTGTCATTATTTCGAAGTCTTTGCTGGTGTTAACACAGTTTAGTAGAGACTGGTCGTTAAATTGAGGAGTCAATTGACAGAAATTAATCGTCATTTATTTTGGTAATCAAGTAATCGTTTGAGTATTTTTTCAAGAAAAAAGCTCATTTTTTTGTCACAGGATCTTAATTGTGAGAATCTGCTGCTTTTCTTTGTCTTATATGATAGTAAATTGAACATCTTTGTGTTTCGAACTCATCTTGAGCTCAAGGAAACTGATTTCACTAGTTTTCACTAGTCCCTAACATTTTATAAACAAAATAATTAAATGATTATTTAAAGGTCCTTAATTTAACTCAAAAAATAAAAATATTGGAAGAAATACAGTGCAGTAAACAAGTCCACTTCAGGAAAACCCACAAGATGCTTTTTTCACATGTTTTTTCTCCCTAAATATGTGTTACACCCCTCAGAGTGCAACAGAGGATAGGACTGCAATGGAAAGCTTCTTGATTCCGGGACAGAAGAAACGCTCCTGTACCAGTGATGCCATCACAAGAAGTCCAAGGAAGAAGATTAAACTGGAGAAAGATGAGAGGATGAAGGAAGAGAAGGATGAAGTAGATGAAGATTCAGCTTTAGCAGAGTTCTCTCTTCCTGTTCCCTGGCAAAAAATAAAGGCAGAGGGACTAGACTGTGATTATGCCTTACTCTTCGCCAAAGAAGAAGCAGACCAACTCTTTAAACAGTTGGAGAATGAGGTGGTGTACTCAACAGGTACAGCATCAACCCCTTTTAATTTTTAATTAATTTTTTTCAAAGTTATGACCAGAAGTTGCAGTGCTGCTGAGCAATTGTGGCTGTTTCTGTTCCAGGAGAAGAAGCAAAGGTCCAGGTGTTTGGAAAGGTGTACAGTATACCAAGAAAGCAGGCGACATACGGAGATGCAGGTCTAACCTACACTTATTCTGGGGTGACACGTTCAGCCTGCCCGTGGACTCCAACCTTGGAATCCATTCGAGATGCTGTCACAAAAACCACAGGACAGACGTTCAACTTTGTCTTGGTCAACAGGTGAGAAATTACCGAGTACAAGCTTGTAAAGGTCACAGCTTGATGAATCTCCCTGCTGAAAGTGTTCTTCGATCATGCACCAGGTACAAAGATGGGCAGGATCACATGGGTGAGCATCGTGATGATGAAAAGGAGCTAGATCCCCTCTGTCCCATCGCTTCTGTCTCTCTGGGAGCAGCACGAGACTTCATCTTCAGGCACAGAGACGCTCGGGGAAAACAGAGCTGCAGACAGATTGAACCTGTGAAACTGGAACTCGCTCATGGGAGCCTGCTCCTCATGAACCCACCGACCAACACTTTTTGGTACCACAGCCTTCCTGTGCGCAAGAAAGTCCTACTGCCTCGCATCAACCTCACTTTTAGACGCATCGTACTGGCCAGCAAGAAATGAGAGGTAGCCACGGCCAAGCATGGATTATCCACAGGGGTAAAAAGTCCCTGAGCACATGGACAAGAATCACAAATCTGAAATGTGTTTCTTAATGTAGCAGCTGGATCTGAGCGACTAAATGGCAGAACAGGGTGAAATAAGTGAGGACCAGCAACTCTAGAGAATGAATCCGTGGTTTAACATGAGATAGGCCCAAAGCTCTGACTGACTCAGCTCTAACTTTATCAGGTTATGTTCTGTATGGCAGCTCAGGTGAACAATAAAATAAACTATTATGAACAATTCGATCGTCTTGAAAAAAATTACAGGCTCTCAATGAGTGCAGATCATATAGGCTACATTGAGCCAGAATGCAATGTTGCATGTACTTTGATGGAGCAAAGAAGCAATGGGGCACTGAGTCCTGATTGCAGATGAGGCCTTTAACAGTGTTCATGTGTTGGAAGGAAAGACGTGTACTGTTGTAAAAATGTTACTTGTTTGAATTACAGCCAATGGATTATGTGATTAGCTGAACTGCAGCTTGATATTCGTCAGTCTCAGCTGTGGATTACTATAATTACTATTTAACTCGAGGTCAATTTAACCCCGTCTCAGGGTCTTTACAAGCCGATGGGGTTTGTAAACTCCATCTAAATAAACTTTGTCAGTCTCTGCCTTTGGGACCAAAGACCATTTATCCTTTTAAATGATGTATTTTATTTATTGTTTTTATTATTTATTGTTTATCTCTACAGAGAAAATCTTTGGTTTCTTCTGTGAGGACCTCATGCCTGGTCATCTTACAGAAAATTATTATATTTGGTAGAGATTCAGTGTTTTGGTTGTGAACGCCTCAGAAAAGTGGGTGTTGGATCTTAGTCATGTCTAAATCTAGCAAATAATCATCTTGCTTTAAAAAAATTCAACTCTAAAGTACACAATAGTTTTATATTTTTAATATCTGAAAACAACCACCTTAACAGATTGCACACAAATACACACAATCTCACATAAATATACATTAGTGCAAATCGCAAACATTAACGAGGGGATTTCCACCAGGCCATTTCTCAAAATGTGACTTTAGTTGGTTTGGTCAGAGTGAAATGGCAGTCATCAGTTACAGAGTTAAAAATATTCAGGATAACTTGCTCAAAAAACCTGCAGTCACACCCTGGCTTTGTTAACTGAGAGCACATCTTCACTAATCTGTCACCATGCCAAGCGGCTCTGAAGCATCTCTTCTACAATAAGAAGAGGTCTTATTGTATGTTCACATCAGTTGCAGCAGACGTGGTTCAACGTGTTAAAAATCTCTTCAAGACAACATGGCACTTTAACCTCAACTGTGCAGCTCTGCAAATCATGACAGTTTAAGGATTATTGGAAACATAGAAAAATATCAAATTCAATTGAAACATTATTTCCATCACAGTTAACGTACACTGCTGGGAATGATTAGGCAAATTAGATTAGATTAGACAACAGTGAACCAGAGTTAAGGAATTACCTATTTGACTTTTCATAATACGTAACAAGTAACATCTCCATGAAGTCCTAATCAGCTACTTCTGTTGAGCTGAGTCAACACCTCTGACAGGCTCAACAACAAAAACACTATAAACGTCACACATGAACAATGTATTGCAGAGTTGGAATCCACTACATTGTCATGTGTTCCTGTTTTTTTTTTGCCCTGTAGAAGCTAAAATGTTACATGACAGAAACTGTTAAACGTGTGAAAGATATCCGACTAAGAATCCTGCAGGTCCGTAATCTTTGGGATAAAGAGCGTCCTACTCTGAATCAGAGCAGCAGGCCAAGTGTCCACTCATGGAATTAAACATTATACAATGATCTTCAACATATTGCTGTGATCCATGATGCAAAATTAGCACTAAAATAACTCTAAGATGGCTTTCCCGTCTGGCCTCATTGTCACAAAGTCAGAATCCGCCTGATGGTATTCATGTTGTAACTTGCACATACAGCTGTGAGAGTTTGACTGGAAAGCCAGAAGTCCGTCCGGCTTTGAGGTCGTACGCTTCCGGTTACTCCTCTGAACGCAAAGGGAGGTTCAGTCTTCGGACTCTCTCGTAGAACAGCATGTAAGCGTTGGAAGACAGCACCTCGTGCAGGTTGGCTTTTCGCACCGAGTCATCCGAGACCCAGAGCCACTGGGAGCTGAAGGGTGAAGGGCTGCGAGGTGAGGAAGGGCTGCGGCGGTATGTGACGAAATGTCCTGAGTGCATGTCACCGTGATGAACCAGCACAGCTGTGAGCTGGAAAAGGTACTCTGTAGAACTGTAAGGAAAGACACTATGATCAAAAACATATACATATAGGTGTCAAATTAAAGAAAAAACAACACAACTTTCTAGTAAACATAACATAAACCAGCTGTGACAGCCATCCTGCTGTTTCAGGATGCGCCAGAACCAGTGTTGTGTGTTCTGTTAAAAAAAGATCAAATGAAGCCACGACGAACATTAAAAAAAGCCATCACTTTAACAGACAGGTGAAAGCCACAACATTGAATAACTTGATATGCATGAATTCCTTGTATTGTTGCACGGTCATAAACTGCTTTTGTTAAGTTTACCTGTAGTCATATGTGAGGCCGAGCTGTGTGTTCACAACAGGAGAGTGAAGAAATAAAGATGAACAGGTTCCATTAGAAAAAGGGTTGTTGTTGTTGTTGTGATGCTCTGCATCTGGAAAACAAAACCCAACAAATGTATGATGCATGACAAAAAAAAAATGCAACGTGAAGCAGCATGATATTACAGAGTTGACAAATCCAACATACCAGTGCCATTGGCAGTGGGCTTTTCAATGGCATCTTCTGAATTTTCTGCCTTCATGACCTTTGGAGCACACATGGTCCGCTGATTTCTCTGCGTGGAAACATTGTGTTTGTAGCGGTCCATTGATAGATACTCTGTGAACTGCACATGCTCCTGTCTTTTGATGGGGGTTCCTTCACTGGACCACGTCAGTCTTTGTAAATGGATGCAGAGACACTGGGGGAGCTAGAAGAGGGAGGAAAACATCATACACAGAAATGTTTGGTGAAAAGACAACACAGTACATAAAACGTTAGAAGTTTTGATCTACCTAACAATGTTATCATAAATCATAAATACAAATGACTGTTACCTTTCCCAGTTTAAGCTGTTTAACAAATGTTGTCCTCTGACTTTCCAGAACTTGCCCGTTCACTGTGGTCACTTGATGAAGCTGAGGAGAAATGATCCAAAACAGAAATTAAACAAAATCAACAAAATGTATCTTTTTAAAGAAACATATGGACAAATTACATTTTTGACAAATATGATTAGCAGAATTTGGCAAGACACTGTTACTGTAGTGAGCGTACCTTTGTGCAGTTTTCACACTCCACTTCTTTGATGGTTTCTGAGGAGATAAAATGCTGAAGACACTGATCAAGAGAGATAGGTCGACCCTGAGGACAAATACACATCAAATTACGGCAAACAGAACAACAAAGAGGCATATTAAGTAGTGATAGTACAACAACTTTTAACATGCATGCGTTCCTGATACTGTATTTTGCTTACCCACTGAGGTAAAGGTATGGACAGGGAGAGGCTCTCGAATGAGTCATACCGCACCGGACTCTATAAAAAAGTAAAGCAGTGGTATAAATCACCTCACAAGTCAAGTAACACAAATGAACTCCTTTTTCACTTCACTGGCTGGAAAAAAAACCCAAAAAACTCACTTGCTGTTCGCAGCGCTTGCATGACATGTTGCTCGTTAAACGACCATGAAAAGGATGCTGAAACTTCCAAGGGCTTGGTATTGGATGAAGAGGGGCTGCAAAACAAGAAATGAATACAGTTGGAATATATAATTTTTGTGGTTTGATAATCTATTCTACATAACTCCTTTGTATTCTTACCTCGACTTCTGCAGGTCATAGTTTTCTCATCTTGATCAGGGAGACTCTGGTATAAAATAAACACATATACAAAGAATAACTGGGAGTGCAGTACCAGATTTGTTATTTTTGCCACCTCTACATACAATACTGGCTATGGTTCACAAGCTGGGACAGACACGTGTGCTCTGGAGGGAAGTATTTAGACTATTTTAACCTAAACTCTGCCTCCTACACCTTTTTAAAATCTCATGCAACATGCAAGAGAGATTTTTGTGAAGTTTTAGGGACGATGCAAGTCAGGAGATGATAACTTGCCTCGAGGGACTGCATGTCAAACAAGTGAGTGACTTTAGGTTGACGATCCCGTTCCTCCTCCAGGGAAGATGTAAGGACATGAAAAAGTTCATGTGCATCCTAGATGGGATAAAGCAACACAAACAGACAACCGTTAAGACTTAAATAAAACACAGCACCATATATTATATATAGGAATATAGAAAAATGCCACTCAACAGCATGATGACCAACCTGCTCTTCAAACGAACTGATGTGCCACCGGTAAAGTCTGAGAACATCCAGGAGGCATCCAGCATCAAGTACATCCTCCTCCCCAGGCTCATCACTGGACAGAGCTGCCGGTGTACAAACAGCCTCCATGTCAAAAATACAAATGAACACTGGGTGTCTAATACGCTCTGGTGATGCATCTGACAGAATGATTTTATATACCTTTGAGAAGCTGTAGCAGCGTCATGGACAGTTGGTTGTCTTTGCATGACTGGATTGTAGGCGAACCTGAAAACTTATCCAGCCACCTGATGAAGGACGGACACGCTGCCAAACCCTGAAGCAAAGAGTTCAGGAAGCAGGTGTTGCCCAAGTTCAACAGACCAGGAACCATACCTGACAGAAAACACAAGTCATTGTTAGTTACTGCTTTATAACCAGTGCCGAACATACAATCTGTAGATTAAATTGTCATACCAGGTCTTACCTCTCTTTCTCTTCTTTCTCTCTGTAATTGGGCCCCACAAAACATATACTCCAGCAGCAATAGCAGCAGCTATACCACCAATAACGCCCCAGTTCTTAATCATTTTGTTTCTGAAAAGATCATATATAGGAGAGTCAGGGAGGCATGAGGGTAACAGGTAAATATCAAAACCAGACAATAATGATACTGACATGGGTATGGGTTTTTGTTTATTCACTAAACACTATATTTGATACAAAGTTGATTTTTGGCAGCAAAACCAACATGATATGTAATGAAAGTCAGTAGTGTCTCTTCCATACCCACTTCACACCTTCTCACCACACACAGAGGTGCTGATGAACACTATGGTCATTTTTGGGGCGATAGTTTGTAGTGATGCTGAACTGTATTGTGTTCTACTGAGATATACTGAGTGTATTTTGAATATTTGGTATACCCCCATTGATATAACTACAGTGGAAAAAATGTAAGATACACACCTAAATATAACACAATACAATCGAAGGGCACAAAAATACAGCCTCCAAAATGACGAGAGCTGAATAAACACACTTTTCAACAAAAACTGAACATTATAACTCTTGTATTAGACAGATTTAGATTTAGTCGGGTGTACCTGACAAACTGAGTGTATGTTGTGTTTATGTATTGTTATTTTTTTTATCCTGCGTAGTGTATTTCACTGCAACACCACTGTATCTCACACCAGATCATATTCTTCACACGTTTACAATCTAGCTATAAATTGTCATCATGATTGTCCATACAATAAATTTACTTTGTTGCTCTACACCTTACAAATTTTCCATCGTCTGTCCATCCTGGAAGAGAAAGGCCTCCAGTGTTGCTCTTCCTGAGGTTTCCTCCATTCTTTCCCCATAAAAAGGTTTTTTTTGTTTTTGTTTTTTTAAAGAGTTTTTCCCTTGCCACACAGAGCCTCCTGAGGCATATTTCTGATATTGGGCTTTATAAATAAAATTATTTGTTCAACTGATTTCATCAACAGTGGTAGTGTAGCACAGCCATCTTTTCCTGTGTGGACAGAGGGGGATGGTAAATGGTTTCGGACGCCTGTTTAGTTTTATAGGAAACCTATTTGGGTCAAAATCAGTATATTTTACATTCTATTTGTTCGGATTGAACTTGTCCTGCTCTTAAAGCACAGACCAAACAACGCGTAGCGTAATGCAAACTAAAGAATTAATTACATGATCCTCCACTGACCCGTGATCCAATTAGTTTATCTGCGTTAAAAAACAACAAAAAAAAAAAACTCGCACAACTCATCTACTCTGCTAGTGGTCCGTTTAGAAAACTTGAAATTGTTATTTAATGTTACGTAGCAACACAGAAGTTATACAATCTATCTAGTAACGACACAAACCCCCACACACAGCTTGTCGATGTGTTCCATGAACTAGCTCAAACCAACATTAGCATACAGCTTAGCTTACCGACAACACCGAGGTCAGGCTGCCCTCGCTGAACTATGTCGCCTCCATAAAGAAATATCCACGATGCTATCTAAAAACACAGTTGAAATATATCATTGCTATGTGTGTCCGTTTGCAGGTTTAGTAACAGTATCCTAATGTTAAACCTGACTCCGTATCTGTCTGCGCATGTTGCACTTTGGATCCAACGTACGGCGGCGCCGTGACTCGCGTCTCCCCGTGCCCCAGTGCACCTACTAAGCTTTGGTTGTTGTTTTGCCAGGTGGAAGGTTTTACCTGACTACGGGTCCGGTGCCAAGGAACTCCCCAACAAGCTTATCAGAGGTCTCGGGTCTGTACCGCAACATCCTGCTTTCATTGCGGAACTCTCCTCTGTGTACTGAGTGTTTCATGACGGACTCACGGAAGAGCGCGCGGATGTGGTCACAGTATACACTCCGGTGAGCAAAGTGTTTGTTGCGCACATTTCTGCAGTTAAGAGAAACATCTGCAACTGCAAACTTCTCATGCTAATAAAAGAAAAAGTTAAAATCACATCTGTTTTTGCTCTGAATGGCGGGAAGTTTTGCGAGATAGTTTCTAGATTTATAAACAGTATTTGTACTGATTTCTACCAGAATGCCCTGTTTGAAATTTACAAAAAATTACAAATAAATAATAAAAAACCCCACTAACATTATTACTAAAAGATCTAAAGCAGATTTTTTTTTTTTTTGTGGTCCTACTTCATAGACTTGTAGCAGGCGAAGAAACAGTAACCCCAAAAAATTCAAATACTTCAAATATACGATATCAAACGCACTGTACATTTTGGTTCACAGTTACTTAATTCTCATCAAAATTAAACCTTATACACCATGTTTGGTCTGGCATCTTATTCTTGTTTATTTGTAATGTATTTAATATTTTGTATGTATCTAGGCTTCTTTTATTCTATTTCAATTGATTTTTGTATAAAATCGTTTTTAAATGTAGTTTTAATACATTTCTTCACCTTAAATAATGCACTTTGAACTGCTTCTGTGTTTGAAATGTACTACACAAGTTCCCATACGGTTTAATAGGCTTTCTTTGGTCAATAATTCCAAATCTGATTTATCATCTCAAATCTGATTATGGACAACATACATTTCACCAACGGGACTGGATTGGGGGTGTGAATAGATATAATGCTACAGTCAAATTAAAGTGTCAGATTATCTGGGCTCACCCACTGTATTATGTCCCATCACTGTGTGAGTGTTGACAGGCCATGTGTGGACCACAGCGGTCCTGCAGTCTCAGGTCCTCCAGAGCTCATCTTATCCTGACTCTACTTCTCCGTGTCTCGTGCTTTGACTCGCGCACGGTGGCTTCTCATTGGCTGTCAGCTGACGCCGGAGCAGGTCGCTCTCCTCGGTGCTGAAATCGCTGCTCGTCGTGATAATGTGAACGGCGATGAGGCCAAACGGAGCGTCGGCCAATAGACACCAAAATGGACGATGATCTGTTCCAACTGAGACAGCTGCCGTGAGTAAACCACAATCTGCATATCATCGCCTTTCACCGTTGTTTGGTCCATTTTCAACCGTGACAGCACGTTTGTCCGACGCGTCGCCCTCTGACAGCCTTGCATCGTGTTTGTTTGATTAGCTCGCTGGAGCACAAACAGCCTTACATGCCTCAAAAGCAGCAGTCATTTCATAACAATATTTATCCAACTGTTTTACCGAGGTATGTTCCTAGATTAAAGATTACATTTATGAATAAATAAATAAAAACAACCTCGCTTGTCCAGGCACCGCTGGTGGTGCACTTTGTTTACAGTCGTAGCATTTCCCTAAGAAGACTATTCTGGTTTTATTTAGTAACAGGAAGCAGCTCTATTGTGATTTCTGGCTGATAAGTTGTCCATCTTAACTTATAATTATGTTTGCTGTCATGACTCAGTACCTAATGTGATTTATTTCAGCCCTAAGATCAAGGTTGGCCCATACGGGTCCAGCTTGCCCGTCATGGGGAATATGTCTCTAAGATATATTAAAATGACGATATATAGTCTTCCTGAAGAATCACATAATGACAAATGTATTTTAGAAAGTAAATAGTTTATCAAGCAGTATGAAATCTATTCCAATGAATAAAAGACAAGAAAGGAAATGCATGGCTATATTTTCAAGGGTTTGCTACAGTATTGCTCCACAATTAGCCTACATATTCACTTACATGCATTTCTTTACAATTACAGTGATTTATAGGAAAAGACAGACATTCGTTGACATCTCACAGACTGGTCTGAAGCACTGATATTTTCCATTGCAAGTAGACAATGTTATGTAATTACAGTGATTAAGACATCACTGGTACTCTCCAAGTTCTCTTATAGTGTTTATCCTTGATGAACTATCCATTATCTACATGTGTGAGAAGATTATACCTTCCATCTGTAAAGAACATGTATAACTCTGGGTATTTAGCTTTTATAAGCCTGCCAAGCAGTAAAGTAGAGTGTGCAGAGATGTCAGTTGACTTGACATGGTTCGCCCATAGGATGATATTACCACCCATTCACAAAATCACAGCCAGAAAAAGCTCATATCACCTAGGCAACAGCCTCCGACTCTCATTTGTACTCAGCTTTGCCCTGGCACTAGTCTTCTGTAACTCCTCTGGACAGCCATGTTGCAGATGTGTTAATCCTCCTGGGTTTTAACATTTTTTTATTTTTTTTGTAGTGTTGTCCGCTTCCGTCGCACAGGTGAGAGCACACGCTCTGAGGATGATGGTGAGAATAGAGAACAGGTTGTCAGGATTGCAGAACAGACTGATCTGGAGTCTGAGGCACTTGCAGAAGGAGCTCCAGTACCTCGGGAGTTTGCCAATCCAACTGATGGTACAGTATGGCAGCAGGGCTCCATTTTTCTCAGACAACCTTTTTGAATCCTTGTTACTACATTTCCCTATTAGGCTCATACTCAAGTAATATCTTGCATATGGCCCTCAAGATTGCTGCATCTCTCATACCTTCAGACACATTCATGGTAGAAGATGCCGTGGAGGCCATAGGCTTTGGGACATTTCAGTGGAAACTCTCCATCCTCACTGGTCTGTCCTGGGTGAGAACTGCTCTTTAATTTAAAAACAAATACACCTTTCAAGAAACTGCATCTACTGGAATACTGATTTATTGTGTATTTCTGTTTTTTTTTGTTTGCTCAGATGGCTGATGCCATGGAGATGATGATCCTCAGCATCTTAGCCCCACAGCTCCACTGTGAATGGAGACTGCCCAGCCTCGAGGTGGCACTGCTTACATCGGTAATGGCTCTCTAATGTCCGTAAAGTGCTCTTGCTTGCAGTGCCACATGACTGTCCTGATAGTTATTGATTCAGTACTTAGGGATTGTTTTGAAATAAGAGCTTGTATTGAACAGTGTCAACCACATGGAAGACAGTGGAGCCCATAATGGTTTTTAATGTCATTAGACATGTGTTGCAATATTTAGATCTGAATGTCTATCAAAGCCATTTTTGCTTTTCTGGGTATAATATAAAACAACATGCAAACAGGGGGGGATACACCAGATTTTACTAAAGGTATTTACATTGAAAAGTGCAGATTTCTAATGAAGTCACTTAATAAGATATGATTAAGACAGTTAATGCCACACTCAGTGTTCACGAGAAGATATTCAAATGAAAATTTTCACATTCAGTGACTTCTAGTGGCTCGCACCAAGACAAAAATCTACAGTACTGTTTGCAGTATGAAAATATGCATGACAGGTTGTTGTTATATGTTGTTATTATATCAGCTATGTGAGCTGCTGCGACATGCTCAATCCCATGAATCTGCTTTGTGTTTTTTCTTTTGTCACTGACGTAGGCCGTGTTTATTGGGATGATGATCAGCTCCTCTCTTTGGGGAAACATATCTGACAAATATGGCAGAAAGACAGTAAGTTGTAATAACGCTTATGTTTCACATGGAGTTGATTTCTGATTCCTGTAACTTTATCTTGGGTTTCTAGGTGTTTGAAGTTTAGCTGTTGTGTTTCTGAAAGAAAGAAAGTGTTTGACATCAGACACCTCAAGAGCCGCATCAGATCACCATGATTTATTTAGCAGCCTCTTATGTTTTCATTGTATGCACACACAGGGTCTGAAGATGAGTGTGTTGTGGACTATGTTCTACGGTGTGATGAGTGCATTTGCGCCAATTTATGGGTGGATCCTTGTCCTCCGTGCGCTGGTGGGCTTTGGCATTGGAGGAGCCCCACAGTCGTGAGTAACCCTTATTTATGTCTCTGAAAACAACGCTGTAATTAATGATTTGAGTTTGGATTAACAGTGAAATGTCCTTCCTTATAAAGGGTGACACTGTATGCTGAATTTCTGCCTATGAAGTCTAGAGCCACGTGCATCCTGCTGATTGAGGTATGGACCACGGTGTACGACTAATCCATCAGCTGCCTAGCCAGAGCGTTAATGGCATCCAGAAATGAAAACGCATGCAACCGTAACTGACACAGCACTGAAATGCTCTGTTTTACTAGCAGGATTTTATATGATGTTGACACTAAATCTCTTTTTCTTTTACAAGTTGCGTTCACTGCTGTTGCTTTGCAGATATTTTGGGCACTGGGCACTGTGTTTGAGGTCCTCTTAGCGATCCTGGTGATGCCCACTCTGGGCTGGCGCTGGCTGCTCGGCCTTTCTACCATTCCTCTCTTCATATTTGCCATCCTGTGTTTCGTGAGTGTGATCTTATAAGTCTCAAAATGTTCTACAATATGTAAAGATAACAAGTTACGGCTTTATCAACTGACATGCCTGTTTTTTTTGGGGTGTATGTCTGCAGTGGCTACCAGAGAGCGCCCGATATGACGTGCTGACAGGGAACCAGGAAAAAGCTCTGGCCACGCTGAAGCGCATTGCCACAGAGAACGGAGCACCCATGCCACTGGGAAAACTAATTGCTGCCAGACAGGTGGAGTCTCTTTCAGCAGAACACAAATTCTCTGACTGTAATTCACACATCATTCATGTATGACCAACTATTATTTTGTAATCTGTGCATTCAGTTCTGTATGTCTCCTCTTTTAATTAGGAGGATCGTGGGAAGATTCGTGACTTATTTTCATCCCACTTTCGCTGGACAACAGTTCTGCTGTGGTTTATTTGGTAAACGGAGTGAATGAACATGCCACAAAGTCGTATCCTCAGTCACTGCTCGCTCTGTTCTATTTGAAATTTCTCATCCCATGTCTGTGTCTTCTCAGGTTTGCAAATGCTTTCTCCTACTATGGACTGGTGCTCCTGACCACGGAGCTGTTTCAGGAGGGAGGCGCATGTGGAGGTGAGTCAGTGCTCCTCAAACAGGCCTACACACACTCAGACACACACACACACACACACACACACACACACACACATATACACACACACACACACAAACACACACACACATATACACACATTTTAATTTGGCACACTGATGAAAGAGACATGGTAGTTTAGTGACTTGTGTGAGTAATATCTACTCCTAGTTAAACTGAATTCGAGATAAATAAACAGAAAAAATAAATCATGCTTCTCAAGGTCAGTGAAAACAGAGCACTGCAGGCGTTAGAACATGTCATAACAAGGTGTAACTGATAACACTAACAATAGCTTACAGAGACAGTTAACTGAGCCATCCATAATGTTGTCAGTTCCACCTGTGCTTTAGATAATATGACAAATTGAATGTATGCTGTGAAAAAGATTGAATGCCTTTCTTGTGTATATAGGTCGTGTTATACAGCTTTGTTTTTTCAAAAAGCACCACAATGGACTGAGTCAGTGTTGGGTGTATACCGTCCCGTTTGTTGTTTTATACCTCCCTCTAGTGTCCAAAGGAAATAAGATGGAGCTCCGATGCAGCTTGGAGTGTAAATATCTGAACTCTGACGACTACAAAGACCTACTGTGGACGACGTTATCTGAATTCCCAGGTACATGTTACTGAATTCTCTTCAGGTGAAGGTAAAGGTGCACTCATGTATTACTGTTTTGTAATGTCATTCTTATTGCATTAGGAGGAAATGGTTATCATTATACTGTGTAACCGATACCATTCATGCTGCGTAGGGCTGCTGGTGACACTGTGGGCTATTGATCGACTGGGAAGGAGGAAGACCATGGCGTTGTGTTTCCTCGTCTTCTCTCTGTGCATCATTCCACTCTATGGTTGTGTTGGGAGGTAAGGAGGACCATAGCTAGACTTCAAAAACTTGTTTTTATGAATTGTGGCTCCTGTGTTTATCCACTCTAACTGGCATTGGTTTCTCTCTTGCAGAGCGTCCATGACAGTGTTAATATTCATTGCCAGAGCCTTTATTGCAGGAGGGTTCCAGGCTGCCTATGTGTACACTCCCGAGGTTAGATACTCAAAGCAGAGTAAAGTTTTTTTGCGTGTATTGTGTGAAGTGCAAACAGTTATTAGTACAGCTCAGATCAAATGAATAGCTGAGTAAAAAGAGGCAGGATCTGAGCGAGGCAACCTCCTCAGTATCTTCTGAAACTCTGCAGGTGTACCCAACAGCGACCAGGGCTTTAGGTCTGGGAACAAGCAGCGGGATGGCCAGAGTTGGTGCCCTCATTACCCCTTTTGTTGCACAGGTAAGAGCCAGCTGTCATTTTTCTAATTTAAATATAGCACAAAATGAGAAAGAGTAAAAATAATTGTTTATCCCTGTGCTTCATCCTGCAGGTGATGTTGGAGTCCTCTGTTTACCTGGCTCTCTCGGTCTACTGCTGCTGCTGCCTCCTAGCTGCCGTCGCCTCCTGTGCACTGCCAATTGAGACAACAGGCCGGGGCCTGCAGGAGTCCAGCCAACGTGAGTGGGGCCAGGAGATGATGGGCCGAGCCTCCTCCCACAGCTCAGGAGGACTCCCTAATTCCAGCTCCGGCTCCCAAGGCTGAGGACTCGCCGGCTGGAGTACAACTGAGAAGTGACCGCAGTGGAGAAAGGAGGCAATGAGAAGCGAGAAAGCCAAACCAGCTTTCCGTGTCCATCTCCAGTCCCACTCTATGACTCTTCAGTTTAGGCACCACAGTGGCTTCAGAGAGCCAGGCAGCACAATGTTTTGACATGTCACTGTATTTATAGTCTTCAACCACCATTGCTGTCACAATTTTGCCACTGTAAAACTGCACACGGGGCGATGGGAAAGACCAAATGACCTGCACGAGTGCAAGAGCAAATGGTGGACACAATGTGAAACCTTCTTGAACAAGTGAGAATTCAAATACTTAAAGCAAAGTATTTGAATCCTGCTTTTCTAATGCAAGAGAAGCTAAGGGGAATAGAGAGGGTGAAAGTGTTAAGAGTTAGCTTCAAACCACTATCTTCTTTTCAAAGAGCCTTAAAACTACCTATTCAGTTTGTGGTTGAGAGACCTGCTCTCAACCCAATGAAAAAGCTGCTTCCATTAGCATACATAGATAAGAAAGATCATTATCTTGTGAACACAAATTGCCTGTAAAAAATACACTAATTACAAACTCAGCTTTACAAAAAGTACATGGCTGGAACAACTCCACATCATCAAATCAACAGACCATTCGATTAAATAAAGCTTGGAGTTGCTTCATTTGAGATTCACTTGGGTCTAGGCAGTGAAAAGACATACTGTACAGTCACCAACTTTCTTAAAGTCAGTGATAACTATGTTCTTTTTTCTTGTGTCAGTATTATTTCACATTTTACCATGGATGATATTTGTTTTCTGCTAAAGAAATGAGGAATAGGGAGTTATTACTCTAATAATAACAAAAATACCGCCTCGTGTCTGGATCATTATGTCGCTGTTTATTTACAACAAGGTGACAAATCTGCCAAAGTCTTCATCAGAGCATAATGACATCGCACACTCGGCAATATTTCATAATTATGACACAAATAGAACAAGTCCACGGATTCTGGACTGCATTTGAAGACAACATTGTGTAAGTTAACATTGAAGTAGGGAATTTAAATCTGAATATTTTCATCATTCAAAGCTGATTCAGCCCTAGTTAGCAAAAAAATTACATGATTTTAAAAAATTACATGAGTATATGAGTCTATGGTGTTGTATGGTATTATGATTTATAAACCGTGCTGCGTCTCTTACTCTACTCTGAGACTGTGCACACATGGACCTACACCTAAATATACAACCAGTTAGAAGGATGTTACTTTCTGTCTTTATGTAAATAATGTATCAATACCTGGTTTAGTTGTTGTCTTTGCTTTTGTTTGTAACAAAGGTGATGTGGAGACAGACTATGAGTGACACACTGAGCAAAGTTTTGTTTAAAAAAAAAAAAAAAAAAATCAGATCAACTCGCACAGGTCCAGCAAGCTGACTCTTAGCTGCCAGTGTTTGAGAGATAGTGCTACATTAAGTGTCTGTGTGCACAGATTCTTGTAAATGCACTGGATGTAAATGTGTATGATACTATAGTAAATAATGTTTCAAAAAGACCAGTGGATTCATGTTGTTATTTATTACTAAAGAAAAAATCTAATAATCACTATCAGTAGATTTGTCTACTTTTTCATTTTCAAAGATATGTACACATTATGTCCTTTTTTATATGACCCAAACCTCCTTCGGATTTAAGCCTTATCTTAAGTAATAATAAACGGAGACAACAACATTTGTCAACAATGTCCCCCTTTCATGTTACATATACATTAACTAATTTTAAAGGGATGTAATGAACCCAATGGTAAAGGATGGTGTAGACAAAAGTAGTTTGTGCATCCCTGAATACAAGGCACTGATGTGAAAATTTGAGAAAGGAAAGCACCATTCATTACTCCAGGACACAAATTTACAAGCGAGCTCTTGGACCGTTGCCTTTTTGTTCTACGATCTGACCGAAGAGCCTCGCTGCCTCCTGGGCGCAGCCTCTGTGAATGGTGAGCCCGAAACCTCCATGGCCGTAGTTATGTATCACCTGAATGGGGGTCACAATGTTTTAGAAGTTCATACAATAACATTCATATGTAGAGTCCTGATTAACAGTTATGGTTTACCTCTATTGTAGTTGCACCGGAATGTATGGTCTCCCTCTCCAGTCGGACTTTGCTCCGAACAGGTCTGAGGCCGGACCAGTCCTCCACTATCCTGGCATGCTGAGGTTAGACAACAACATGACATAAGCTGTCCCACCTTTGAACCTTGAAAATGTGTCCAAATATTAAGAAAAATGTTGCAAATGTTGAATTATTCTTGTATTGCATGTTACAGTATTTTTACGTAACTCACTTAAAACCAAAGTTTTCTCTGTCAGAGACAAATTGTTCCTTATTACAAACATGTTTTACAGAATGACTATTCTAAATATATCAAAATAAAATGTTAAATATTTAGGACTACTGAAGACTCGCTGTAAATTATTTATCACTGTTGAGACATTAAGTCTTTTTATCGCCTCTTTGACAAACAACATTTTGGTATCAACTAACCTTGAGACTGGGCTCGAGCTGGCAGGCGCCTTCCCAGATTTTCTTATGGTCAGTGGAGTTGTTCTGTTCACTCCAGTTTCCTATCTGGAAAACTCCACCGACTGTCACAAGACGACTCCTGCAGACACACGTGTTCTTTTCAGTCACGATAACAGATGTGGTTTTCTGACTACACTATGCTACAATCTCAAATCAACCCCCAAAATAACAGAGCTGTGACAGCAGGCATCACCATGCTGTAACCACTGCAACTACTGAATATTTTTTTTTAAACATACCTCAAATGGAAAAATTCAATTGGAGCAATATTTAGAACTGCATTACGCATTATGTGTATTATGTGCAAGACTCTGTACAGAGACATGTCTGTGTGCATCTGCAGTTCACTGTTTACAAGTGTGTTGTGTCACTACCGCTACCCTGGAATGATGTATGGTGAATTGTAGACTCCTGTTGTAAAGTTGTGGGTAAGAATCCAATGCTTCAACCATGGAGCATCCACCTGAAACACAGAGGAGCAACAGGGTTCACAACCGCTACTTCCACTCTGCCTTTATAGTTGGTTATAAAAAACAATAATTAAACACTTTGTTGTTCACTCTCACCTTCACTATCTGGCCGCGACCTGGTTTCAGGTCCGGATCCGGCTGGAGCTCTCCTGATCTCATCCCAGTACAGTTTATGATCACGTCTGCCCCAGTTTCTGCCAGCTAAAAACAGGCATGCAAGATAAGAGATAACAAATATGATGAGAGATAACATTTTGTGAGTCTTTTGAGCATTTTGTAGTAAATATTGTAAGATTAGTGGCTATAACCAGTATTCCTAAAAAAACAAAAAAAACAACAAAAAAAAACCTATATTAAAAATGCAACTATAATATTGAAAAGCCCTCACTAACCTCCTTGAAGGACTCTATTTTCCTGTGGTAAAATTTCACCCCCCTTTTTTGCAACCTGGAAATAACAGAAAACCAGATGTGTATTAGGAGGTCTGGAATACCACTGCAGAAAAATAAACTTTTGACTTAAGAACCAGTTCTCCTAGACATCACAGGACATCAGTTAGGTGGATCTAGCAGCTGTCATCCAGCAGCTGTCCAAATCTGCCTTTTTAACATATAACACTGCACAATGCATGGTGGTAGTTAGCTCTCTGTAGTTAGTGACCACTAATTGTGCACTTCTTTTTACTACTTTTACTCCACTAAATAGGGTATATACTGTATATATCAGTCAGCATTACAAAATGATAAACACAGTATGTAGTTCATACAATTTTAGACAGACAAGCTAAACCAAGTCCATGTGTTGAAAATGTAAGATAAGATAAAACTTTATTTATCTCTGAGCAAGTGACGTGAATACTATATGTACATAACAGCAATCAGGAGCTTTCTTTCAAGTTTTTTATTGGGTAATAAATGTTGCACACAGGTGCCACACTAAGATGAACTGAGTTCAACTCAGGACTTGTTAAGTTCTGGTTAAAAAATGCTGATATAACAAGTCACTTAAGAAATAAGATAAGCACTCACCAGTCCATCAGCCAAGGTAAGTATGTTTTACCTTCCACCATGAGAGCAGTATTGAACCACCCATAACTGGAGATATCAGAAGAGACAAATATGTTACAGTCACACAGTATACACAGTAAAATACGCTTCATATGTGGATGTCTGTGGCTGCGTCTTACAAATCGATCTGGGAATATAATGTTTAATATGAAACCGATAAACTAACTAACTACTTTGATGCAGTTTCAGCTAGAACCTACTTGTATCCAGGAAACATCTGCAGCTCTCGTTCTGTGAGCTGTCTGAAGCCCAGGACAATGTCTTTAAATGAGGGATCCTGCAATGAAAAACAAGTCACTTACTATGATACCACACAGGATACAGAATCCCAATTAACCCCTGAGTCTGAGTGAAAAGTCCACCCTTAGCGAGGCCTCTCTGTTGATGTTTTCCAACCACTGCAGGCCACCATTCTTTGCGCAGATGAACAAAGCTCTAGTTACGGTGCTGCTGAATACTAATGGACTGTGTTTATGGTAGATATTGCACCGGTAGGTGATAGATTTATTAATAGTTATTTTTGATTAAATTGTAACTGCAGCTACATTTTTCCTTGCATATGACCTTTGTTCTAAGCTGTAAAAGGATCCTGGTCTTGTCTTATCTTTGAGGTCAAATTTACTGTGCATTCTCCAAGGACCAAGTGCTACTCACTGGGACTGGTTCAGTGCAGAGGTTGTAGCCAGACTGAAGGAATATACCCATATTTACAGACTCTGGTGAACTGAGGTGGTTCAGCAAGTAGTCAAATGTCTCTTTATTCCATTTTCTGAGGGTGAGCACAAATACAGTATTAAAGTAGTGGTTACTTTTTGTATATGAAGAAGAGAATCAAGAGACAGATAAAGAAAATGTACTTACGTCTCCTGGACGTTGCCCTTATCATACAGGTAGGGCTGCCAGAAGCCAGCAGCTCCATCACTTGTGGTCAGCGGAGTGAAGCGGTCTGCATACACCTCAATGGTCAGTGGACAGACAAATGAGTGATACTGCTCATAGATGCTCTGAGCTGTTGACAGACCAATGACTCCAGCTCCAATCACTGCTACCCGCATATCTGAATTAACACAAGACACACAACACATTTAGGCCTGAGACTTATTCACCCATTATGACATCCTATGTGTCAACTGACCAACATTTTCTTTGAGGACATGACAATCTTGCTCGTTGCTGTATTGTATTGTATTCTGATGCACCAGATTGGATATGATTAGACAAACTATCTCAGACATATTGCAGGGTTCCCTGAATCATGCACTGCAACTTTGCATTACATCCGCGATCTGTGCAGTTTATAATGGGAGAGTATATTATGTAACACAGCGGACAACATGTCGGACAAAAATGCACCTTGGTTTAGCGAAGCCGCATTTTAGAGCAAATTGTTGACCATAAAAACTTGAGACCTAAGTAAGTACAGCATTGATAAAACTGATCAATCTGTAAATGTCCGAATAAGTTTGTCTTTACCTTCAGATTAGTCTGCAGTTGCTACTACAGGAGCTGTTGAAGTCTGTCACAACTCGCACCCACTTACTCACTGGTCCACAGGCGAGAGGGCGGAGACAGCAGCGACCCGGCACATGGTCAGCTCTATCAAGTTGAAAGTGTATTAATGTGTGTGTGTGTGTGTGTGTGTGTGTGTGTGTGTGTGTGCGCGCGCGCGCGCGCGCGCGCGCATGTGTGCAGGAAGTCAATCCAATCTAGTGTTACAATGCTGACACACATCAACTTGAGCTTCACTTTGAAATGTACTAGTTGTTGTTGTTGTTGTTATTATTATTATTATTATTATTATTATTATCTTACTTTTCTGTTTGCTACTGCCTCCTATTGCATCAAATTTGGGGTATGTGTATGTGTTCACATATTGCATTGTACAATAACTGCATAACTTTATTTTCTTAAATGTGTTTTTTTTATACTGTCTTGTGTTTCTTTTGCATCTTGTCTTCAAGGCCATTTAAGTCTTATTGAGATTTCAATATAGTATATAAATGAACTTGCAGTGCCTTATATTGTTGTTCAGTCATTATTATTTTATTACTCTAAAGTCAAAAGTGCCATCGGACTTGATGGGGCCTTGAAGGCAGCACTTCCTGCACAGAGAGGCTTCCTGCAGGATACCAAAGCTCTTCTCTCTCCCTCTCTCCCTCTCTCCCTCCCTCCATCCGTCAGCTGTATGTATCGTTAGCCCAGCAGCTAGCAGCAGCTCACCAGGCCACAGCGGCCGGCCGGTGCATCATCCTCAGCTTCCAGCCATGGCGTTGGTTACTCTGCAGCGGTCCCCGACCCCGAGCGCCGCTTCCACCGCCAGCACAGCAACCACGACCGCGGGGGAGGTCAGTTTGGTCCCGGGTGAACTAAAACGATGCTCCGGTGTGGGGAGGTGTTGGTGGACAGGCAGGGGATGAGGGAGATGTTGCGGGAGATAGGGCCGCTGATTGAAGCTACGTTAGCACCCTTAGTTAACGTGTTATGCTAGGTTATTAGCTAACGGTAGCTAGCAAACGTCTTCGTTACTGATAGCCAGATATATCTCGTCAACACATATGTCAATACAGCTGTTAAATTGATTTTTTTTAAAGACATGGTTACATTATAAAAACCCTCACACCTGTTAAATTTGTTTGGCGTTAATTTATAGCGCTAGCTTAGTGTGACAAGTGCCTTATTAATGATATAAGCTGTAGCTAACGTTAGCTGTTTATGATGTGGCTGGCTGACATTGAAAAATTCAAATTCTTAACGTTAACTA
Organism: Seriola lalandi dorsalis; assembly: GCF_002814215.2. Classification (NCBI taxonomy): domain Eukaryota; kingdom Metazoa; phylum Chordata; class Actinopteri; order Carangiformes; family Carangidae; genus Seriola; species Seriola lalandi. The sequence goes on along the minus strand of NW_019525070.1, from coordinate 494,601 downwards.
TATCACAGGCTGTTTGGCAAACCATCAGCAGAACAATAGCAGGGCTCTCACAAAACATGTACTGCTAAAGTCACATTAACCTACTAATGCTACATCTGATATTTTTATGTTTTATTATGTTGGTGTGGGCTGTGTTCTCCTTAGTAGACAAGAAATTAGAAACAGTCAGCTGCACAGGATATTTCTATGTCAGATTCCATTGGGGTCCATTGTGGTCTGTCCAAAACGTATAGGAAGACAATATGAGATTTCCAGACTGGTAATCATCCATATGGGGGAGAAAGATTAAACCTTAAGGCTTCTACTTCCCTTTGGTAGCAGAGAGTCACATATTGAGATTTATTGTTTTGTGGACTCACAGCAAGAAAAGTACTTGTCTATTCCACAAAACTATAATCATTCAAAGATAACTTCCCTCTTCCTATGTTTAAGCACAGTCATCAGTTACCAGATGGGGGCGCTAACTACCAGCTAGAAACAGAAAAGCTCACCTTGTTCTGCTCTGCATGACCACATCAGAGAAACCAGAACTGACATCTATGGCTGCATTTATTTACAGCCACAAGTGTCTCAGCTAAAGCTGTGTTCAGGACAAAAATACTCCTTGTTTTCACAAGGATGTTCATAACCATGCAACACATAAATGTCATGACGTAGTAGCTGTTTATTGCAAATCGATTGCTTCTTTTAAAAGAATTTGTTTTGCTGGATTGACTGGGTTTTGTCCCTGTTCCTAAGTGTCCTGCTGGAGAGGGTGGTGTAGTCCAGCAGCATCATGGTGAGGTGTGACAGATAAAGCTGGCAGGAAGCTACTGCAGCTATGATGTCATCTACTCATGAGGGGTGGGTGGGGTGGAGGAATACTACTGTAGGAGGGGAAGGAAAAGAGAGCGGAGGTAAACAGGGATTTACGACATGCTGGCATGAGGCAGTTAATGTGTGAGATTATTTCACCTAATACACTTTTGAGATTTACCTAGTTATGGTCTTGTTGCATGCTCTCCTTGCACAATAATAATCTTCTGTCCATCCAAAAAATTTGAATTTTTTAGTTTTTTCAGCTGTACACAGGTGGCTATACAGTTTTGTTCACACTGAAAAACATGTCTTAGAGCCCCTAATCTTTTCTTAATCTTTTATGAACATTTAGGTTTTTTTGATGTGTCATCTGGGTTTTTGTTCATAAATTAGTGAGTCATTTTTCTTCATAAATGATTGAGTCTGCTCATGAATGTTAACGCATAAACTATCCCATTTGAGGTTTTAAGTATTTAGTATTTTTAATTTATCATACAAAAAAAATCCACCACTTCATAGTTTAACACAGTTTTAGATTTTTTAAAAATGGGTCAAAGAGGACTTTGTGAGTTTTAGAAAAATCTAATCATGATTAATGGATTGGGGCCTCCACAAAAATGAAGCAAAATTGATCTCACCATTGTATTTTGGTGCAAACCCACCAGACATAGCTACCAACTGACATTCTCCTCTATTTTCCAACCTCATTCACCCAACTATACACATATTTTTGCTGGATTAACTCCCAAATGATGTTGAATTTGGTTTGTTTTCTGCAGGCAAAATTGCAGGATTTGTGAAGAAACCGAAGCAATACTTTTTGCTTTGGGTGCTGTGGCATGTGAACTGAACTGGTCAAAATATTCACACGGCCTTGTCACCAGCCTCCCAATACACCTTTGCTATCATTTTCTTGCCATGTGATTGTTTGTAGACCATGTTAACGTCTATGGAGTCAAATGTGTTTATTTATGTGCTTACGTCTTATGCTGATGTACTTTTAAGTCGAGGCTGCTCCCACAACTTGCACACCTCTCTCGCTGGTGTGGCTGCTATTAAATCAGTGGTGGTGTCTGCTTTGAAAAGCATACCAACATAAAGACGTAGCATCTTTGTTCTGGCACTCGTGCTTTAAAGGAATTACTATATTTAGATACTGTTGAACCTTACACACATTATGTTGAGTATTTCAGTTGTGGGTTCCTTGTCGGTTTCATTTATCAGTTTATTTTTGGTAAAATATAGATTAGCCTGTAGCTTCTGTCTACGTGGCAGGCTGGGATTATTTGTTTTAATACCATCTAAATGGATGTGGCGTTAATTTTTTCCTGTTATCTGCATTGCAGGATTTTGGGAGTGAAGATGAACGGCGAATAAATCAGAGGTAAGTTTATTTTATGTTTAGCACTTATGTTGGTAGTACGTGGTAAAGCAGGTCCAATTTTATACACAGGTGTTGTTGACTGAATGGTTGCATCTGGCAGACTAGCTGGCATGAACAAATAATAACAACTGAGCGTCACTGTAATAAAACACCTGTCTGTCTGTTTTATTGGCAGTCATCAATTCCTAATAACCAACTGTAAAAACCTTTTTATATTAAGTAATCTCTCAAGTAATAAGTTGACAGGCGTGTCTGTTTTTTTATCAGCACTTAGATTGATGAACTTGCTCTTCAATCGTGCATCATCACTTGACTCACTTGGCCTTTCCCCAGCTTTTTTATTTAGCTTTTTCATGAAACTTTTGATGGAATATTTCACATGAATTGACAGAAGGGTGATTATAATTTTGGTATTTGATAATCAAATATTTGCTAGTTATAGCTTAAAAAGTGAATATTTGCTTGTTTTCCTCTTTTCCGTCATTCATATGAGTAAATGACATGTTTTGTCTCCCATCAAAAGATGAAATGTAGGACAATGCTTTGTATCTAGACTTTGGTTATAGCACGTAGAAAGACAAAGCACCATCAGAGTGTTCACACATGTTCCCTTTTCACCATGCAGGACAGCCATTGTTTCACTCTGGATGAGCACAGCCATAAAATGTTCATTTGTACATTACAAAGATAAATCAAATGAGTCACAGTATTTTGTTATTCTTCTGCCAGCTGTGTTAAATTATGTTGCAAGAACAACAATACATATCCAGTGAGTGCATGACAGCCCTTGATGTTGCAGTCAATGCTTTTTGAATCTTAACTTTTTGTGTGTTTGTGTTCTTGATAATATGAAGGGCCAAAGCACATTTCAAGGATAGTAAATTATTTCAAGAAACTGCTTGGCTCCAGTAGCTTCTTGTTCTGTGCGTTGGATTCTGATTCTTTGAATAAGAAATGAATGTGACTGTGACAGGGTGATGCAGTTGTGTTAAAACCTTATAAAGTTAGTTATCTGTCAAAAGCTGTAGCAGAGTCCCTGGGGAGGCTTTACAGTAAAGAGAGCTATTTTGAAATAGAAAGAACTGACAATTCCACTTTGTACTTTTATTAAGTAACCTTGTGTATTAACAGCAATATAAAGGTAGTTTTTGGACAGATTGAACTCAATATGATCTAAGTATGTCTCTTAGATATTGAAAAGTTACATTGCATTATAGTTTTCTGCAGACTCATCTAATTAACCACCCATAACGTATAGACGTAGATGAATCCACTGAAATGCAATGACTGTGTAACAACTGTGGTATATGATGTCTCTCTTCTGAAACAGTAGTTTTGGAAACATGCATTTCGAAAATTGGACTGAATTGAAATGGATAGCAAGCATCTTTTTGTCAGCCAACCTCAGTGAGGTTGTTTACTGGAGAGATATAATTTCAGTTCAGATCACATCTATACAATAACTGTTGTATTAGCCGACATGTTTTTCGATCCCATATATATATTATCGATTTGCCAAGATTTGGACTTGGGTGACAAAGTAGATCTTCATGTGGATTCTTGTTATAATTTTTGTGATTTGCTGTTTACGAACTGTGAACTAGTTGATAAGATGAGCGAATACGTTATTTCAGTTTCTTTTCACTCATGCAACAGCCTATGCGATGCCCCTAAGCAATGCATGTGTGTGAGAATGATCTGTGCATAATGTGAGTCCCGACTTGCCTCAACATAGCTTCCATTTTATGAGGGGCTGGAATGCCACGTTATTCACTGAAATTGCCAGTAAATTCATGTTTCATAATATTTTTTCACATTAAGTTATCTTTTATTTGACAGATATATTTCTCTTTAGACCAGTGTGTACTGATCTAGTACACTTGATAGATAGCTACATCTGTTGATGGACAGTTACGCAGCTGCCAAGTATTTGTGCTTGCTGTTCCAGGCTGACCTTGATAAAGATGACAAGCCCAAAGGGTTGACAGAGGCTAACATAAACACTGTGCAGGTGTTGGTGGCTCTGAACCAAGGATGATATCATTTTACAACTTTAGTTGGGCAAGAAGCAGATACAGCATGTGGGTAAAATGAATGATCAGCAGATTATGAGCTCCACAAACAGCAGTAATACATACCAGGAAACTATTACTGTTCGTGTGAAGTTCATTTAAACTCACTTTCCAAGACTGGTTGATGAGTGATTTAAATGCCATGAAATGTCAAAATTCTCCCTTTGGATTTGAGAAACATAGATAGACAAACTGCAACAGAATCACCAGCTCTAGTTATTTATTTTTGGTAAATTTTTCTCAGTAACACGATGATGTCATTTATTCAGGCTCTCCATGTCTCCACTGACACCTGAGGAGGTTTGTTCCTCCCTGTACTGCCCCCTCCCTCTCTGTCTCTACCCCCTTTCAGTGGTGTAAGTGAGAAAATGCCAGAATTATGCAACTGGCAGCCCCAAGAGGAGGCTTTTTTCACTCGTTTCGATGTGTGCAAAACACTCTGAGACCATGAATAAACCAGCGTGGTTGCTGCCTCTGTGTAGCCTCTTTGTTGTGAGTTCTCGGTGTAATCCAGTGCACCTCTCTCATATAACCAGTACACCTGGTGACTCGGTGGCTTAGAGGACATCTGGTCCCGTTTGGCCCCATCCAGGTCCATCTGTTACTGTTGCAGCAGTATACTATTCCTTAACTCGGTGACATGCCATCATTCCTGCCTGCTGCTTCTACAGCTTGAGCTCATATTATGCAGGGGAAGCTCCAGTATCCAACCAGGTCCATCCACTTCTAAATGCACCTGACACATTGAGCTGTCCAAGTTTCCACCTGGAGCAGACTGAACATACGTCAGCCTGTAGAGTACAGTATCTGCCAGTGACCAGGTGTAACAGACGTACTATTGTCGAGAAGAATAGGAGAGCTATCTTGTTATCTGTGTCGCAGAGCTATTGTTAATGTCTGTCAGCAAATCCTCCTAGATTAACAGCGTTGTGCCACTTCTTTGTGTACTTGTGGGGGGTGTCAGTGCTTAGTGAGAGAGGGAAAGTGAGAAAGAAAGTTACAGCCTATATTCGTTTTCAGGCCCCAAACATATTAATATGCAGGCTACATTTCAACAGTTCTTTGAGACTGGAATTTCATGTTTGTACTCCAGAGTTGCTTTTCATTAACTTTGTGTTTTACTTTCCTTCTTTGCATCTACAGAGATCAGTCACTGGTGTGGCAGATGCAATAGACATAAAGTATATTTTGTCCATAACATGCCATTGTGCTCTCTATTAAAGAAACACGCTGTGGTTTCTTTGTGGTCCATGTTAGTGAGTGACAACCAGCGCTGGCCACTTGAAGGAGAGAGAGACAAGATAATCCCTCCCTTATAAGCCTGGGTATAATGAGATTTGGGAGTTTTGGGAGATTGCCAGTTATCACTGCCCTTTCCACCCATGCTTGGCCCGTGTATTAAGCTCCCTGGAGGCACTACCTTGGATGCTGTTGACCCCCAAAGTGGCATGCACATGGAGACATCCCGTTAAGAAGTTTTGTGCCAAAATTCCTCTGCTTTTTTTTTGTCTTCCTCCAATTGTGCATGGTCTTGCTTTTCCCCAGGAAGACATAGAGAGAAAGCGGCGCTCAGCGGGTTTTGGAGAGGTGTTTTCTGTTGGACAAGTGGACATGTTTTGCTCTGGCTAAAGAGGAAACCTGTTGTTCACTTTGTACTTAGTCAGACCTGATGTATGAGGAAAGCAAAGAATCACAGAGGTCATGTAGAATGAAGGGGAAATCCACATCTTGAATTCTATTAGATTCATTGTCCTCTGTAAGCATCTGGCTATTTGCTCTAGAGTTTTTCTCAAAGCAAAAGAAAAGCATGCGATTCACACTCTGTCTCTTGAGAAAAGAGTACAAGTGCTTGTCATGAATGAAAGAGCAAAATTTCCTCTAGTTTCCTTTTATATGAATGTGGACCTTTAGTATAAGAGTGTGACACAGACAAGACAGACTGAAGGATGGGGGACATGAGCACAGTTGGGTTTGCCTGAGGCAGCGGGTGGAGGCTGCAGTACGTCCCTCCAGGCAGGAGTCTGACTCACACTCAGAGACGCTCAGATGAAGGGAGGAGGAGGAGGCAGCAGAGGGAGTGGCATCTGAGCAGACGGCACTTCTTCACCGAGCAGCACAGATGAGTGCAGGCTGTCAGTCAGTCTGTCACTCAAAAGCTGCGGGCCAATACTTGAAACCATCGTTCTTCTTCTTTTGCACCCTTTTGCTCCTTCATTGTTTCTGGAGGCTGATGAAGAGGAGGTAGCACGTGCCGCAGAGGCCTGGGATTCGTTCCGGTCAACAGGATGCATCTGGCTGTAGAAACCATCCAGGAGGCCGTGATGAAGATGCTACCTTATTTTGTGGAGAACGCTGTGTTGACCCAGAGTGAGATAAACCGCATGTGAGTCTAGTTTATCTTATCAAAATGAGGTTTGAACTGGTTGACGCAAGGTCCTCCCTTGATGAGATTTGACGTCAGACTAAGGTTAGGACTACATGCTCTAAGCTCAGTGGTTATTTTTTTGAGCAGTTCTGAAACAAATTTTGATTTGTTGTTATATTGTAACTTTTAATTTATTAGCTCAGTGTAAGATTTTAAATGTTGCCTGAATGATTTTGCAACAGATACTATGATCTGTCAGGCCAGCAGACCTAATCAGTCACTGAACTTGTCCCAAGTAGTGATGTAGTTGATAGAAACAGTGACCCTTAATCAAAATAAGTTGTCGTTATCATTCAGCTGAGATTCAGTGGTGCACAGCTCATTGTATTAATGATATTTCTGTCGCTTGATGTGTTTATTTTTTTGCTCTCTGTCTGTAAAGGAGGTATAGATACTGTAGGCTGCAATCATGTGGAATCATTGAAGCTATCTGGCAGGTATTTCTGCCATAGTCTTTGTTTGCTTTGATACCACATGTATTTTTAGCCCTAGTGTTTGTGGAGAAGCTGATAGCAGGCTGCTGCAGGGCAAGAGTCAGTAGAGCTAAGTCTGTTTAATTAGGATGTCTGAGTACGGCCTGTGAAGCAGTGGGACAGCTCTTGATTTACACATAAGGACAAGTTTCACACATCCCCAAATTTCACCTTTTTAAAGGTTTTTTTTTTCTCCAGGAAGGTATCAAGTATCAAAGGCTAAAACCTGTGGACTGAAAGTTGGGTTACTGGCGGAAAGCAGGGATTTGTACACAGTACTAAGCAGTGATGAGGCTGTACCCCTCTTCTTATTCTTGGTGTTGCCACTTTTGCCTCATATTATCCATCACCCCCTGACAGTAGACCCTCCTGATAGACTCATAAATCTCAAACTGAGAACGGGCTGAAACAAAAAAGTGAGACAAAAGCTCTTGTTTAGAAGTGTCCACCCCCATGCTTAGTCACTGTGGAACTTTGTTTCTGTGGTGCTGGGGGCGGAGGGAATTTATTGTGAGGTGCACAAAACGAAGTCCATTGTTCCCATAAAATCGTTTGGCCCAGGCTTGCTCTTCTGTATGTGGGTTTTGAAAGTGTGATCAGAGAGAGCTTAGTGAGGGAGCAGTTTCAGAGCTGGATATAAAAATATGATGTTGGAAATTGCAGTTGCTGATGTGATTTAGATGAAGGACTTTAATTTTACCCCTTTAACACAGAGGCATTTGGTCAGTGGTTTGTGTATTTGTTGGGGATGCAAAACTGTTCAGTTTTTTTTTTTACATGTCTATCTTTAGGTGGCATTAATAAACACTGATACCAGCATTGCTCTTTTAGGCTGACATTAGCCAGTAATACTGACACTATACCAATAAAATGATTTCCATATTTAAAGATAGGTCTGTCTTTAGTATCTGTATGGATTTTGTTTTGTTGCTGTCACTCATCAGTTCTGTGCCTCCCTAATGATGTCCTGATTTGCTACACTGAACACACAGAATACATGGTGCATGTGTCCCACCCTGCTGCCAGGTAGATCTATGAATGTGCTCATGTTGTTTTTCAATGAAATGGAATAATTGAAATCAGCCTGGAGGAGAACACCTCACTTCTTTTTTTATTGCAGCTTCTTACTTATGTCATCTGTTGACAGCTCCAAGGCCTAGCCTGAAAAAGTCAGGACTTTTACAGGCAGGTGTGAACTGATAATTGCTGCTTTGTGGTCACTGTGAAAGTTAAGCCTCACAAACAACTGCAGTTAGGTCAATTATTTACTTTGTTGTATTACACCCTGCCATCGGAGACCTGACAATTCAAGTTTGAGTGAGTGCAGCCCATGCAGCAGAAAAAAGACAGATAAGCATGAGCTGAGGTCTGCCTTTGTAACGTGGCAGCTGGGCTTTTCCACTCAGCTGTTGAGGTAATTCACCAGCAGCAGACAACTGTGATTTATGCTCCCCTCATTGGCTGTGTCTACTAACTGAATTGAATATTTCATTTGTCTTGCATCGTACTTCTCAGCCTAACTGTCCAATGAACAAGCTGGAACAATTGTGCTGAGCTGTTGCTCTGCAGTGTGGAGTCTGATGTATAACATTCATGTTTCAGTACTTGTAACTACTCTCTCCCATTTATTGCAGCCTGAGTGAGAGCTTCTTCATGGTGAAGGGTGCTGCTCTTTTCCTGCAGCAGGGGAGCAGTCACCAGGGCCAGAAAGTACATCCTCACCACAAACATGCAGGTGAGAACCACAAGACACCCAGAAAAGCACACCCTGTTATACACATAATTTACCCTAACTATAGTTTTAGTTTCATCAGTCTCCTCTTCAGATTTCTCGTCCAGGTTATACAGTGCAGTCTGTGTGATGAGTTCAAGTGCTGCACTCACTAACACTGCAGCAGATGTTTGTAGCTGAGGTGAGGAGGATGGAGGCTGCCTCGTTGATAAGCATGTTCCAGACGTATAGCTTAGGCAGATTAGTGCTTAAATCCAGCGCATGGTAGCACGATTCTAGTAGGCTCTTATTGTTTGTATTACCTCGGGTTCTCTGCTTTTATCACCATGCTAACTTTAGTGAGTAAAGGGAACACAATGTAAATGTAAATGTAAATGACTGTTTTCAACAAACCCTGTATGACATTGTTTTATAGATTATATGATGAATAGTATAAAAAATGAACAGTGAAACAGTGTTTATTTTATTGATTGAAGTCTGATGTCACATGACAAGTTGGACTGAACAATGAACTGGCCAGTGTCTTTTATCAACGGCTGTTTTTAAAATGTCACAACTGAAAGACACAATTAATTTCTTTAAAGACATAAGGCTGACCTGACAGTCCACAGGCATGATGGGAATTCAGCACCAGCCAACAACCAGCATGCTGCCAAGTCATTTGGCAAGTCATGGCTGGGGTTGGCAGCTTTGTCTACTCTACCAGCCACTTTGTCAGGTAGCCCACATATTTGCTTGTCCTGCTTTGTGCTCTCAAACATTTGGCAGGGGAAATAGTTGTGTCATTTCCTAGTAACTGTGGCTTTTAGGAAAAAAGAGACAGTGAGGTGATTTATGCAATGTGTTTGATAAAGGTATTCCTGCTCTAAGAGCTAGTGCCCTACCATGATTTTAAGAGGAGCACTGCTTCTCTCTTTCTTTTTGAAGAAAAAAAAATTGAAAATGAATATTACACAAGGTTAAAAAATACAGAAAACACTGTAATCTGTAAAGCCATACTGAGGTGTGCAGACCAGCGCTATGTCAGTTTAATGTAGAGACTGAGAGACTGACTTTCTGAATGTCTTGTTTGTGTTACATTCAAGTGAGCCGTTTCACAGTGGAAGAATCGGTGAATACACACTGTTTTCGGACATCGCCTTTTTCAGCACTGAAACCCAGTGGTGTCAGTTAAGGCTACAAGTGGAACTGTTTGAACTATTCACATCAACATGGACACATGATGCATAATTGTCTGTGGATATATTTATGTTTCTGTGGATGACTCTCACATCTTGCAGCTGTTACTATTCAGAACAGATGCCAACTTGGCTGCCACAGAGGCATGTGAACTAAGGCCATGAACTCAGTTGACTTTTCTCAGTTAACAGTTTGAGCCACATGTCCATCAGAACCATCAAAAACACACCTAAATGGTTGCGAAATCTTTCCTCTAGCAGCTATGGACAGAAACTCACAGCATTTGTAGCATCAAATAATGCCTAAATAGGCTTTAGCAGGCCAACATGTTCAAACAACGTATAAGTGGAGCATTGTGAGACATTGAAACTGGTATATAGTTTTTAAAACCTTATCCTCTTTGATCTTATTTTATTAGTTTATGTGCAGAACTTGAAATTAGTTCAAGAAGAGAATAAAGTCATCTTCCGAGTTTCAGCTCATTTAACAATCAAATGTAATCACTGGATGCTGTAGGAAATATGTTTGAAAACCAGCAGGGAATAATTCATATGGATTGTAACTCTGATACTGAAACTTGTCTTATATTTAATATTAAAGGACCATTATGGCACAATGTGACAAAATTAAAATAATAGTTTTTTACATTTTTACTGTTTTATGACAGTTTATACATGTTACATTCAACAATGAAGATGTTTTTATTTAGTATGCCAAACCTTTGAGGCTCGTTCTCATTCCGCTTTAAATGTAAAGTTAAATATTTTGCAAAATTTTTTTCAGAACATTGATTATCAGACTATAAAATCTGATAGCTTGAAATAAGTTCTGGTATTAATGTGTATATAAGTTATATTCAGTATTCTTGTCCATGTGGTCGTATTTTTGTAAGTTTGTAAAATTGTTTCCCAACATGAGACAAAGTGATCAGTCGCATATTGTGGAGATAATGTCGATTTTTCTGAAGAGACATACTGCTGTGAGGTACATGAGAGTCGAGCACTTCCTGTTAATTGTTGTTGAAACCAGTCAGTATGTCATGATTTGTCTTTTTGGCTTGTTGTGACATATTTCAAACTAGTTGGCACTCTGTCAGCTGCTACTATTTATTGCTATTGGTCCATCTCCGCACCCTGTTTTATTATATCTGACATCTTGGTACAGGGAGCACTGACAAGTTCTTGTATTGTGTTTTTGTGGCTGACAAATGGCTAATTTATTGTCAGTTCATTTCTCTTCAGTCAGTTCACAACACATGTCATCTGATAATAAAAAAAAAAGTCACTGAACAGGTTCAGGAGGAGGCTTTACTTTTGGTTTCAGTGTTGAACACTAGGGAGCAGTGTAACATATGTACTGTATGCAGTAGACTATAGCAATGATTTTAATTTAATAAGCTCATTGTGACTCCAGCATGCATTATACTCATTTATATTCTCACTCAGTGTTGTCATAGTAAAGTAGAATTAATCATCCCTGTATCTTCTCTTTCAAGTCAACATGTATCAGTATGTATGACGAGGTATTTAAAACCACTGACACCAAACGCCACAGCTCGTCATTGATCAGTTTTCTTTATGATCTTCCTCAACAGGTGACTTACCTCAACACCTGCAGGTGATGATAAACATTCTTCGCTCAGAGGACAGAATCAAACTGGTAAGAGACAACATAAGTATTTGCACACATCAAAACAAAAACATGCACACACACATACACTCATAAAGGCCACTGACTAACAACCTGGCATAGCAGACCCTCTAGAATGCATTTTATTGTGTACTTACGATGCTTATTTGCTCACTGTAATTATTAGCTCATGAGAGCACACTCAGGAGGGCATTACCTAATGTTTCCATGGTGCGTGTATGAGTTGGTGTGAGTTATTTCATTTTATGTTTACCGGCTCTGTACTCTCACTCTCATCCTGAGGACTCAGTTACCCTATTACATCAAGTTTGTGTCCCAAATTTCTTTGCACATCCAACTGTGACACTTTGTTCGGCGCAGATTTTAACAGGAGGGTCAGCACAGTCGATTGGCCAAGTGTTGCTTCTCTGGAGCATTTGCTTGTATGTACAATCAAGAGTTCTGCACTTGTGTAAAGGGAGTATGTTTTTAACACCGGCCTACCTCACTAGATTTATTTGAATTAGCTATGGTTTAATGTATTTAAAAGTAAACATTTGTATGCCAAAAGTAATTACATTCCAGACAAAATATCCATTAAATAGTAAGGAAATTTATTTTGGCTCTTAGGTACTGCTACAAAAAACAGGAAACATTTTGACTTCAATTGTCTGTACCCTGTGCAGGCGGTGCGGCTGGAGAGTGCATGGTCTGATCGTGTGCGGTACATGGTGGTGGTGTACACCAGCGGCCGACAGGACACAGAGGAGAACATCCTACTGGGAATTGACTTTACCAGCAAAGACTGGTACGAATAAGCTCAACATGCAGGGGTGTTATGATCACTGTTTGCTGTATACCTGTTAAAGGTTAAAAGAGCGCCATGTATGAACTGATGTTTTTGTTTACCTCGTGTTACTCGTTGACACGATATACAAACTGTTTATGTATATTTGTAAAAGTGAACAGCACTCGCCCACAAAGCTATGCCTCACACTTTATCTGCTATATATGCACTACTGTAACAAGTGATTTATTTCTATTCATCTTATCCACTTTTCACATTAGCCATTCCAAACAAAAGTAGAATTTTCTTGTTTGCCAGGCTTTTAATTTTAATTCTCACTTTCATTCTTCCAGCAAAAGCTGTTCGATTGGCATGGTGCTACCTCTGTGGAGTGATACAAAGATCCACTTGGATGGAGATGGGTGAGTTTTTTCTGTCAGTGTGACCACAGCTGCAGCTTTTAACCCCAGTGATATTTCTCTGCTTTTTATCCAACACTGCATCTGCACCTGACACTTGGGATGAACTTGATACACACGTACTGTAGCTTCATGGTGCTCCAGCTCAGAGAATGACCATCTGTTTTGTTTGCTCCTCAGGGGCTTTACTGTGAACACGGCAGGTCGGACTCATGTCTTCAAACCGGTGTCAGTGCAGGCGATGTGGTGAGTAATGAACAACCTCTGGAGCCACCGTGGCTGTCTCCAACAAGTGTAGCGTCATGATACTCCACGATAAATCTCCTGATAGACACATTCTGCTGCAGTGAGGCACCACGTAGCGGCATTGCTGATTTATTCTGCCACCTGCTGGCATGAAGATGCATATACACAGAGCTGCATGAAGCCACACTGTACTACAGTCATTTGGTTGTTTTTGGTATAGCTAATAGAATCAGATTTACATCAGTCATCTACAACTTTAACCTTAATTTTCCAAATCAACAACAATCTAGGTCAGCTCTGCAGGTGCTGCACAAGGCATGTGAGGTGTCACGCAGGTATAACTACTTCCCTGGAGGCATGGCTCTCACCTGGATGGGCTATTATGAGAGCTGCATTGCTTCAGACCAGAGCTGCATCAACGAGTGGAATGCTATGAAGGACTTGGAGACCACACGACCAGACTCACCCACCATGTTTGTCGACAAGTCAGTAAACACAAATCAAATGAATCAGATTCCTTATGTAAAGACATTTCAGAAACAACTGTTATTGGATGAGTCCTGCGATTTTTATCTTTCATAGGCCTTCAGAGAGAGAGAGGACAGAGTGCCTTATTAAAGCCAAACTCAGAAGCATCATGACGTGCCAGGACCTTGAAAACGTCACCTGCAAACAGGTAAATATACAGTGTGACGCACACACACTGAAATAAACCACTGTTTTGCATTTCTGTCTTGTTGTTTAATTTGCATTTGCTGCATTTACATGGGATTCTCTGAAGATGGAGGCACAACTCAGTTGTACTCTTTTTCAAACTGACCTTGAAGTGGAAATTTTTCAAATTTACTTTGCATGTTTCTTTGATAATATTTTAGAAATATTCGTAGTTACAGGAATCTGATTGACACTATTTATATTATAACTTATTATATGAATATAATACCTGTTAACATTATTTGATGCATGCAAACAGGAACTTAAAAAAGTAGTACCCATCCAAACTCTGGCAATGTTGTGTTTCAGTCTGTTACAGAACATTTCCATAGTGTTTAGGGAGAAGAATTTGAAGCAAACCAGTGATTGTGACAGAGTACCTCACAACAACACAAAAAACTCTCCACGTACACACAAATCAAATTATGCTGTACACATTTTTTGTCAGATCCGTACAGAGTTGGAGCAGCACATGAACTGCAACCTGAAGGAGTACAAAGAGTTCATTGACAATGAGATGCTGCTGATCCTGGGCCAGATGGACAAAGCCACTCTCATCTTTGACCACGTCTACCTGGTGGGACAGCTGATACTGTCTCTTACATTGACAAAAACATATGTTACATCTGTTGTTTCCTGTGAATAACTGAGATAAAATGATTCCCTTTTCTTTCCCATCCCAAAGGAAGACTGGTGTTTGAGTAATCCTCCCTGTGAAATAATTGTTTTTGGAGAAAGAACAATCTTACAAATATTCGAAAATACACTCTTCACTACACAGTCTAAACAGTATTTCCTCTCATTTGTTTTTAGGGATCCGAATGGAATGCATCTAATTTGGAGGAGCTGCAAGAGACAGGGTGATTTATTTTATATTACGGAGGAGCTAAGATAAGCACACACAAAACATATTTTGTATTATGATTTGACCAAGAAAGAATGTTGTTGATGAGTTAACAGTTTCTTTCCTTCCCAGGGTGGGCTATATCCTCAACGTTACCAGGGAGATAGACAACTTCTTTCCAGGCACATTCAGTTATCACAACATACGTGTCTATGACGAGGATGCCACTGACTTGCTGGCTCACTGGAATGACACATACAACTTCATTGTTAAAGCAAAGTGAGTCCTGAGTGGAACCGAAAACAATCTGCTCATGTATTTTTATCAGTAAAATACAAAGATGTGTCATCTCCGCAGGAGACTTGCTTGTTCAATTTCCCACATTTACGTAGAATCTGATTTTGAAAGAGAAAACAAAGATGGAGGGTTAAAGAAAAAGATAACTCTTCTACATGTTGAAAAGACATGAAGGAAGTTACGTTTTCTATGACTTGATTTAATATTTTTAATGTTTTAATATTCTTTGATTTAGTAACTTTAAAAATTACGTAATTCTCACCGACAGAAAGAACCACTCAAAATGTCTAGTTCACTGCAAGATGGGTGTCAGTCGGTCTGCCTCCACCGTCATTGCTTACGCTATGAAGGAGTACGGCTGGTCGCTAGAGAAGGCCTACAACTTTGTCAAGCAAAAGAGGAGCATCACACGACCAAATCCAGGTTTCATGAGACAGTTGGCGGAGTACGAGGGCATCCTGGATGCCAGGTACAGTCCCTCACTTGATGTGTGTGTGTGCGATGATGTTTGCTAGTTGTCTTTTTCTCAGCTGACCTCTTTTCCTCCTGTACGCTGTCTTTCTGTATTTCCAGCAAACAGCGGCACAACAAGCTGTGGCATCCAGACGCCGACTGTGAAATGGCAGAGGGACAGCAGGGGTTGTCTCAGTGCTGTGGAGGGGAGGAGGGAGGACACCTGACTCCTGAGCCAGGGATGTCTCCCTGCTGTGAAGAGGCGCTGTCTGATAAAGGTGCAGCATGCCCCTCCCCGTGCAGGACTGTTGCTCTGGAGATCGACCCCGCCTACAACAACTACTATTTCCGGCGACTCTCTGACTCAGCACTGGACAGCGAACCATCAACTCCTGTGCGCGGCCCACCCCTTCTTGGCATGGAAAAAGTCTTTATAGAAATTGAGGATGTGGAGCGGGACGCTCTGCTAGATGATGAGGCCTTTGATGGACGTGAAGGCCTGCCCCTCCCCCACTTTGGGCCTACAGCAGAGGGAACTGCCGCCCAGACCTGTAGTCGTGGCCCTGAGCCCCTGGAGGAGCTGCGTCTGAGGCTGGAGTTCAGCACAGTGGAGGAGGAGGATGAGGAGGAGGTGCAAAAGGAGGAGGCAGAAATGGAAGTACTTATGCAGCCAGATGACGGAGGGGGTGGGGATGGAGGCGGAGGAGAGGAAACGCAAGATGTGGAGGTAGAAGGCGATACGGAGGGTAATGGGATGGATCTGGCAACCCTGAATGAAAATTCCAACAACAACAACCATTTGAGCCCTCCATGTAACCACAATGTAAGTTTGATTTATATGATTAACTTTCATTTTAGAATGAAAATGCTGTTTCTCACTATTTGCAGAAATTTGTTTGATTTATTTTTTTCCCCCTTCTCTTTATTTAGGAAAAACCTTCTTCCATCCTTCCTCAAGCTGATCCTTCTACGCTGTCTTGCTGGGATTCAAACTCCAATCAGAAAGAAGATTCTCCAAACCTGGCTTTGAAGCTTTGCCTTAACCCCAGTCCTCCTGAAGTCTCAAGTGCTTCATTCCCACAGTCCCATACTTCCTCTGAAGGCCTCACATCTTCAATGGGAGTGCTGCGCCCCTGTGGCTCTCTGTGTGACTGTGCCAACTGTGCTGCCTCCACACCCACAGCTCTGCTTGACAGAGAGGAGCAGCCAGGAGAATCAATGCACTCAGTGGAGCCTGAGGACAGTGGTGATTTGTTGGAAGTAAAGACAGAGCTTGACAAAGGGCAGGCTGCAGCTGCCTCAGAAGCTCTCCCTGAGCTGATGAGAATGGATTTGGAGGAAGAAAAGCCTGCAGTGGCTTGCTACCTTGGCCAACAACAGGAGACCCTTCTACAGCTGCGGAGATCTGGGCTGGTCCGCCGGCGTGCAGAGAGACTAGAGAGACTTTCAGGGTCATCTCAGGAGAGCCTGCACTCTCTGAAGCCTTTGCACGCATGCCAAAGGTCCAAGAAGAGCCCTTTTCACAACGAGGAGGAAGAGGAGTTCTCAGGCTTTACTGGGGACTTCACTAAGTCTTCGACACCATGCCAAGTGCGGTTAGAGCCACTGGTGATGCCACTGACCAATGAAGCCTTGTTGGGGGTGGTGGGATCTGGGTTGCTCACACCCACCTCCTCGCCTCATGGCTCTACCCTGACACGCAGCTCCAGCAGCGACAGTCTGCGCAGCGTGAGGGGGAAACCTGGTCTCGTACGCCAGAGGGCGCAGGAGATCGAGACCCGCATGCGGCTGGCGGGCCTGACCGTACCTTCGAGGCTGAAGCGGTCCAACTCGCTGGCCAAGTTGGGCAGCCTCAACTTCTCCTCTGAGGATCTGTGTTCAGCCTGCTCCTCAGATGCAGGAACACTGCTGCTCCTCTCACTGTCCCCAGAGCCAGACACTGGTCTGGAGTGGGACTCTCCCACCACCTCTGCTCTGCCCCGGCCCTACAAGGACCTGCACACTCCAGAGAAAGCACTACCAGGTGAGCCCAGAAGCTGACAAATCAAGTGGAGGTTATATACACTCCACCCACCCTCTCATCTGTCACCCTGCAGGGCCGGAGATGGCTGTACAGATTCTGGAAAAAGGAGAGAGTCGAGTCTGAGCAAACAAATGAAAACAAAACAAAAATAAATAAAAGACAAAAAAAACAATGCCAACTGTTGTTATAAGGATTGTACACTCTCCTTTGCCACATTGTTTCTCAAACTGCTGTTCACAGTGATGAAAGTCATATTGCTGTATCTGACAAGTGTGTAAAGCCATCAGTTCACCTCTAACTTGGTTTGATTCTCGGACAAACAAGTGCCTTACCTATGAGACCAGAGGCACAGAGCTGTGTGTTAGACTGCAGGATGAGACGGTACAGGACGCTCTATAACCTTTAACTTCACAGCTGTTAGTACCTGATATGTACCAAACTTATGGTATCCATTGGCACTTAGAATATTTTTACCTGTCTGGTACAAAGTAGTAGCCTACATTGATGAACTTGAGTCCCTCAGTGGAGCTTGACAGAAAGCAAAGTGTTAAATAAATGTATAGTTGTTTACCGCACAGTTTATGTTTTAGATGCTAGAGGGTAGTAAAATTAATGGTTACCTCATGTTGCATTCATGAAGCTCTTTCTCAGATGAACACTGGGCTGGAGTTTTATTCAGTTCATTTGCTGATGTGGAGTTAAAGTGAGGAAATCAGTTTTGAACTCATTTTAATGCAGAGATGTATGTTAGTGCATTAATGCTTAACTATATGTGAGACTCTGAGTGAGTGAAATGGATGAACGTGGCGAGAGAAGGATGTGGCTGTGTTTTGCCAGAGGCATGCTCACTGTTTTCAACAAACAGAACAGAAACACTTCTGAGTTTGTTGTTCCTTTGCACTGCTTTTTTTTTATTGAGTGAATACTGGTACACAGCAAGCTATCTTCCAAAATAACATTAGTGTAATGTTATTGACCTCATCATTCCCTACAATGTACGATGTTCTTGGGAGAGCAGAGTGAGGAGTCACGCTGCATGGCTTGAAATCATAAAACAAATGCCTAGTGTGACAGGAACTGAGGATTTACGGCAGTCAAATCATATAATGTATGTGAGGGTTTTTCCCGAGCTAAAGTTATCTGAACATTTTTGACAAGATATAAAGAGAAAACATGAAACATTTCACAACCAAACCTTCTACACCTTAAATTTCATTCTTGAGGGTTGCCAACATTTTTAACTCATTTGTGCTTTTTGAAATGTGAAAGACCAAAGTTGTTTGGCTGTCTCGACAAATTGGAAACACCATTGAAGCTGTACAAAATATGTGAATCATAATGTCAATCATGTACGTATTTAAATGCTGTCACATCTTTTTGCACCTTTTGGGAGAAACGAAAGAGAGTCAGTGGAGTCGTCAGGCTCATAGCTGTTAAGCTTTTATGCTCATATCATCAATGAGTTTTAAAGCTTTTGTCACACTGACGTGACAACGATCACAATAGGTTACTTCACAGTTTTGTAACCATTTTCTTTTTATATTTAAGTATGCAGTAACTTTTGTACTGTACATTGCTGTAGTTTGAATGCATATTGCACTTTTTATGTTGGTCAAAATAATGTACTGTATGTGTTAATTATGGAAATAAACATTTCTTTTACATAATATACCATGGATCCTGTTTTGTTCTTACTTTATTGAGCATAATTCATTCAAAACTGTTCAAAATATTCCTAAATCCGGCAAGAACAGTAGTGAGATTATATATTGCATCAGCTTGAATGCTCCAGATGTAGTGTTCAAGATCTTACTGAATGAGCAAAAACAACACACAGATATTTAGGCAAAACTAAATATCTGTGCACTGACTCGACTATGATGGTGTGTGTATCCTGACATTACATCATTGTGCCCCCATCTGTATACTTTGGCAGGAGAGCCATTTTCTAACAGCCAGCTTATATAACATTTGGCTTCCCGTCATGGTTTGCATGACATCAGTGAATTACTTAAGTTACACGCTCTTGTTCCTCCCGGCCTATGTGACTGTGCGTGTCTGTATAGTGAATGTGTGCAATATAGCATGTGGTGGGGGCATTGAGGCGGCAAAGATCTTATTTAATGTTGTTTGTGTGTGAGTCAACACTGGTATAAAGTATTTCAGCTTCTGTTTTTTTGTACATGTAGAGGAAACTGAGACTGGTATAAATGTGAAATGGAAAACTGATGTGTCTGACTACTGTGAACTTGTAAACATTTAAATGACAGTGGGACTAAATAAGAAGCTTCGTAAAACTCATCATTAGTGTGCCAAGAAGCCTGTGGGGTGTTTTGAATTAATGATGATCTTAAATTTCAGACAAATTGGCTTTTGTCTAGACAAGATTGAGAGTGACCTGTAACACTTTTCAAACAAAAAGACCAGTTGGCAAGAACTGGAGGACGACTAGCTGCCTGTCTGTCAACACAGCAGCCTTCAGTCTGCAGGCTCTGGGTGTGGGCCGGCCCCTCTTCCCCTTCTTCTGCCGGTGAATTCTTGGCTGCCGTGCCTCCACTTTTGTTTTATTATCTGAGGACGTATCCTGTTTTGGATGTTACTATAGAGACCAAGAGAAACAAAAGAAAAAAAGGTCTGAGCTATTTTTCAGATCATTTCCCACACTCCTGGACATACACAGGTTGGCTACAATTACTCACCATTTATCCCAGACACAACTATTCTTTTACCATGTGCTCCATATCTTAACTATGTTCCTGGAGTGAAATAGCCTGAACTGTGAAGCCCATGCCACCACTATGCAACAGTCTGGACACCAGCCATGTACCATAACATCCAATTGTATTCCCATGTCTTAAATTTGATACAAGGTGAAAAGGTTACCACTTATGTATATTAAAATCTCAGCTCAGGATCACACTCCTAACACATTCTCAATCCAATACAACTTCTCCAAGGCTTCTTCAGGCAGCAAAAAGTAAAGCCACAAGTCGACAAGTCCGAATTTCCCCTGATTGTGTTAGTCAAATGTGCTGTGACATCACATGGATGTAATATAAGGCTCCCATTGCTTGTGCATTGGAGGGAGGACTGAACAGAACCAAACAACCAACAAAGAGCACTCTGTCGGCCCTGAGGAAGAGCGATCGCCTCGGCTACAACGCCTTACTGGTAAGTGTCAGCCGCAACATATGATAGGACATCAATATTATATGCATTACGTTGTAAGAGTGGTCATCTGTCACGAGCAAGGCCTGTGCCAAGTGTGTTGTGTTGTACCACACAGCTCAGAGCAGATGGCAAAGATTAGTTCTCAATTTTCCAGATGCTAGAAACTTTGGTTTGTGAGAGGTTACTGGTTCACCGGTATGAATTCCTGTATGTCTGAGTATGTTGAGGCAGCAGAGCACATGGTGATCAAGTGATCAGCTTTGGGCATTCAGGGAGGATGATACAGGATAAAGGGCCAGTTGTTAACAGGGATGGACGGCCTTAAGGGAAGGGGTTCCCCACACTGCCTGATAGAGTAGGTGGAGGATAATCAATGAACGCAAATTCCACTGCGCTCTGACATTGGCTTTAACCTGATGAGTCCACATGATCTGAAGAGAAGAAGAGAAGACACGGTTCTGTAATCCGTTTTACTGATTTACCATGTTTTATCTTTTTGTCTTTTATGTCTTATGTTATCATGAATTTCTGCTCTCTCTCTCTCAAAAACAAGTCTGTATCTTCGCCACACAGCTATGCCACCATTGCAGTGTGATTACATGAACTCTCCCATAGCCATGTGTCTGGCCAGGATGCAGGCCTGTCAGATGATAAGACAAACAGCAGTCATATGTTGTCACACAGATGGAGGGATGAGGCCATAGACAGGAAAACAGAGTCATGGTCCAGATCATTGTTCATTGTGCTTTGCCGTCTTCTCTGCTTACTGCTGCAGTTTAGTGGGTGAAAACTTATTAAACTATTAGGCAAGTAGACAACCTTGTGGAAAAGTTGTTTGCTGCAACATGTTATATATAAATGCTTAATGTTCTGTTTTCCTTTAACAATAACAAATCCCCTTCTCATGCTTCTACTAATACTCACTGACTATGATTCATCATCGGCGCTATAACCATCCAGATAAACCTCATAAGAGCAATAACCTTAGTCAACAGCACAAGATGACGCTGCTCAGAGAAGGAGAAATAAATATAAAAACAAAGTTAGGTTACTGTTATGCAGGGCTCTGTAGATTTAATTATTTTTTAATCAGTGTGTGGAAATTTTTTACCAAACATGTGGGAACATGAAAAGACTGGACTGACTGGTGCCTAATCAATTAATTGGATCAGATGCAAATCAGCAAAAAAATTCTGACAACAAGATGTGTGACAAAACTGAGTTTTAAAATGCAAAGTGTGGGAAAGAGACTTGCTGACTGTCATAAGATTTTGCGAACCTTCAATAGTAACAGAGAGGGATTAACCATTTAGTCAGAGTCAGTGTGATTTGTTCTCCCCAACTGCTTTGATACTGATTATCCCGAAACAGTGATCACAGCTTTTTACATATCAACACTGTTTTTGTACTGACGAGGCTCTATGTGTTAAATACAAATAATCAATTCAGTTTGCATTAGTGATAACAGTGAAACAATATTAAACATTACACACAGTATACGGGGTAAATAATGCTGCTGAATCACTTACCAGTCCAAAACAAAGGATTGAAATTCACAATTCAGATTGTAGCATTATCTTGTGACTGTAATTTGTCCTAAGGTTGAGCTGGTGTGGACATTGCAAGTGCATGAATAACCCAACAGAGAGTATACTATAGCAGTTAAAGTCATAAGATACTTCGATTCACCACTTCATGAATATGGCTCCTGTGTGACTATGAATTGTTTGCTACATGCTACATGGTCTGTTCCCAAGACTAAAACCAATTATAATGTGTAGACTGTGATGTTAATCCCAGGTGTCTGCTCTTTTCTCCTCTACTGTTTCAGCAGCTTCCACTTTTCAGTGTTTTACTCAAACAGGGAATATTAGCGGGAGTGCTCAGAATTACAGAGGCCGTGGCACAGATCAGTCTAGGCAAAATAAAAATACTTCTGTGCTGGCATTCCTTACATGTGGCATGATGTGGGAGGATTTGGTCCTTTGTTGTGAGGTTAACACCATGTTGTTCTCCACAGACCAGTATGGGACAGAACCAGGAAAAACCTGAAGGGGGAGAACAGGCCCTCAGTGAAGGATCAGAGACGAGGCCGTGCCCTGACTCTGGAGGTGCAGGCAGTCACACAGGTGATGTCATGGAGGGAGGAAGCTCCCAAGAGGAGGAGACTGGTAACACCGGGGAAAATTCTGGGGAGGCAGACACTCAGGATCTGGACGGGAGCCCCGGCCATGAGCCAACACTACCTTCTAGTGAGAAGCACGTAAATTTGCGGGAGAGTCCTTTCGCTGCAAGGGAGGTGAGACAGGGAGGGGCTGCAGGAAAGGAGGGAGGAGGAGGAGACGGAGGCAAGACCGTTCCAGTGGTTCCACAGGAGACGGACAAGAACCAAAAGAGTAGTGCGAGGATTGAGGAAAGAGCCACAGCATACAAGCTGTTCAATCAAATTAAGAGAGAGGAAAGGAAGGCTGAGGAGAAGCTTCGAACATCCTCAAACATCAAGATGGAGTATCAGGATGAAGGAACTTCCCCACATGAGGATAAACAAGATGAAAACTTTTCAGCTGGAGGGTCACATGAAAAGTATGGCCTTGTTGTTACCTCAGAGGATGCAAACTGTTTGGACAACACTGAAGAGGGCTCTGTGGTGATGAAGATCAGAAGACGTGGAGATCATACAGGAGACGAGTTGCTGTCCACTCAAGACCAGAATGAAACCATGATGGCTGAATCTGAAGATATTAAGCTCTGTGCAGGAACAGTGGGCTGCTTGAGTGAGAGGAAGGAACCGCCTCCAGCTCAACCCCAACATCCTTTGAAAAACAATCTGCAGAAAGAGTCTCTATTAGACATGAGTGATACCATTCACTGTAGACGTCCAAAAGAGAGAACAGAAAATAACACAAAAGAGGAAATACTAACATGTGAGGTGACGCCAGTTTTGAATGACCACTCTTCAAGGAAACCAAAGGTCACTGACGCTGATGATCAAAGGGAGTCAGTGAGGCCTTATCTACAAATGGACACAGCTGGAACAAACACAAGTGAAAAGACAGACTCAGATTCAGGATCAAATCCGGTCTCAGCCGTAGAGCCCAGCTCTATTTTGGAGAAGCTACTGAAGAGAAACAGAAAGGAGGCAACCCCAGTTCTTTCTAAAGTAAAAGAGGTTGACTTTGACAACAAGGACAACATGGATGTTCCCGTGAAGATGAATGCAAAGAAGATGCCTGTCAGTGCAGCAACAGACATACCCAGGGATAGGATTGATCAGTCAGAATGTGACGTAAGGGGCATTTTACCCTCCTCTGCAGATTCAAAAAGGAAAACAAACCTTGCAGCAAAGGATCACCACATTAAAGACTTGGACGTGAAACAGACAGACACCGCTGACAGTGTGGCCTCAGATGGACTTTGTTCCCAGCCTGGAGTAATTGGAAATATTGTGTGTGACAGCGCACTCGCAAAATCACATTATTCCAAAGCTGACCGTCAGAGTTCAGAGAAGAACATTAACCCAACAGATGCTTCTTCAGATATGTGCCCCTCTAAAAACCTGTCCTCAGACAACTTACAATCAGCCGGTTCACATGAAAGAATGTCATGTGAAGTGAGTGGTGTGATCTCTAAGGCATCTGCACCTTCCCCAGTGTCTGATGCAAAGCCTCCACCCACAAAAAGTGATGGGCAAGTTGCAGAGTCCTGCCATTTACTTACTGCTGAGAAGACAGACGCCAGTACTGTAAGACTACCTCTAAAAACAAAGCGTGACAATGAGAGCAAGATTAATTCGAGGTTATCTGGGTCTGAGAGGGAAAATACTCAGTCTGAGAGGGAAAAGGAGGTGAACAACTCCAGTGAGGACACTGCCACACCGGCTGTGGATGCTTGCTCAGTTTTGGTTGCAGGTGGGACAGCTATCCCAGAGGTCACAACCAGCATGAAGCAGGATCTTCATATGACACCTAACACAGACCAACTTGATAAAAAACCTGGCAAAGAGAGAGATGACAGTGTCTCACTGAGAGATAAATCCCAGAGCACTCCCAAATCTAGGCCTGTCTCAGAACTCATAAAGGAGACAATTCAACTGCACGAAAAGCTGCAGCACCAGGACCGGCCAAAGCCAGCTGAAGTCAAGGCTGATGAGCAGGGCCAGTCGGTGAAGGTGGCACAGATGAAGGCCGCTTTTGACTCAGCTAAGAAATCCCCAGACAAGGCAATTGAGAGGAAGCCATCAGTCAGAAAAGGTAAGGACATTTAAATCTAGTTAACTGCTATATATACGTCAGTATCAAATAAGGAGAAACTGCAAGTAGTGCAGAACACGCTGGGAATAAAAGTACAGCAAGTAAATCAATTAGTGAGTCATTTGTGATTGAAAAAGCAATCAAACAAGTGGGCCAACATGGGCCCTGAGATGTTAGGCTGCCAGAGTCACCACAAACGCTTGCATCAAGCCCAGTCGAAAAGACTGAAGGAGGGTGAAGAAAAATAGATTGGATGATGGGATACAGATGTTTTCTGCTGTCAAAAGTCTGCATCACTCTGGATATGTGAAATATCGCCATCTTGTGGTGCTGTAAGACACTAGTGGTACATTGTGTTCTTCAGGAGAATTTAAATATATTTTTAATATTGTAAAATGATATCTAGAACACTATTATTGTATAAGCATGCCTGATTAGTTCAATGCATAGTGTATATTATAGCTGATAGTTGTGGACATTTGAAGCATCCTGTATAAGAGGTGGAATCTAGGAATTACTTTCTAACAGAACCATTACTAACAGAACTATACAGCCTTATATATATGTTTATATCCCCATATTTACTCTTCATGAATTGACCCCCCATCACTCACAATTGCACAAACATACATACATACATACATACATTCATACATATATGAAGCCACACCCAACTAACGTAATTATTGTTGTTTCACCTTGATCAGATTGTTGTGCTGTGGATCGTGCTGGCTCATTAGAAATGTTGTCACATGAATTAGTTAGATGCATTTGTCTATCACTAAAAGAGAGAACTACCTAACACCTATTAATTGATGAATAAATGGTACTTTTCTAAATGTTATGACTATAATAGGACAGTAGCAGGTAATAATAGACAGACAGCAAACAGATAATAGGAATATCACAGGAATTAATAAACCACAATAAACACAAAATTGAAGGTGATTTTCTGTGACTGGGAACCTGAAGAAAGGAGGCGTGCGCCCTTCGCCCTGGTTATCCAACAAGTCACTCTGATTGGCTGATGGAGCCGTCCGTCAAAGGCCACTGATCCACTCAGGGCTGGCCAAGCCAAAGGAGGGGGCGGGGTTAATGTAGGAGTGGGGAAAGAGCACAGAGCGAGTGGTGTCAGCACAGCGGCGGCTCCGGCACAGGGAGGAATCAATTGGGATACTCGTCGGGCTGTGTTATATCATTCGGCTTTCGGGAATACTTTCATTTTCCTCTCAGAAGGTAAGTTACAAATTAAATGGTATGTTTATGATGATTAAACTTGTTTTTCTCCGTTAAATTGGTTGCAGCGGTCCTCGTTTGTCCACCCACAGCAGAAAGTGCATGCGCTAGCTAAAAGGAATCGGGATATAATGTGAACTGTGTTTTTTTTAAGCTAGCACTAGCCGTCAACGGCAGTTAACTTACTGACAATGCCAGGAAAGTTTCAGACCGATAACCAAAGAAATTCCTGTTTTTCAAGCAAGGTTTTCGTTCCTGTCGGTGTTGGGTGGGTTTCGTGGTCAGTGCACGACTTGAAATGTGCTGTTGAACGTTATTGAGCGGGGTGGGGTAGCTAACCATAGTGCGGCAGGAAAACTTATCTCCGAAACGATAGATCCTCACAGACGGAGGTGCAGGCAGCACAAACCGCGCCCTGGCCCCTCGCATCCTGTTCGTTAACATGGTCTCTTCTAACTGAATCATTAGCTCTAAACATTAAAAAAAAATCAAAGAATCAACTATTTCATTTACACAGAC
The DNA here is from genome assembly GCF_002814215.2 of Seriola lalandi dorsalis. Classification (NCBI taxonomy): domain Eukaryota; kingdom Metazoa; phylum Chordata; class Actinopteri; order Carangiformes; family Carangidae; genus Seriola; species Seriola lalandi. The sequence continues at coordinate 467,950 of NW_019525070.1, read as the reverse complement.
AGTTATTAATGGTGAAATTCCCCAATTTGATTTAAATCCGGTATGCGCAACATTCATCCAGATGCCAGGTTCAGATATGACCCACTAACACACTGGTATGGAAGATAAATGGGAAAAAGGTCATAACACAGAAATGGTTGCTGCTTTCGCGCTTGCAACTCCAAATGTTGCCCAGTTGCATAGATTAGTACGTCCTCCACCAGCTCTGCTTGTTTGGTTATACATAGAACACGTGGAGATTTGTTGGTATGAAATTTTGCTTTATCTGTGCATGTACTGCCTCGACCTTCTCTAGTAGTAAGTTATAATGAGGGCAGACAGACAAATATAATTTTGCTGCACCTGAGTGTATTCCTGCTTATAAATGGCGTCCACCCGCTCTATGTTGACAGCTGTTTGTAATTACACAGAAAAAACAAAGGTTTGGTTTAATTGTGTTCTAGTTAAACATTATTTACTTGTATGTATGGCTTGTATTCAAAGGCCCTTAATTGCCTGATTAGTTTGATATGCCTAAATATTTCATAATTAAAGTCCGCACTATTCGACCACATGCGTTGTAATTAAAATGGGTTTGCACATTAATAAGTAGTTGGGCAGTGACATTTAATCCTCGAGTGTGTCACAAGTAGGACTGTGACGAAGATCGAAGATTATTTTCACTATTGACTGGTCTAATATTTTTGATTCATTATATATTCTATTGAATGTGGGGAAAAAATGGAGATGATATTTTCAAATGCCCTGATCTGATCAGTCTAAAGCCTATACATATTCAATTCACAATCATATCAAACAAAGAAACGGTAACATTTTCACATTTGGTTTACTGGAATCAGCAGGCATTTGGCACTTTTTTGATAAAATTACTGAAACAATTAATTAGTTCACAAACAATAATTAATAGTTAATAATTCATAATTCATGAATTTGTCCCATTCTTGAAATTTGGCTTGGTTCTACCTTAGATATGCGAGTAATATGATTCTCAAATACCAGTACCATTCTGGGGAAGTCATTGTGGTTGGAATTTTATCAAAAACTGAAGGTTGTAGGGAGATAATACTGAAGGTGCTCTCCTCCTCACTTGGCAGTCGTAAATAGTCTCTGAAGTTGAGCCCTAATGGCTGGCTAATGATCCAAATGGTCCTCTGTGTGACCCCTCTGTCTGTGTGCCACCATCAGCTCATTTGCTTGCTCATGACAATAGAGCAGTTTGATTTGTAATATGCACGGTTGATGTGCCAAAAGGGCAGCATGATTTGCATATTTGGCCCATGTCTTGAACTAGGTTACTTAACTCCCATGTGTAATCAGCTTTGTAGTTGAAGGAATTTCTCTTGCTGGGTCTCGCTGTGGGATGCAGAGCAGGTGAAGGCTGAGGGAGCGACCCCAGGGTTGACAGTCAGCTGTGTTTGGGCTTGTTACCCATTCCAGACACATCAACCTCTGCTGCTTGTGCTGCAGTACAAGGTCTTTAGAAGTGCGTAGCCTGCCTTCCTATGGCTGAGCTGAGAGAGGAAGTGGGTCAGGAAGCAGAGGGAAACTAAGCATGAGATGTGAGGGAGTGTTTGGTTCCTATCAGCTGTGGTAATGCGCTCTTGTGTGGGCTGTGGTGAACTCTTGAGTGCATTTTTAACATTTGAATTGGCTTTCACGAAGATCATGAAGATTTATATCCAGTATCCAGCATATTCATTACATTTATTCTGTCAGTGTTGAGTGAGGTCCAGCTGTTCCCTGTTGGCCATCTCATTTCATTGTTCATTATTGTGCTGAAATTGTTCAGAAGTCACAGGTCAGGCTTGGGCTTTGTCTTGTGGACTAAAGAATGTGTACATTAGATAGTAACTCCTGTTACAGTTAGCTCCCATATTGCTCTGCCGGAATAATCAACATCCTATGGAAAGAAGCTCAATAACTAGTCAAGAGCTTTGCCTCTGCATCTCAGTTGGACTCAAAGATTGCATTCTTTGAACATGTCTGACATACCTCAGTTTGTGTCTAGTCCTGTCTGTGCAAGATGTTATCTCACTGCACTCTTTCAAGAGGACTTTCTGCCAGAAACTTTCACAGTGAAGTATCACAATCTTAACTGACTTTTGATTCATATTTGGAATTTGTTTTATTTAAGATTTTTTTTTCCTAAGGACAGGTGGGAAAATACGTCATTATCTAACCACCTGCTTAGCATGTTAGTGTTTGTTTGGACCAGCCTGCGGGATGAAGAGGATCACATGCCTAAATCTGTGCTGCTAATTGTTTACGCAGTAGACAATGGACACTGTCACAACCCCCTAACTGTACCAGTTTTTTAATGAAAATACACAAATAACAAAGGAACAAATAAAATTATAACTAAAAAGTGACTCAGAAACACAAACCAAACCTCGACATTTGACAAGCCACAATTATGTTAAATACATACAAATATAGTGTCCTTCAGCTTATTACTTGGTTGAGTTGTCTTTTGTGTGTTTTTACATGTTGAATAATCTGCTGGTTTTCCTTGGAACCTCAGTTCAGATGCCCTCCCTGTTTTGTTGAATCTCCTCTTTCAGTGTTATGTTTTGTAGTTTAGTAATTCCAGCAGATGCTCACAGACTAATACTATTTCTTTCACTGGTCATTCCCACCACAGCTGACAACATCTGTCGAAAAGGAGCCGTGGTTTATACTTTGCTCACTGGGAGATGGGAAAGTAGCTCATCAGGAAGACGAAGGATCGTGCTTTGTATATTCAGGCTGTAATATTTAGGAATTTTGTTTTATTAGAGCTGAGAAATAATCAGATTTTGGCATCTGTCCTCTTTTCTTATGTCTGTTTTGTTATCACCTGATAGGAAAGGTGTTTTGAAAAACCCCAGGCAGATGTGTGTTTGATTTTTGTAGCTGCTTATATTAAAAGTAACCCTACACATAAACATTCATAAAAAAAGCCAGAGCTTTTCCTATTGTGACTAATTTTATAGGATTTTAAAGTGGTCTCTTTTTAAACCTTGACTTTCAAGTAGGATAAGAAGTTTAGGATTTAGCCTTTTAAGACCCACAGCACAGAAAGTGATAGAGAGTTGGAAAGGGGGTTAGTACTGGAGTACAGTTCAAGGCATGCTCAGCATCACACCAAACAGATATTTTCTGACACATTTATGTTTCCTCTGTCTGAAACTAAGGGGTTTGTTTTTCCTGTTTTGGAATGAGGAAGTAGGCAAAACCTAAGCATTTGACTTATGGTGTTGAAATATTGTACATGCTATTGATACAGCTACATAATCTTTACCTAGTTTGAGGATTTTGATTGGAGCTGGTAATTGATTCTGTCTACATTTTAACATTCTACCAAGCATTGAGTTTGACTTTTAGCCTCATTGCTCTTGTGTCTGCAAATCTAATTTCCTCTACAAAGTATGAAAGAATACAATAGCATCCCTAGAAACAGTGGAGCATAATGTATTGCGTTCCAGTTGCATTTACACTGAGCAGGCCGCAAACTGCATGGTCACTTGGGGTTGGAGAGAGGTGAAAAAACAGCACCTTATCTCATTGTTTCAAAAAGCACTGGAATGTAGCTGGAATCTGATTACAATGGTGGTCCGTGGCCTTGGTTACAGGAAGGGGATTTAGGTGGTGTCTCATGCGGTCTTGGTGACAAAAGGCAAAAAGGCAGCCAGTGTATGGAGAGCACTGAGGCGACATCGCGTGTGTGTGTGTGTGTGTGTGTGTGTGTGTGTGTGTGTAGTGGGGGTGAGGGGGGACATGGGTAGCAAAGTGTGGGAAAGAAGTCTGTGACCACAATGGCTGTTATGTCTTTAAAGTTACAATATGAAACTTTGACAATAAAATACCAATAACTTATTATCAGATGCCATACCCCCTGTATTGTAGATGTATTAGTTTACCATTTGTTGGAGGGATGTATCTTACACACATGGCCAGCTCTGACCTGGGCTGTGGCCACTAAGATGATGCTAGCAGCCGAATTGCAGGGAAGTCGGCAATAACAACAATAATGATGAGAAGCATCAACAAACAAAGGAATTGCAAAGCTAAACATGTAGCAGATAATACCTGCTGAGAAACATGGTTGAGCCTTGTTTTATTTGCTGATTGTATGTATCCAAAGAGGGCTTGTATGCACGCCAGTGATCTCAGCTTTACACAATATGCCATTTTCAGCATAAATGGCACCAGATGAAACAAATGTTGGGTTGTGATGAATTTGACAAACGAGATGACAAACTTACAGGAATACACTTCTGCTTTGCAGACAAAAGTTGCTTATTGTAGTTTTAAGTATCACGTACAGCAGCCACTATGTTCCTGTATTTTCTTGTGCTGAAACAGTCTCTTGATTAATCATTTAGTCAAACAGTTATTCCTAAAATCACTATTTGCAGTTACCAAGGTAAAATACCATCCTTCCTTCTGACTGCCTCAAAGTTATTTTTTAATATTTTTAACTCAATTCCGGGTTGGAAGTCTTGATGTCTCTGTCTGCATATTAAAGCTGTGGGAGGACTAGTGGGCTTTTTCTGCCTGGTCAAGCTCAACCTGTTGTGAGAAAAAGGTCTGTTTTCTGTCAACATCATAGTCAGTACCCCTTCAGGTTAAGAACCTCTGGAGGAACCATTTCAGAAATATTTATAGTGGGCATTTTGATGATAAAAGCTCCTGAGGTGGTAATAGAGATACTTTCTGGCACATGTACTGTGGTAGACACTAGTACACAGTTTTCAGTAGTTTTTCTAAATAACTGTGCTGTGGAGGCCTGGTCATAATTCTGCTCTAATTCTGCTGCCCCTCCCTCTCCTACATCAGCTCATCCTGATTTGTGGCTGGGATTTTCAGTTATGTCACATCTCTCTCACCAAGCACACTATGAAACACAGAACATCAGGAACAATTTTGCCCCCCCAACAACATGGTGGTAAATATACACAAAGGTTATCTATAGAGTTTGCATTAACAAACATTGTTCACTCATGTTTTGCATTGCCCATTGTCCAGATTAAGACATTATCCCTGGGTTTCACAGAGCTGTAACAGGGAATGACTTTTAATCCAGGTTAGGCTGGCTATCTGCCGTAGCAGGGATCTGATTGTCCGAGCGTTGTAGGAAAGCAGTTTAGTAAATCTCATCCTTGTCCAGAGTTTTCTCTTAGAAGTGAAGACCAAGTTTTATCTCCTGACATCTCTGTAAGCAACAATTTCTTTACTATCGCTGTGTCTTCATTATTAGGGTTGGGCAATAATGTGTGATAATATTATTGTGTAGGAGCCCTGTCAATGAGAAACCAGTCGAAGTGCAAATAGGTGTTGACAGAATGGGGTGGCCCCTTGTTTTAATTGGAATGTGTGAACATAATTCAGTGTGGCAGCGATAGGCAGCATTAAATGTCTCCTGTCGTGGAGGACCCACCATAATCTTTCATATTTATGTATATGCTCTAAAATCTTTACATAGTTGCTTACCAAAGGGTGGATGCCCCAGTTTTAAGGACTTCTGATGACTCAGTAACAGGAGAAATTAAGATTTTCCAGGAACATAGTCACCGCCAAGTGCTTCATTGATCTTAGTGTTCAGTTAGTGAGATGCATCTTGGATCAAGCGACCAAAAAGGTCTTTGTTGTTCCAGTAATAACAAATGTTGTAGGAATTGAATTCTGGCACATTGGCTAAACGTTAGCCCTCACTAAGCTTTCTTTTTTTTACTTGTTTCCTCTCTGTAGCTCTTTTGCAGTCTTATGTCAGAGCAAAACAATTTCCCTTTGGTTTAATGGAGGGCAGCAATCTGTACTGTAACTTGAGGTGGAGATGAGAAGGAAACCCTCCATGGCCTAACACAGTGAGTTCAAACAAGAATTGAGGGCCTAAATTCTTCTATTATCGTCTTCCTTTTCATACTGTTTACTGAAGTGTAGGGTTGTCTATTATTTGATACTACTGACACATGACAAGACTTCTATTTAGTAAGATTACAAGGAAACCCACAACCACATCAGTTGTGTTTGTATTCTTGAAGTGCGGTCAGAATAACCTATGACAGTGAGGTGCAGCGCTGTGAGGTACAGTTTGCCACATGACCCACATTTCCTCAACAGAACTGTCAGATGTGAGTGGAGTTGAGGAATGCAGAGAAGGGTGCTGAAAACGGTGTCACACTGGCCCCACTTCCTGTTTGTCATTTCCTCAGGCTGTGGGGTCCTCCTTCTGTCTCTGCACATCAGGGTCAGCTCTGCTGGTTCAGGAGGCAATAAGGTACACAGCTCTCCTTTTTCATCTGATTTGCCCAACAGATAGTTGAGGTCATTTTGCCTGAATTAGGACTGGATCAGTGAGCTGTAAATCTCAGGAGAGTGGCACAGAGAATTCGCCCAAGGTGTGTGTCTATATCTCTGGCGTATGTGTGAGGCTGTCAGACTGGTGCCAGCCCTTCGCTGCCTCAGCATAGCCCCTACTGACATGATTACATGCAAATTAGAAATATCATTATGATGTTGATGTTTGAGAATAAGGATGGGTCATAAAAATTGGATATTAAAAAATGTATTTGCCGCGTTCACTGCTGTGTCCTCAGTTTGCTTGAGCAGTTATTTTTGCAGTCTTTTTTTGTTGTCATATGGATTTGGCTTTTCTAACTTTGACAGATAAAAACATCACTTTTTCTCTTAATCACTTTTTATTTTTTATTTAAACTTATTGAAAACACTGTGCTCCCCTTAATGAGGAAAACCTGTGCTCTAATGGTTGCTCTTCATAGATACTGTACTCTTTGTATTGAGAATGACTGTGTTTACTATTAGTTCCCGGGATTTCTCTTGTAGCCACAGGAGTTTAACAGGAAGCCGGTCGTTTGGATAAGGCCTCTGCTGGTTTTGAGCAGAATGACCCTGCCCTTCTTGTTCCTGTGTGTTGTCCTTTGAAGCCTGCCTATTTCCAAAAAAACTTCTGAAGTTTATACAGAATACTGTAGAGGTTTTAGAACTACACAGAGCCGTGTGAATAGAAACATTTTAAAATAGAACTGACATGACAAATTTCCTGCTTTTAAAAAAAAAAAAATTGAAAATCCCATTACTTCCGGTATGGTGATTTTACTTCAGCTGCGATATTACAGCTGCTTTTCCTCTTCTCTTCTCTCAACACAGTCAAACACCTGAGCCAGGCCCTGCTTTGCTTCATTGAGATCCTTGAATTGTGGGAAATTATAACAGACTTTATTTTCTTTTTGACTATTTTCTGACATTTCATATATAAAACAATGAATTTATTGTTCCAGAAATTAGTTGGGAGATTGATTGAAAAACTGCAACTGTTACATGCACCCTTTGGTACAACACAAGAATTCACCTTAATTTTCTGCTGCCTCCGGGCTCTTTCTAGGCTTGCTCGTTTCAGGCTCAGCTCATCAGGTGCAAGTAAGGGATAATGATGTTCTTACATAAGAGTCCTGTTGGATAAGGGAGTTTTTGGTTTGGCATTTGCCCATGGCGGGGGTTAGGATCTAGTGAAGGAGGTGAGATCTGTTTGGAACCGAAGAGGAACGTATGCATGGGAGGCTCGAAACAAGTCCTGTCATGTATAGCTCTTAGGTCTGAGGTGATTTGAGTCCTTAGTTTTAAAAATGATTTCAGGTCTGTGTTGAGCTTTAAGTTATCAGCATTTTATCACAAGTTGAGTCTGATTTGAGTCCTACTGCAGGACTAAAGCAGTACAGTAGTTGTTTTATGTCCAGGTGCAAAGCTGCCAACATAAATATTGTCATTGACAAATGTAAAAATAAATTATTGCCCTGCAAATTTGAACCCTCTTTTCTGTCTTACCAAATAATTACATGGGAACGGTTGTTAAATCAAACCATGGTGAGTATCCAGTGACTAAGAAATAGTGATATGGTCCTGAAATGGATTGTCAGGATACATCTCAGCCACACAACAAAGCTTACTCACCAAGACCCAGTCTTGCATAATCAGCTGCAACTCCACCCAGTCGGCTCTGACCTGCAGCATGTACACTGATACAGACCAACCCTCTCCATAAAGGTTTCATATCCAGTGTCTGCAATCTAGTTTATCTAAGATGACTTTTACATGTAGGAAAATCATGGACAACAAAGCATGAATCAATCTGGGGAACACTGATTCAGCTTCGGTAGTGTGAAGTAATTTTTCTTGAAAATGTTTTTACCTTTTGGTGAAACTGTCAGTTGTGATGATAATGCATAGGAAAATCGTCATATTTTTCCTATAACAATATCATAGGTCACATTTAGGTATGCTCTGTAGTTACAACAGTAACATAAACTGTTGCTGCCGGTCAACAACAAGCTTGAGTAATGGTAGCCACAGCCGCTGAAGACCTATGATAATCACAAATAAACAACAAAGTCCTTATAGGCAAGTCTCACCACTCGGCAGCCATCTTGGAAACCCTGTTGGCTGTTATAAAGCAGACAATTGAGTTATTTTAATTGTTAACCGTTTACAGCACCTGGAACAAACGCATGCAGTGGAATGGGATCAATGTTTGTTGCTTTGCGATTCTGATGCTAGCTCCCGTCCTAATTACAAAACCACGGCTTAAAAAGCAGCAAACTTTAGCTGCTTAGTTATCCAGTGTCGCCATGTATGACAAGACAGCTTACTGTTGATATTACACATGTACAGCAAAAGGTTTTAATAAAGGAAACCATTTTAAAATCGTGTTTTGTCTTGAGTTCAGGTAGACAGAAAACAACCGATACATAACATTGAAAAAAATTGAGATGTAACTTTATGGCCTTATCGCCTAGCCCCTAAAACTAGCCTTGATTTTGTTGTTGTTAGAGTGATTGGTTGTTACAGTAGTAATATGTGATATTGAACATATGTAGAGTTAAAGGATAGTCTGACTGGGGATCGTTGTGCATACCCAGACTAACCTCAAGAATGCCGTGATTGTTTTGTCTAGGCTACTCACACTATTGTGGTGATAAAACAGCATATCTTATAAAGTTCTCCTGCATAAAACAATGCACTATTATACTGCAAATAAACTGAGCCAAGAGCAGCAGGATAGTTTCACTGCTCATTCTGTATTAAGAATGGGGAAGGCTCAATGGCATTTATGTGGGTTAGGGGTGTCATCAGTAGAAATCACCAAGCAGATGACTAGACCAGGCTTTATCCAACAAAGAGGTGGTTGGAAAGTGTTTCCTCAGCGACATTATCATGAAACTACACTACACCTCATAAATTGCCAAAGTTGAAACTCCAAATGCAGCTCTGCTTGTTCTCATCATCTTCTTAACCACTTCCCGTAGTTTTCTGATTGGTCTGGCTTCCAGCTGCTCAACACAGCCCACTGTCAGTGGCAGGGTTTTCCAGACTAAAATCTTGTTGAAAAACCTGAGCTCATTAAATTTTGTCTGGTTTTGTAAGGCGAGGAACAATTCCAATCGTGGAGATACAATTAAGTTTAACAGTTGTTTGCATTTTAGCTGTGTAAGTAACCTTTTAAGACATGAGTTTGTATTTCTTACTCTTCTATTGTGTTTTTTGGTATTTACCTGATGTTGCTAAGCAGCATGTCTGTTTTACTGAGCATGTCTCGGAGACAGATTGCAGCTACAACATTCTTGAAAGCAGAAATGATCAAAATAGATTACCATTCTTTCTGTTGTCCACTAAATTGCTGATGACTTGCAATGGCTTCATAAGTCAGCAATTGCTCTGGTACCCCTTTTTTTTACTCATTTCCCTTTTATAAAAGAGCACTCACTGCTCTTCAACAAGAGAGCATATGGTTCCATTAGACAAACAGTAGGGCCCAGCTGTAAGTGGATAACAATTAACTTGTAAGACACTCGACAGTCATTCAATTCAAGAAATATTCTAAATTCATCTTTCTTGAGTTGATTTCCCCAATATGTTATAAGGGTTTTTTTTTAAATCTCATGTTGAATCATGAAATGAAATGTGAGCTGTTGGTGCAAGTCTATGACCAGTATTGTCGTACAAAGCAGGGACCAAATAAATCCTGGCTTGGTAGCTAAATAACGTTTTAAGATAAATTCCTACTGTTTCAATTTTTTATTCCTGAATGGACCTAAAAATGTTCTTCATCGTGGAAAAAACAGCATACATTGTTTCACCTCAGGTTGGACATAAACTGTGAAAAGGTTTCTAAGGTGCACTCATTGTTCTCTGATGACCACAGAATTATATAATCATATATAATGACAATGAATTGTTTAAACAATATCAACAAAGTGGGAAAATTGGTGTCATCAAGAAAGTTGCTCAGAACACCTGAAGTCAGAATAAGCCACATTTGTATTTTTCTGTGTGGTGTCGAACAGGATTACGTGGCAAACTGTTCTCTGTCCTTCTAACTTCAGTAGAGTTATACATTTGGCAGGAGAATCGGTGGATTGTTAAATAATCTAGGGGTTTTCACCGCTGCATCAGCTTAATACAAAAGCACACCAGCATCAGCATATTGTGTAGACGAGAATATCTGCTTGAGGGCAGACACACCTCTAACTGGCCTAATGCATATGGCACACATCATACTTCATTTAGAATTTCTGGTATTTTCTAGATATACAGCAGATACGTGACAATCAGCGCTGATGCACACATGCTGTGCATGTGAGTAGGACAGTTATGTAAGAGCAAAGGCTTAAAAATGATCATGTACGTATTGTAAATATTCACTATATTAGCTGTAAATGAAAGAATCGTGGTCAGTCAACAGTAAAAACCTGCAAACCACCAATAACAGAAGGGAGCAGCAGCAGTTTCTGCTCACATCCTAACAAAAACTGTTTTGAAACGGTTGTTAAGTCTCCCACTAGACAGGTAGCTGATTTAGGTGTCTGTTCACATGTAGCTTCTATTCCAACCAAGCTATGTGACAAATCTACAGCTCCAAAGGTTGCACACAAACTTCACCCCTCCACGACAAAGTTGTCCTTGTTGAGTGTTGCCCCAGACCATCATCACATTACTGTAAGGAAGAGGACTTTTCCCATTTTTGACATAGTTGAAAACTAATTGTAACTGATTATGTAAGTTTTTCTTAGCACTGACAAAAGACTGGTTGTTGGCTGCTGATGATGTGCTGTGTTTTTAGAAATTAGAGAATAAAACATTTTCGTCAGAGTATCCATTTCTTTTCTTAAAAATGAATTTAGTCTTTTTTTAACTACAAATGTATCTACCAGGATTTCTGGAGACTGTTTATAATTGGATTGGATGCGTCAGCCTTTCCCGGAGTAATCAAATTCCGTTTCCTAGACAAATGCACTTCTGATCCAGATAAACTTAGGGGAGGATTTACCGAATCTGATGTAACTCCTCCTCAGTTTAAGGAAGATTAACACTTAAGTGTCATTAACTGTTTGATCTAATTTGAACAAATTTGTCTTTTTCGCCCACCGGGTTTGGAGATCTCAAAAATAAACGGTTGTAATGACTGACGTGTTTTACAGAAGAGTTTGGCTGGGACACTCCCACATCCGTACAGGAAGAACTTCCTGCTTGTGTTGCGATCCTCGTCCTGTCGGAAACATGCCATACAAGCTTTTCTTGCTCGCGCTTATTCTTTCCCTCTCACTCCGTCTCTGCCTCTCTCTTTTGCGCACACTCATGCATGCATGCATGCATACACACACTCACACACTCTCTCACACACACACACACACACACACACGCACACACACACACACACACACACACACACAATGGAAAACCACCTCGAAAACATGTCCCACATCCTGTGCTGTGCTTTGGTTATGTTGGTGATTCAGGCTGGGAAACTGTTACCATGTGCTGTGTCAAAAAATAAAAAAAGATCTGAGGAGGTTTACAAAACCACTAAAGACCTTTTGTCTGTCTCTAGGTTGTAGGTTAGACTGGACCTTGGTTCTAGTCGTTTATCTGAAACTAGCCAGCTTTCCATTATCTTTGGAAGTGGCCTGTTATTGTAAGCAGAGCAGTGGGACTTGTAGCTTTTGAATGGGCTTGTTTTCCAAAGCTCTCTTGTCTGCCAGCAGATTCTTGTCTTGGTGAAGATTTTAGCTGAACCAGCTACAAAGTCTGTTTTTGTTTGGATTGGGTATGTCCTATTTTCCTTTGGAAGTAGCTCTTTCTAAGTGTGCCACAGATAAAGTGTCTTAGTATTTCAGATGTTAAATGTTTGGCACAATGGAAGATGATAAGAAACAGTTTGAAGTCATTTGAAATATCATCAAGCATGTTTGTTTCACTGATATTTTCATATTCTGTATCTTTATGGAATTGAAAAGTTTGACTAGAATTTTTCAGTTTTGAAGCTTACTCTACTCTAGCTTACTTTACTGGGGAATCGATACCTGGTAGTAAAACTCTTCTCTGAAATCCCAGGGAGACCCATGGAGTAGCAAATGGTAGTGGTTTGTTACAAAACACCCTCATCTGCAAAGAGAATGTGTTGTGGAAAAAAGCTCACACGTGATCGCAGTCTATTCCAACAGCTTTGCTGCAGTGTCTGGATGGGATGTTTTGTGCTCTTTCAAGTAGCTTTTATAGTCTATGCATGTGTCAGTTCATCTTGCAGGCTTCTACCCTGTATACTTGTTATCTTGTACTGTTTGTGATTTTAAATCTCTGCTCTTTCTACAGATATGAGACGAGTTGTACGGCAGAGCAAATTCCGTCACGTCTTTGGCCAGGCGGTGAAGAATGACCAATGCTACGATGATATCCGGGTTTCAAGGGTCACATGGGACAGTGCATTCTGTGCAGTCAATCCCAAATTTGTTGCCATAATCATTGAGGCCAGTGGTGGCGGAGCTTTCCTCGTTCTCCCTCTTCACAAGGTATGTTTGTGTATCATATAATAATTAATTCCACAGTGTATGTGTGTACACTGTATTATGTACAGAGCACATCAGTCAGAGCTGGTACCCGAGACAACCAGATAGAGATAAACTGGGTGTGTAAACATGTTTTTGCATTTACTGCTTCTTAATGATACTTCAGTAGTGCTTGCTGAAATCCTAGCAACGCAATGGTTAATCAGTGTTTATAGGTAGTTTTTATCACTTGTGCTGTGAATCAGCCACTTTGTTTGGTTTACTTTGGTGTGCATTTTGTGCTTGCATGACACTTTTTTTGGTTACCAGCTGGGTAAAGGTGAACAACAGACAAGATACCAGATTGCTATGATATTTTCAGTGCACATTAAGACCCTTATGATTTTAATGACCAGTATGAGAAGAAACTGCACATTTAATGCCACCACTGTTGAGAATGACAATTCTCATTGAGCTGTCTGTTCTAACCAAAAGTTTGGGTTTGGGGTGAAATTAACATTTATGTTCAGTAACTAGATTTTGAGATTACATTCTTCACCTACACACATAATAGAATAGAAAACTGGTTTGAAGGTAACATGTTTCGTTTTCACTGGGGGTAAAAATTATGCATTGAATGGTATAATGTTAACCTTTAAAGGCATTGTGTGCCTTTGAGTGCTGTTGTGCATGTGATGTTTTTGTTACGGGTGATTTCAGTGGATCAAATTTCATCAAGATATTTTTAGATTGGAGTGGGGGAAATCGTGATATTGTCTCCACGTCATTGATGACATAAAGAGGAGGAAAACCATGCTATCTGAGGGATCATATTTGAATGGACATGAATATAAACGTGTAGCAAATAAAAGGTAGAGAGCATCAAACTAAAAGTCCTACAAGACCTTTTTTTTTTTTTTTTTCTTTTGAGAGTAACAAGCCTATTTCCCATGTGATGTGTGCAGTAAATAATACTTTTCATTGGAGACTTTGCCTCTTACAAGCAGAACTGCTGCCTCTACATGTCAGTGTACCTTAGGATTAATGTTTACCAGCGGGCTGTTTAACACACCCTCATGTGTACAACAGAAACTACTCCAAAGCCCTGGAGTGAACAGTCTCCTGATTCTAGCCTCCATATAAGGAATCGCTCCACTTCAACTAGAGTTACTCTTGGGTTGGGCAAGACAGCATTTGAAGAGTGTTTGGCCATAAACAAGTTAGCTGGGTGAATATATCGCCCTTTTGTTTTAACCTTTCTGTCATAATTGGTCTAATTAAGGTGCAATAGAGGTCAGACTGAATCCATTGGGGGGCTCTGGCATGTAACCCAGAGAGCCCTAGGGTGCCATTATGGTTGATAGTGGTGAATTGCTGGCTGCTGCTGTTTCTGTTTGGCAGCTCCAACCAATTGCCAAGCGGCAGGTCCTGACACTGTGAGTGACATAAGTACTGCAATACTGTTGACAGATCTAACCTGGGCCTGTAATTAGTGTTCACCAGTACACTGCTATGTCATCTGAGAAGACTCTAGCATAGGGGAACGATCCTTAGGCCTGTCATCACACAGCTTACACCTCTCAGCACCTCATTCAATACAGAGCTTGTACTGGAGGTGGGCTGCGAGCTCGACTGGTTTCACACTCCTCCTGCCCTCCTCTCTTTGTCTATGTTTGAATGAGCTGCCCTCTGCATGCCATGTCCCAATACAGTAATGGCGTGTCTGTTGAACAAAGTCTACTTTCACTACTGAATTAAAAAGTGGTGGGAGACCGAGATCTTTATGTACAGAGCAAACCTCAGGCAATTTCCGTAAGTTAAAGATTAAAAAAAGCTCTCTTGATTTTTATATCTTCCCACATTCAAGCTGGCAGGCGTGACACAGACTAATCCTTCAGATATAGTGTTTTCCTCATTTATACAGACTGTGTATTGAGAAGCTGGAGCCGTAAGGGAAATACCATGTTATTTAGGAATTGTGTTGCGTATGTCTGTTATGACTTTGGACAGCGTGACCAGTATGTATTGCCACCAAACCAGTTTTAAGGCTTAGCATAAAGATGAAAGTCAGCTACTGGGACATAGGAATGACATTAATTTCAAATCTTAACTTAATGGGCATTCCTCTTTTAACTTATTTGACATTTTTCTTTTAACATCTATTTTTGGAATTTATCACCACACTATTCTCAAATGAATTTTTCTGACAAAGCAGGTCCATCTGGAAATCTCAGTATAGCCTCAGCTGGCAATGCAGGTCTCAAAAGTGGGGCGAGTCTGTTCTTGCAAATGGTATGACTAGACTGCACTGCAGTGGATCAGTATTACAGAGGTACTCTCAGCACCTGAGATCATTTCTAATAAACTGAATAAAAAAAGGATTGTGATGTTGCTGCTTCATTAGAAATTAGTTAAACAAATTGAATCAGCTGTTGTGGCAACTATACTATAAGTGTCTGTTTTACTTTATGAGTTTGCCTTGTTCCTTGTGGATACAACTCTGTTTGATTGAAGGACAGTTGATATATGAATCACTTAGGTCTGATTTAATTTTGTTGCAAGGACAGACATCCCCTAAACACCCCCACCCTCCAACCCCTCTCCATCCCTAATGTGAGGGTGCATCTGTCCGGTTAACCCATCTGCCTATGCTGTGTTGCTCCCGGTCTCTGTGGGCAGCCAGCTGCTCAGGCCCTTTGTCCTACGCTTACTCCCAGCACAGCCCTTTGTCATTACCACACTCTGACTGGGGGGAGGAAGAAGTGTGATGATGCTCCCCCTTCACAATTAAACCATATGCAACTGTGCACAGTCTTTGTTGTAGTGATGCAATAGTGGTAGGAGAATGAATGATTAAAATTATGACCCCTTCAAAAAAGCATTGTACTCCCTCTCTTTATATTCAGGCAAATCTAGTATTTGTCATAATTGTATGTGTCTGTAAATGGATGGAAAGGATCTTCTGGAGTTCAGAGGTCGATGTTGTGGATCTGTGACCTGACCTGAGGTCTGAGCCTCATTTTGAGTAGTCAACCAATGGAGCTGGCTCTTTGTGTGACTCACTAGGGTGAGGTTAGTGTGGCAGGCCTTCGTGACTCAGCACAGCCATGAGTATTGTTGCTTCCTCCTGTCAGAACACAGGGATTTATAGAGAGGGCATCAGATGTCCTGCTCAACACATGTCATTCCCTTCCCTCATGCTTTCAATCTCCCCCTTTCTTTTTCTTAGCTGGATGCCTGCTAATTTATTCCCTGATTTCCATATGAAGGAAGCTGTGGGAGTGAATGCAGTAGCTAGCAAGTGTTCAGTGAAAAATTCCTTATAATTCCTCTCTGTCTGCTCAGCATAAGAGCAGGGAAGTCTCAGTAAATCATTACAGTTGTTTTGATTTATATCACTTCACAAGAAATGTCTTATTTGAGTTATCAAAGCATGCCCTTGTTAAAAGTGCCATGCTTTCTAATCTGTTTTAGCCATCACCATCTTTATTTTCCGTGTGTTAGTCATTTTGTCAATTGTTAGCATCTTTAGTTTCCTCTTTTTTGTATTTCTTAGTAAGCGTGACTTAACTCCAGCCTTAACACCACATAGTGTATTGTCTAATTTAGAAAGCATGTTCCACGTTAGTGCTTCAAACGCTGCCTCTGTGCTGAAAGGACGATCAGATGTGGAGTGTGTGTTTGATTTGGATTCAATCCCTCAATGCACCATTCATCTTGTGCTCAACCTTTGCTGTTAGTAATCCCTGGGTGTGTGCACAGTGACACATTATTTCTCTTCTGTCTCTCATACACCACTTTGGCTGCTAACTAAGCTGCACTCTGTCTCTTCACACAAAAATACTTGTGTGCATGATATCCAGGGTCTTTCCCCATACTTTGGTCAGCTTGTGTTCCAAGACCTCTATACTGCTCAGTCGCCTCTGCCTTTGCCGCTTCTGCCGCTCAGTCCTGCTGACTGCAGATTTTACCATATATGGTCATTCACTGCTCCCTGCCTGACAGGCTTCCAAGACCATTTCCTCCCAGCCCTGCCATTGGCTGCTTCATGCAGTGTCGGTACACATGTGAATTCTGGGATAGGCCGAAATATGAAGAGCGGCCAAGATGAGAGAACTAGGTTGAAGTCAGATGTTGTCTCTGTCACGGAGTCATTCACTGCATATATTTAAATAATCATTTTGGTAAAATAATCAGTTTAACAGCTGGATTACTGAATAATATTTCTAATCTATTAATTTACAGCTGTGAGCCCTGATAGCATTGTTAAATAAACCAGACTATTTTTTTTAGCTGTGAACCTTAGAACAATGCTATGATACTTTTTAATAAGGTATGGTGTGTACAGCATCAGTTTCACCCATTTGATGTATTAAATGTCGGCGGCAAAAGAGCAGTTAATTCACAAACTAACTGTGGTTGCACATGAATGCACCAATCTGGCAGACCAAAACGCAAAATAATCTTTTTAGTTGGGTTGTCTTTGATATCTTCCAAGTTCTTTCTAAAAATATCTGTTCTTTCATATGCTGTCTGTTTCTCCAGTTGATCATTTTTTCATGCCACAGGTGCTGGACTGTATCACAGCATGCACTGGAGAGACAATAGGAAGATGTGGAGACACTGTGTACAGAAGCCATCCTCCACAAGGGAATACAATATCTATTCAGAGCAGTGTCATCAAAGAGATGACAGAAGTTAATGACCCTCCTGATTCTTTTTAGATTTCCTCTTACACTGTATGAAAGTACTTTGTTGAACCTAATTGCTATGACGCTAGGCATACTAGAAATATGTTTTTCTCTGTCATCAGTAATTAGTAACCACCCACTAACTAATCATGCCTTTTAGACTATGAGGACAGTGGCCTGTTAGCAAATATCTTGTACTGCAGGAGCACTTGGACACTGATAGCAACTGTGGTTCAAAATTTCAGCTAGAGTGACTGGTCTCAAATGTTTTCATAAATAGTTGACCTCGACAGATATAGTTTCACTAGCCATCTACCAGAAATGTGCTGTACAAAAGTATATATATGTATATATATGTATAGGTAAGTCTATTTAATCTCTCCAGCTAAATATATCTCAGGTTTCCACTCAGCCTGTAGTGCGCCGTTGTATTGTTCCTGCCCTATCATATAGACGTTGTAAATCTTAAGAAAAGGTTCGGGGTGTGACAGCACTGCTGCTGCTACTGCCTCAGCTGTTTGTCTCAACCATACAGATGCAGAGACTTGTTAAAGTGGAAATTTCCATGGAGCTCTGAGCAGCACTGGACAGCAGGCATGGAAGACCCTTTAGTGATGTGCATGTGTGAATCACATGTTGAGCTGCAAGGAAATGAAGTGTGCTGGCCTCTTGTGTGAATGAAAAGAATGTTCTCTCTTGCCTTGAGAGAATGTTGTTCATCCATTTTTTTTGTGTTTCAGTGTTGTGCTTTGTATCTATCGCTGTGTGATTCACTCACATTTTCTGCAGTCTTACTTGTTGCTATGCAACTGGTTGTTTTTCTAGGCGTCAGACATTCCTCTCGAAGGATACAAATGTCTGTAGTGTAGTTATGGACATGTTAGGTATCCAGCTGCTGAGTTTAGCTCCTTACTGTTGGTGTGGGTGTTGTTTTGTTTGTGTGTTTGTTTGTTTTTCCCCTTGCTCTGGACAAAATGATGCTCACTTCTACGTGTCTTGCTAAGCACGTTTCCTGTACCTGTAGGCTGGTTCCCTAGGAGATGATTTTCTTGCTTGGCTGGTTTAGTCTGTTAAAGCCCATTTTTTTAGCAGTATTGTAAAAGTCTGTTCTGTCAGGCAAGGTGGAAGATCCTGATGTATTTTGCAAACCTTGGATCTGATTACAAAACATGAGGAATCTTCTCCAATTGCTTAATCAAAGCACTAAGTAAAAATTTATGGCAGGTTAAATCTGCTGAATACAAAGGCGGTTTTTCTTTAAACTACACTTTATATAACCAATGTATGTTTTCCTGTGCTCTAATAAAAGGAGAGGTGAGCATCAGCTGATTCTGGGCAAGAGTGGAATTAGTTCCTGTCAAATAAACATGTTTTATATTCTGCTATGGGTTCGAATTGCTGCAAACAGGAAATGCACAAGTAGCTAATTGGCTTGATTTGACAACGCTCTCTTGTCCTGTCCCTTTCTTTCTCATTTTACAATTTTCTATAGTCTGAGGAAGAGGTGACATAAATTTACTTCAAAATGTCAGTAGCATTAAAATAAATTTCTATGTCTGACGTGGCTCATGGACTGTTTTGTCCCCTTGTGATTAATTTGTCTGATTTATAACCCTGTATCTGCCTCTCCTGAGTGACATCTCATTAAGTTTGTGGTTGGTACATGACGTTCTGGTAGATGTTTTAGTCAAATTTTGAGACAAACTCAGGCTTGCAAATTTACCTGATGGGCTGCATTTCTGAAGGGATGGAGGGGTGAATGCAGTAGGTTGCCATAGGTTAACCCATCTGCACAGCTGATCCCATTGCAGTGAGCTTTTGTTGTGAGCTACCTTGTGTGCAGCTTTGGCTGTTGTTTTCAGTTAAACTCCTAATTGGCAGTGCTAACAATTACAGTGATCTTACTTCATACAAACAGCATTCCCGTCTTGTGTATGATTTTATCAGATGTTTATCGAGGCTCGAGGCAAAATCCAATTCTATTCACTTTTCAGACCCTTGCATTTCTAATCATATATCAGACACAAACACTATTAACACCTCAAAGGGTGCTATATTTGACACCTTAGGAGCCCTCTTGCTCTCATTAGCCATATGCATACCAGAGCTCCCCGGGGCCGAGGTGTGGAATGTAAAGAACGCGTCTCTCTCTGGACGAACTGTCGTCTCCTCTGCCCTGCTCGGGTTGATCAGGAGGTCGAGCTCCACAGCTTAACTCGAGTGTTACTTGGGCTTCATGGTTCATTGCTATGAGTCAACCGTAGCAGCTACAATTTATTAATGAAGTATAGAATTCCTCTTCTTTTTTTTTTTTTCAAGCTTATTCTGGTGATTAAATAGTGTTAATGAAAATTGCAGAAAATTTTAACTTATGTAAGAGGTCATATCAGAGTGTTTGTAGCATGTCTAAACTGGAGCTAACGTGTCATGTGCTGCGAAGTGTTGAGGATGAAATGCTGATTGCTCATGTAGGTGGTCTTAATCTTTGTTCGCTCTGACAAGCAGCTTCTGCAAATACAGACAGAAAGCATGAATATGCTTATCATAAAAGTTCTGTTTACATGATTCTAATTACATGCAAGAAAAGTTCATCTTTAAACTCCTCATTGGTAACGAAGCCCCTATGTTCACAGCACTGCATGGTCTGCTTGAGGTCCCAACTGAACTCTGAGGTTCAGATAAATGAGATTTGACTGTGCATTTGCAGTAAACAGTGATAATGTCCAAACATGGCCAGCTCACAGTCTACTCCCTTTTTGTCTTAAACATAAACTATAACATCTGCTGCAATTCTTCAGCACAGTTGCATGTGTTAGTTTAAAGCATACAAGCAGCCATGTGAACATAAATTAACAGTGTTTCATTAAGTGTTAATGCATAGTATAACACCCCTATGGATAATGTACCATAAGTACTTGGTATTAGAAAAGATAAAAGGGCACAGCCCCAATTGATGTTGAAATGGTAGTAGCAGTTTTACATGACAGGACTTGTTTAACAATTATATTACTCAGAGTAGTGTGTTTTCAGTGTGTGCTAAATGCTGAACTTGAATGAACATGATTCATAATACTTTGAATCTATAAATCTTGTAGAAATAGTGTGAAGTCAAAATGATAGCATTATTAAAGAAATTTAAGTGTAGTGGCACATAAATTTGAAGTGTTGGCTCGTCTTATCTCTGTGATCAGTTTGTTTATTGTTTCTGTTGCTACACCTGGTCATCAGTCTGTGTACTTCCTGCTTTAGATCCTGTTTCTGCTGACTTCAGGAAATCATGTGCAGGAATAGTCTTAACTAAACTGTGATATAAATCTATATGTGATGAAATTGATGTGCACAGATGCCATGTCTGTCTGGTAATGAAAATTATTTGTGATCTACTAAATGAAAGTAAAATTTTAAAATGGACTCAGCTACATAGGAGAGGTCAGTCTCATATCTAATGGTAATGTTATCTGATAACTGATGGTGGCTCATAGCTTCCTGTTGACAGCAGTGTCAAAGTCTGCTTTCTTTACACTCTGCTTCAGGGTAGATTTCAGGGTGTGTTCAGCAGTCAGGGTGAGGTTTAGACAAGATCTTGTGATTTTCACATAGTACACGTAGAAGCACACGCACATGCACATGCACACAGAGTACATTCTCACATACACTGGACTTTGATCACTAAACTTGGAGCTGGAGTATGTGTCACAGCCCAACTCTGTCAGTCAGGTGACTGCATGGTTACAGGACTAATATTTTCATCGAGTCGCCTACTGTGATTTGTATGGATGTCCAGCCACTGAGGGACTGTACTGACCTTATACATCTGTTGAGTCTCACTGAAAATGAGACCTCTGAGATATGAATCATGTTACTTGGTGACATCAGCCACACCACTGTGGATGAGCACTGTAATAGCAGTACGTTTGAAGTGTACTCTTCTAGGCTGCATTATCTCCTGTAGCAGAGGCAGGGAAATGTCTAAGAGCAGGAATGCCTGAGCAACATGACACTCATATCCTGGACTGGACTGTCCCTCCAAGACCCAAACCACCATCCTCTGCATGCCTCTGGGTTTTGTTTCTCACTGATTTTTGTTCCAAAATTAAAAATGTGAAGAGAATCTGTTTGCCTCAAAAGTGGATACCTTTATTTTCTGCTCTTTTGAAATTCTGAACATAGTCATAGTGTACTGCAGACAGTAAATTGCAGTAAAGAATCATCACTGCCCACTGTATTTATCTCTCTGACATTTCTGTCCTTTTGAAGGCTTTAAGACATATGTAATCATTTGGCTTCAAAAGCCCTAATTTACAATTAGGGATGAGCTTGGTCTGTTTGGAACTTTGAGACTGTCACTACTCACATCACTGAGCCCTGCCTTTTGTAGCCGGGGCTCACTGACTAAAGTAACATGCAGTTATTGCCAGTTCACCCCACGTCTGACAAATGCAATTAAATTTGTCTTGTTGTTAAACTGCTGTAAAATACAACGCAAGTAAATATTAGTATACGCACAATCTTTGAAGTCAGGTTTGTTTGACGTCCACACCAAGCGGAAGATCTGTAAGTTGCAGTGGGAGAAGACTTACCTTTTTAAAACAAGAAAACAGACTGGAAAAAAATAGTGCCCCGGGGCCACTAAAGACACAATAACATAACATGTAGTGGCTTGCTACAGCATATTGTGGCTGGTGAAAAATGCTGGGTAAAAATGTAAAAACTCATCTGGCAAATCTGGAAGCACCGTCCCAACTGATGTCAAATACTGTGCTTTTATTAGTCAAAACATGCCATTTTGCTTGTGTGATCTCCAAACGTGTTTGGACTATACTGACGTAAATCTGTTGCAAATCCCCTGGGCATAGTGTGTGGCTATTTAGTGCCCAATGCATTGTGTGGGCACATACATCTATTGTTTGGATTAACATTAGTAATTGCTTTGAGTTATGTTCTCATTAGGTTTAATCCTAGTTTTGGTTGTACCTCTTACTCATTTCTGAAAATGCAGGTCCTAAAGTTAGTGGTTGTTCTCAACCTATTATTGTTGCTATTCGCAGTATAATGGCAGAATAGCTGTGGGCAGTGAGTGATTCTTTTTTTTCTTTTTTAGTATTAGGGAAGCCATCATGCTTTATATAGGGCTGCAGCAGCACGACTCTTTCCACAGTAAGTGACATCATTTCTCTGGCCCTGCAGTGGTACTCGGAGTCCTCACAGACTAGGGTGTGTCTCAGGCACCCCAACCACTACAGCGTGGTTTGCTAAATCACCTCACTATGTAGGGAGAGCACCTGGTTCTCCTGGCTTGTAGGGTTCAAAGGTCAAAATTAGCTCCAGGCTGGTTTTAGGAGGATAGAGGAGGATGCACAGCATAACTAAAGGTCGTTTGTGTGTTTGCCAATGTGTGTATTTGTGCGTCAGAAATTAATTTGTAGCATTCTAGTCTGGGCACAGTTCAGTGTTTGATTCAGCGTTACAATTTTAAAGTAAGGAGATGGTCTGTTGGCATGTGTCTACTATGTAATGACGTCACCACTAATAACTTTCTTTAATTACTGTGGGTGGTCCAATAGGGGCTAAATCTAATCTCACTTTGCTTCTGTGTTGTGCCAATAAAACCCAAGCCTCTTTTTTGGCTGAGCAGTGGTGGGACAAACCAAGAATGATGATTCTCTGGCTTTAGACAGTAAGGTTTGGACTTTTCTGTGCTCATACTTTATCAATGAGCCATGTAAGAAGACTTAAATCTTTAAAATTGAATTTCAGAATGCATGTTAGGCTTCAGCACTTTCCCCTCAATGTTCTGACCAGTGTTTATTGTAATCACAGCCCAAAAAAACTCACTTTAATTTTATAAATAAATGTATTAAATATGCCTCAGTCTGCCTTCATTATGATCTTTGGTCATTTTCAAAATGTAGTACTTCTTGTCAGATTGTGTCACTCACATGTAATTTCATTTTAGAATAAATCCGTATAAGCGCCTTTTCTTGAATGTGGTGTGTGTGTGTGTGTGTGTGTGTGTGTGTGTGTGTGTGTGTGTGTGTGTGTTTAAGAGAGAGCTTAATTTTGCAGGTGGGATTTAGGATTATACTGTAATTGTCCTGTTTCAAAACATCCTCACTCCTCCAGCATGGACAATGTTCTCTAAGCAGGTCCAGACTAAGACTAATCTCATTACCCTGTGTTGTTTATCTTTGTCTTTACAGGCGGGACGCATTGACAAATCCTACCCCACAGTGTGTGGTCACACAGGCCCGGTGTTAGACATTGAATGGTGCCCCCACAATGATCAGGTCATTGCCAGCGGCTCTGAGGACTGCACAGTGATGGTAAGGTTTGCCTGTACACCTGAACTCATATCTGTTAATTGAGGGAAAACTGCATCACACATTCTTGAGCAAATAAGTGACAAGAGCCTACACGCTTTTATTGCGAAAGGCAGGACTGTCGTAACTCAAGGATGGGTGCAGACCTCACCCTCTGGATTAGATTAGGCTCAAATATGTGTTGTAGGAATCAGAGCTGGGAAATGATTTAGCTGTTTATTGAGCTGAGGTCACTGACTTTTTTTGAGACTCTAGTTGTACTTTCCTCCATATGTCCTTATTTGGGCCCTGAAAGGCCAAGCTGAGTGTGCTGCCTGTTTAGGTGGCTACCACTTCCTCACCTGAAAGTCCTGACTTCCTGTTACCCCACCCCGAATCAATGCCTTATTTATTTCATGTTTGCAGAAGTATAAGCCATGTGTCTCCATGGAGACAGGAACTATGAATGGTTCTGCTCTTTGTGACATTTGATCTTCAAAGGGAAACTTCACAACCATGACAGACTGGTAGAGTTATGCACCATGATGTGTACATGGTTATACCATTTCTTACAGTAAAGAATTTTTTTGTTTTATTTTAATTGTCACATTACATGTCACTGATAAGCCATTTAAAACGTGAGCATACGTTTCCCTTTTTACTTGTACTCTAAAATGTATTAGCATGCTAAAAAAAAAAAAAGTGGTTGATTAAATGAAGACAGATCCTAAAGAGCAAGCACTTAAAATAATAATGGAACTGTGGTCGTGTGATGGGTTGAGCAAAAACTGATTATCAGTGAGATATGCAAGGTGATAGCTGATGCTAGACATGGTGATATAAGCAAAAGTTTATCACCAAAATGTCTTTTTTGCAGATTTGAAGGATTTTTCAGAATTCCTTTCGGCACAGGTCGCACACGGTGTCAGTTTTGTGCATTAAACTCCTGTCATGTATGAATTAAACCCAAATGGTGGATAAATAATGACTTAAACTCAACGAAGCAATCAGTAATTGCCACCCCCAAAGTATTGTACTGCATTTATATAACCTTTTAATGAAATGAAGGAAAAACATAAATATTGTCATTTATTAAATTATGTCAGATATTGCAACAATGCTGTGATGTACATTCATATCTTCCAGAATTATAATCAGACTTTTCCCCAGAACTGAATAAAAGCCTTACTGTGGTCTTTTAAATTTGACTCTATGTCCTTTCTGTCAGTTTATCATAGCCTGTAGTGCCATTGATTTCTGAGTTGATGCTGCCCCCCTCAGGTTTAGTTTAGTAACTACAATTTATTGGGGTCTGGTGTCTGTTCTTCAGTAATAGTTGATATTTAGGGGTTGACAATTAAATTTTTTGAACATAGGGGTGAAAATGAAAGTCTCCTTGATCCCTTTCTGTTTTTTGTTCCTGACATCTGTCATGTTGATGTCCTACAGGTGTGGCAGATTCCTGAGAATGGCCTCGTCACTTCCATGTCTGAGCCAGTGGTGGTACTGGAGGGCCACTCCAAGCGTGTTGGGATCATCACATGGCATCCAACAGCTCGCAATGTCCTTCTTAGTGCAGGTAAAAACTCTCTTAGGGTCGCCTTGGTGGCTCGCCTGGCAGAGCGCGTACTACATAGGTTTAGTCCTAACCGCAGCGGCCACGGGTTTGAGTCTGACCCATGGCCCTTGGCTGCATGTCATCCCCTGTCCCCCTGACTTCCCTGTCTATCTCTCACTATCCTATCAGAATAAAGGCATAAATGCCGAAAAAAGAAATTCTCTCTGTGTCCTTGAACTTATTAAAAAATGTTACTGTAATCCAGCTTTCCTCAGAGTTAGTCTTCAACGCTTGCAGAAATTCAGTTTGAACACTAATCTTCAAGCAAACACAAAACAATGTTTATGACTTTCTCTGTCCCCAGGTTGTGACAACCAGATCATCATCTGGAACGTGGGCACAGGTGAGGCCATGATTACCCTGGAGGACATGCACCCTGATGTCATTTACAATGTGTGCTGGAACCGCAACGGTAGCCTCATCTGCACCGCCTGCAAGGACAAGTCCATCCGTGTCATCGACCCTCGCAAGGAGATGATTGTTGCTGTAAGTAGTTTTCAGAGACTTCCTTGTTTATTCAGTTGTATCTACATTATGTGAGAGGTAAATATTAATCTAGGTGTGGTGAAATAGAGGGAGGCTGTGAACGCCTGGTCCCTTAAAATTGTCCTTGAGTTTGACTCTGAATTATCACTGGACTTAGGTTCATTGCTGTGTAGCTGACTCTGACATTTAGAGGGAAACGAGTGAAAACAATTAAATTTAAGCCAGATGATATGCTTTGTATCACTTCTTATCTAAAAGTAAAGCTTACACTGTGATTTGCAAGAAGACGGCTAAACAAGAATAGTTTAAAGACATTAAATGAGGTGCTGAGATAAAATACACATTTTCTACACTCCTATGGTGAAAGTCGGCATAATAAACTGCTCAGGAAACAGTGACTTTTGGCACACATGCATCATGTTGACCAATAAACTATACTTCACAGGAGAAGGAGAAGGCACATGAGGGCGCTCGACCTATGAGGGCCATTTTCCTGTCTGATGGCAACGTCCTCACCACAGGTTTCAGCCGCATGAGTGAGAGACAGCTAGCCCTCTGGAACACGGTAAGCTGCTTCATGAATGCTGACTGCGCTACTTCTGCTCAATGATTATGGGTTCTACATTTCACTCTTGTAAAAGTCAATTTATGTGAAATGTAGATCTTAGAAAAAGTTTCAATAGTTGATTTACACCTCAGTCTTTAGAGCAGGAACAAGCTTTTACTTTACGTCAACAGTATAAACGTAACCATTCACATGTTAGAAATTATCACTATATTCACAACTTTATTACTGTTATCCACAGCTATTAATAAATACAAGCACTTCTTCCTTCTTTTTTTTTAAAGGCATTACCTTTTTTTTCCTTTCCTGTATTTGTAGTGTCTTCGACATAATTCTGATTTATCATTATACTTTTTCCCACCCAGCAAAACATGGAGGAGCCCATCACTGTTAATGAGATGGACACCAGCAACGGAGTGCTCTTGCCCTTCTATGACCCAGACACCAATGTTGTTTACCTCTGTGGGAAGGTAAGTTCCCCTTTTAAGTACTCAATAATTAAATCAAGTATTATTATAACAGTGCAAAATATGACTGATGTACACATAACTGAATGCAGAAATAAAACACTTATTTCTTGACAGGGTGACAGCAGCATCCGTTACTTTGAAATCACAGATGAGGCTCCATATGTTCACTTCCTCAACACCTTTGCCACCAAGGAGCCCCAGAGGGGCATGGGCTACATGCCCAAAAGGGGCCTTGATGTCAATAAGTGCGAAATTGCAAGGTAAGCCAGACTAAGATTTATGGCTAATCATCATCTCCGACAGTAGAATTTGTTTTGGGGTTAGATTTTTAGTCAACCACATCTAATATGGAGCTCCGAGCTTCACCACTAGGAGGCAGAACACAATCACTAATCTAACTGGGGACAGTTGTGTTTATTTTTGTTTAATAATTCACTGACTTTTGGGTAATTACTTTGAATTTTCTGTTTCCAGGTTCTATAAACTGCATGAAAGGAAGTGTGAGCCCATCGTGATGACTGTGCCTAGAAAGGTGAGTCCTCATCCTAACTCACCACTTTGCATGCACTAATTTACTTGTTGAATCACAGGCAGTGTAGTGAGGCCTTGTCATACAATGTGCTGGTTATAGACTTTTCCTCACAGCTTGTCACTCTTTCCTTTCCCGTCAGTCGGACCTGTTCCAGGATGACTTGTACCCAGACACAGCCGGACCAGACCCTGCCCTGGAGGCTGAGGAGTGGTTTGAGGGTAAGAATGGAGACCCCATACCCATCTCCCTCAAGAACGGCTATGTCCCGGGCAAGAACCGTGAGTTCAAGGTGGTCAAAAAGAACATTTTGGACAACAAGGTGACTAAGAACACAGAGAACTCAAGCCCTGCCAACAAGTCTGCCTCCCCGACTCCATCGATTGTGAGTATTTGGTTTTCCTAAGCTTTCAAGAGTGTCTGATTATTGTAGCGTAGTACAATTTCACCAAAGCCCAGGGTGACGTCTTAATATAGTATGTATTTTCGGAGCAACAGTCCAGAAACAGTCACTCATTTTACTATCAAAGAATAAAAAAGAGAAGAGACTTGACCTGAGACTTGAGGACTAGGAAATGTTTATTATTACTTAAAAAATTACTTGCATTACAAATGATTGATCAAATTTTGCAGTTTCATTTTTTTGTTGATCAATTAATAGTTCCAGCTTTAGACTGCATTATAGCAGGAAGTGTGAGTGGACATGACATGTTTTGCAGCTACAATATATAAATTGTAGTGTTTATTAAGATTAATAATTATCTAAGAATAAGTTTTGCCTCACGATTCTCCACCAAAAATCCCCCCATGTGATTAGGATACTGGACAATAAACAGGTAATACTCTTATATTTAGACATCATCAGACATCAGAGTCTGTCCTCCTGACTCCCACCTCCATCTCACTCATTAATGCCCCTCATTGCTGACTTTGTCTCTTTGTATCCGGCTCTCTGGAGCTCATAGTGTTAGACAGACAGATTGTATGTGGAAGAAGCAAGGCAGATTCCTGGCTGTCTTCATGAGGTGGTTTGTAGATGTTGTTCAACCCACTCTCTGACCCACAAACTGAGGGGTCTGCTGCTGCTCTGGGCGCCTGCTGCTGGGCGTCCTGCCGCACCTCACCCACAACACAGCCTCCCGCCTGGGACCCAGCCCATGTGTGTCTCTGCAGTTCTGCTCTGTAATCACAGCCCACTCGGCTTCAGAGCTGGTGTAACATGTTAACCCTCAGAGTACCAAGCACTGCCACTTGGCAGTCCAAGACTAGGGAGCGCTTTTGACACGGGTGGTGTCTTGAGTACTATTGAGACATATGTTAGGTTTGAAATTGGTTCACATGTGACTGTAGTTGAGTCTGTTTCACAGTAGAGTGGCTGCAGCAGTATTGTGATAGCAATGTGTACAAACATGCCAAATAATCTCACTCGTCTATTGTGTCTCCCACAGAAATCTGAAGCCAAGCTGGAGGAGATCTTGAAAGAAATCAAATCCCTCAAGGACCTGGTCAGCAGTCAGGAGAAGCGAATCATCAACCTTGAAGAGCAAATGTCCAAAATTGCCATTTAAAGACCCTTTACCCAACCCGTTACAATTCAGGACGTTCCTTTGGCTGGGGGGTGGGCAGGACCGGTCACTGCCTATCTCAGTGACAGTGTTTTGTCTGAGTCCTGCCCAGCAACGATCCCTAGCAACATTCCAGATGAACTTTTTCTTAGCCAGCCCCCGACCCTCAGTTTAACACAGGTGGAATAAGAAGGACGTGTGGCAAATTTAGCAGAAAATACTCTTTGCTTTTTGGTGACAGAGGACTTTATTCCTTTTATTCTGTGGCAGTCATTTTTTTTATTTTGCCTACTTGTACAAAAAGGTCTTACATAATTCTTTTGATTTAAGAATAATGACCAAGAAAAATGCAATGTCAGCAGCTCTCATTTACTATTGTAGACCCAAATATTTTTTAAATAGGTTATCGATGTACCATGTTAGCATACTCCAAAATTTTGCCAAAATTGATATTTTGTTTACACCTCCTTAACAGTATTTCTTTCTCTCTGTTGTGGGAATATTCAAAATACAAACAGGGAAGCTCAGTGCAGGTTATTAAGGAGAAGAACCTCATCAATTTACTATGAAATTAAAATGATTTGAATCATTAGAAAATGAAGATTGACATGGCAATACTCTGTACGGAAATAAATTCTGACTGAAGACACATTTAACTGCCACAGTCTACACCAAGCCCTCAGATAAATCATGTATAACAAATTCTTTCTGTCTGTGTTGAAGCTGCACAAAACTTGCTTTCTGCTTTTTTTTCATTCCTTTTACTTCCCATCATTCTGACTGTGGACACAGTAGTCCATGTAAACATGCATTCCTCTCTGTCTTGTGCTTCATTAACATGCACTGTGTGCTTATTGGAGAAAATGACAAATGCATTCCACAAATATGATTGATTGGCTCGTCTTGGTGTGGGGAAAAAATGCTCCTATAACATTCCTCATTCTGTAAAGACTCTACTGTAGTGACTCAGTTACACTGGTTGGTTGTTATTGTGACATTTTATGTGCTGCCCATGGAAAAGACCAACTTTGTGGATTTTAAACCTTTCTGCAGAAAATCATCTGTCAGCCCTGCTTTGTTTTTGTGAGAGGTTCAGTCACCAACCTCAGTGTTTAGTATTCACGGGTTAGCCCAACACACAAGTGTAGTCAAGTGTCGTGGGATTATTTTTTGTCACTGTTGCTTTGCATTACATGCCATCTCAGATTTGTGTTTTCTGTAAAAACCAAACAGGAATCGATACGAAGTGGCAGCAAGTAATCACACATTGACTTGACTATTTAAAACCATCTGGTGATAAAACTGGAGATTGCTACAGAAACTGTTCATGATCGACCTTTAAGGCCAAGATTGTGTGTGAATATGTGCCTCATGTCTTTGGCCTTTTTGGTACTTGTCACTATGGATGTTCCTGCTTTGTTTCTTCTTTGGTGGGTTGTTATGAAATGGACTCACAGTAGATTGTCCAAGATTCGCCTCTATCCTGGATGAATTGAATAGTTCACTGTTAATTTTAGCCTGTTTCTTGTTCCAGCTGTGCTTATATCCCTCTTAGCACTTCCACTTCTGGGTTTTTTAATGGTTATTTCTGAGATTTCCCCCCCCCCATTCAGTTTA
This sequence comes from Seriola lalandi dorsalis, assembly GCF_002814215.2. Lineage (NCBI taxonomy): Eukaryota > Metazoa > Chordata > Actinopteri > Carangiformes > Carangidae > Seriola > Seriola lalandi. The sequence goes on along the minus strand of NW_019525070.1, from coordinate 437,292 downwards.
GTTACTTAAAGAAAAAGAACCATTGAATTGTCCAACCTGAGCTGTTTTGCTATGATAAAAGCTCTATTTTCTTGATGTTGTAGATTTGTTTCCCAGTGGGAAGCTGAGACGGGTAATGGTTCAGTCTGTTATTTGCCTTCAACAATTGTTACCGCTGTAAAGACCTGAAAGTGCCATAGAGGTGACCATGGAAGTGTTTGTAGGGGACTGTTGTGAGAGTAGATTTGTGTAGTAAAAGGAAGCGTTGATAGGTGCCCGAATTTAAAACCACTTTGAGGTGCTATATTTAGTGCAAACACTATATTCAAAGGACCCTGTTCCTAAAGTACTGTATGTTGGCCGCCTGGATGATATCCCACAATGCACCAGGTAGCATTACTGGTCGGGGTTTGTAAGACACATCGTGCCACCGACATTTTGACACTTTCCACCTCGGTACGGGTATTCAAAACATTCAGAAAAAAAAAAGAAAAAAAAAAAGATGTCAAACCGATAAGCTGTCAGCTGAACGCACAGCTTTGTCAGTCATTGTGGCTTCAAGATGCTTTTGAACAGTGAGTCTTAGAATATTAGTGACTGGAAATCTACAGAGTGCTACAGAAATGTGGATCTGACAAATTGTACTGCCCTATCTTGTATATCAGACTGCCACTCTATGGATTCTGTATAGCACTGTTGGCACGAGAGCTATGTTTTGAGGAATAGTAGTGAATAGCGATCCAAAGGGACACTGTAGGTTGGAGAAATGTGCAGTTGAAAGATAGATGTATGTTTGTAATTAAGGTCTAGAAAAATGAGTGAAAGCTGTGTAAATAACATGACCATATTTTCTGTTTTGTTTTTTTTTTTTTTCATTTTTGTTTTGTGGTTGTGCTGAAGAGGGTATTTGTTAGGGAGGTGGGTTATAAATGTTTCCCCTTGTCTTTGTTCCCTGCACCTTGCCATAATGCATCATGAGACAACAGAACCTCTGTTATATTGGAGGTCGTATGAATATCAAGAAAGAAAATCAGACAAAAAGGAACCAGGATGAAACCTCATGTGGAGGTCTGCTCAGCATTTTTGTTCATTATTCATGCTTCAAGTATCAAACATTGATTATAAGAAAAATTAATAAAGAATTTTTAAAACGGGCTCATTTTGCAGTTTTGAATTTGCAAATGTACTGATTTGTTGGTGTATCCTTTTCATGCAGTCATGAGCGTGTTTGGATTTAACAGACATAACAGTTGTCTTAAAGAAAAATCTTTAAAGGATAAGACTGTGCAAAAATAGAAGTTGAAGTTTTTTTGTAACGTAAAGTAGCAATCTCAAGATCAGTTGCATTATCTTTGGTGGCACCTTTGGCAATGGATGGTAATTGCATGTTCGCTTATGAACCAAACATGTTCTATCACCGAGGAGAACAGACATCACTAACTGTTAGTGACTCTGGTGCAAGTCACATCAGACACCCGGTTCATAAAAACTGTAAATGCGTCTCAAACTATGTCATGCTGGGTTCTTGAATTTGAGTAAATCTAGCCTGGACAGTCTTTAAGTTTTAGGTTAAAGAAGGTGTGGGAACCCTGTCTGTGGTAGAAATAGGAGCAGAGATACTTTGAATGGTATTGTTTTGCCTTTACTGATTTATTGCGCTTGGTCATATTCATTGTGTGAACCTCCAAAAATAACTTAACACACTATTTCAGTAGGTGCACCATAAGTTGTGACACTTGATGACAAGTCTCTGTTGCAGCATCAATGAGAAACACAGGACTATTGTGAGCCACAAAGCTGTTTGATGTGCTGTAATGGCAGATACAACCATGTGTGAAGCATAGAAACAGCACATCGGTATGAAGAATCTCTCCCTCTAGTTTTCAGTACTGCCAAGATACTTTTATATCCTCTAGTTTTGTAAATTGTCACCTTCTTCACAGCTGACCAACTATGATATCAACATCTCACACCACCAGTCATTCATAACTGAATGAAATAAGAAAGGAGACTTGAGCAGCCTTAAATAGATCCCCCGCATATTTAGAGAAGTACCCAGAGATAAGTGCTCCTGAAAGACCATGGAGTTTATATGTTCGCTCTGTACATGTGTTTTGGGATGAAAAGAGTGCTTTCTCTCTGTGCTGGTCTTGTATGCCCTGTAGAGACAGGCTGTAATCAACGTGGACGAAATTAGAGAGGACTCAGTGGGAGGCAGAGAAGTCTTAGGACTCGCCCCACCAAGTACAGAAATACACATTTCCCTAAAACATGGGACTGTTGTACCAACTGCAGTGTCTTTGCATGTGTCATTTTTGCCATTAGTTTTAAAGCAGAAAGCTCAGGTTAAGCTGTGTCTGTCAGTTTAATGAGCCAAGCTTTGAACGAGTCAACACATATTCTGGTAAATTACACTTTTATTCCAAATACTGCCCATTTCTACAGATAAACGTTTTTCAGTGATCTATGTATTATAAAATGTCATCATGCACACAGGGTCATGCTGCATGGCTGTTCTCTCCATAATAATTCCCAAAAAACGGCAGAATAAAAATGACTGCTTCATATGAGCAGGAGGATGAAGACTGAGGATGGGAGGTTGAGAAAGAGGGAGGAGAGGCTGAAAATAGAGGGCTGAACATCAGTTTGCAGTAAGAAGCCTTTTTAGAGCTCAGTAAAAAAAACTCTCAGTATAACACAGCAGGGAGGGTGAACGCTCGGAAACTCTCTTTCATTCTTACTTTCCTCTCGTCACTCTGTCTCCCCCCTTTTTTCCTCTCTGTCTTCTGCACTGCATTGAGCTGTCTAGAAGATAAACCAAGGATAACGCATACTGTAAGTATATATTCAGATTTGTTATGAATTTAAGGCCAGTCTGTTTATCCAAACTGACGATATGTTTAGTAAGTGTCAGATTTTATGATGCGTTTGGTTCATATTTTGAGTTTTCTGCCTCTACATGTAGAGTACGTGTACGGTTTTTAGAGGCCTGGAGAGATAAAACTACTATTTTGAGGAACTTATATTTCACTTGGGTGTTTCCCATGTCTTTGATTTTTTATTTATACTCCATCATATTTTAGCTGGAAATACTGTACTGAACAATTACTGTATTTTAACATTTATTTCACAGCAATAGTTAATTTTCAGATTGGGATTTTACTTGCAAAATATATGGTCAGTTTATAAAATATGATGCATTGTAACAGATTGAAATTCTCCTAAGTAGATAAAATTAGCTTTATCTCCACAACTGTAATAATAATAAAATAATATGATATATGACTTTATAACTCACAGGGGCCATTTTTGATAATTGATTAATAATATTTTAATATTTATACTTTAATAATCAATAATATAATAATAATACTTTACTTGCTTTTTCTTAATCTAAATTATCAATAACATGATTGACCTTTATCCTATACTAATCTTTTTTTAACTCTCAGAGCCGTGACCTGTAGTTTAGAGTGTGTAAAGTTTTATGTAAGAAATGTTTTCTGCCAGCAGCTCCACCATTGTAAATGTGTTGTCTGGTCAAACATTGTTAAAATGTGCCTCTTTTTACTTTTTAATTGAGACTCCAACATTTTTAAATGTACATCAGAC
>NW_019525070.1:201791-433681 GCF_002814215.2 Seriola lalandi dorsalis | reverse complement strand
TTCATTCTTACTTTCCTCTCGTCACTCTGTCTCCCCCCTTTTTTCCTCTCTGTCTTCTGCACTGCATTGAGCTGTCTAGAAGATAAACCAAGGATAACGCATACTGTAAGTATATATTCAGATTTGTTATGAATTTAAGGCCAGTCTGTTTATCCAAACTGACGATATGTTTAGTAAGTGTCAGATTTTATGATGCGTTTGGTTCATATTTTGAGTTTTCTGCCTCTACATGTAGAGTACGTGTACGGTTTTTAGAGGCCTGGAGAGATAAAACTACTATTTTGAGGAACTTATATTTCACTTGGGTGTTTCCCATGTCTTTGATTTTACATTTATACTCCATCATATTTTAGCTGGAAATATTGTACTGAACAATTACTGTATTTTAACATTTATTTCACAGCAATAGTTAATTTTCAGATTGGGATTTTACTTGCAAAATATATGGTCAGTTTATAAAATATGATGCATTGTAACAGATTCAAATTCTCCTAAGCAGATAAAATTAGCTTTATCTCCACAACTGTAATAATAATAAAATTCACAGGGGCCATTTTTGATACTTTTATACGTTTTGCTGATAATATATAATAATAATAATAATATTAATATTTCAATATTTATACTTTAATAATCAATAATATAATAATAATACTTTAGTTCGAGTAAGATTTTTAATGCTGAACTTTTACTTTTGATTATAATCTGTAAAAAAAAAAATGCAGATACTTATTCCTCCCTTACTAACATTAGATGTTTTTCTTAATCTAAATTATCAATAACATGATTGACCTTTATCCTATACTAATCTTTTTTTAACTCTCAGAGCCGTGACCTGTAGTTTAGAGTGTGTAAAGTTTTATGTAAGAAATGTTTTCTGCCAGCAGCTCCACCATTGTAAATGTGTTGTCTAGTCAAACATTGTTAAAATGTGCCTCTTTTTACTTTTTAATTGAGACTCCAACATTTTTAAATGTACATCAGACTGAATTTTCAGTAGATAGCCAAAACATTCAGGACATGTTCATTTCAAAGATGCAGCCATAAAAACATGGTGTTAAAATATTTCACTCAGTCTAAGGGTTAGTCAACAAGCTCACATAAGATCCCATCATACAGTCTGGTAAAAGCTTTTTGTAAATTTAAAGACACTCAAGGGGATGTCATGAAATGGATTAATTGCATATCAGTGTCTGGATGGCCTTCAGTCGAAGGTAATGTCGACCCTGCGGTAAAACACAGGAAATGTAATTATGGCTGTAATTATGGGGATTCAAGGGGCAGTGCTGTCCTATAGCTGTACATCCAAGGATGAAGACCCGGCCTACCATCTGGTCCAGCAGAGTGCATGGTGCATGTTCGACCACACAGGAAGGGGGATTGAACATGCACTACAGTGTAAAACAGAGCAGCAGCAGGTTCACTATAGCATGATGATGATTAGAAGCTTGTCTTTACAGTTTAGCACGGTGTAATTACACACTGTGTTAAGAGTTTTTATTGGTAACAGACTGAACTCTGCACTAAAGGTTTCAGTTTTTTGTTCTTTGTTAAAGCTTGAATTCACATTGAGACATGGAGACCAAATAATGGAAGAATTGGGTCGGGAAGTTTATTTTGTAGGTTGTACTGTAAGTAAATGCAGGTTTCCCTGGAGGCAGAAATATCTTCATCAGGTCTGCGCTGCTGTGGGCTGGTGTACAGCAGCTGGTGCCCAGTGTAAATATAGAGGCCACAGCCACAGGTCTCCCACGCCTCTGTGCTCCCTCTGGTATATAGATTCCTACGGGCTTTGGTGTGGTGGATGGGTGGCCGCCCTCCTTTTTACAAATTATAAGGCCTTCAGCACCAAACTCACTGTCTCCACCCCAAATAAGTAATGGCTACTCTGCTGCCTGCTAAAATAGATCTGGTGCAAGACTTGAGTCAAGATGGATACTGGAGTTACATTTCAGATGGAAGCAGCCCTTAAAACATTGTGTTATTTTATCAGTGTGTGTCTGCTGCATGAGATACTCCTTGACACTAGTCAGCATTGCGGTTCAACGGGTAGCAATAAAAACCTGAGGGGTTGCGAGATGATTAAAATAAGTAAAACATATCTGCAGCACAAATTATATTTACTCTTTACTGACTTTTCTCTACTCTTTGCTCATTACAGTTGTGAACTACTGCCTCTCTCCGCCTCTCAAAGAGAAACAACCTCTTTAGTTGAACTGCTCAAAACTCACATACACTATGCAATGTTGCTTCACTTTTGGGAAAATAAAACTTGTTTGTTGTCTTGTCTCTGGCTTGCCCATTGCGTATGAAACTAGAGCCAGAAGGCAGTTAGCTTAGCTTAGCATAAAGACGAAGTAGGGGACACATCGAGCCTGGCTCTGTTCAAAAATACTCGTCAGCACCTCTAAAGCTTGAGTCTTTGCTGTGAGGTGGTTGCCAAGAAATAGTTACACGTGTCTCCCCATATAACCACAACCTTTCATCTTCACTTTTTTTAAACTGTTAGTTTGTGGATTACACAAACAAGACACAATGTGTTAATCAGTGAGCTTTAGAGATGCTGTTAGGCAGACTGTTGCCTTTGGACAGAGCCAGGCTAGCTGCTTCCCCCTGTTTCAAGTCCTCATGCTAAGCTAACCTAATCACAGCGTGACTCTATCTTCATAATTAATGCACAGAATCTTCTCATCTAACCCTCCGTGGGAAAGTGAATAAGCGTATGTCCCAAACAGTATTTCTTAAAGTTGCATCAAACCACCGTGTTAGTGGATCCCTAAAGATCAGGTCTGAACATACAATTTTGTTTTCTGAATTAAAAACAGCCTTTTGTTGTTATTGCAGGACTCAGAAGATGAAGTCTCACTTGGTTTTTCACGTCACTTGTGTGACCCTGCTCTCACTGTGGTGTAGTGTGTGTCACTCCGCTCCTATGTTCTACAACATATCCATGGACGGCAGTGGTGACGCGGAGCTGGAGCTCCTTTTCCCAATCTCTTTCTCCACCCGAGCACCTGTTCAAATCACCACTGCTACTGGACCTCCCACCCTCACCAACACCATCACCACCACCATGATCCGCCTGAAGGACTTCGTCCTGAGCCGGGTGGTGGATTTCCTGCAGGAGAATTTGCTCATTATCATCGTGGTGACCTCTCTTCTCATCGTCATGGTCTTCATCATCTGCTGTGCCTCTGCCATGAGTCATAAGCGCAAGCTGGAGGCCTACAAGCCCCCTCCTCACCCACCCAGGAAGTATATGGCAGATAAAACAGGTGGAAGCAAGAATTCAAGCGAGGTCCAGGAGAGGCCTTACGCCGTCGACCACGTCAAGAGGGTCCAGACTCAAAGCTCCCCCAAGAACCTGCGCATGCCCTCTAAGGCTCTGGTGGGGGAGAGAGGGAGAGACGTCAGGTCATCACCTCGCCAGGAGGTCAGAAAGGTCCAGGAGGCGGAGGAGGTGGAAAAGCGGAGAGAGGAACCGAAGCACAAAGAGCAGTTGAAGCACAGGGAGGAGGTGCAGCAGAGCTCCAGCCCCAGCACCAGCTCCAGTCAACCGGTCTGCACCTGCCATCTGAAAAAGGCCCACCACTAGGTCATGACCAAGGATCTTGATGGCAAAAGAGGTGAAATGTTTCGACCATGACATAAAACAAAATGTGTCAAACATCTTTTAATTGAAAGAGCTTTTTACAGAGGGAAATGTATGTAAGTGAAGATCATGCCTCATATGAAAAATGATCCATCTTTGAAACCCTTAAATCTAAACACTTATATATGAAATACTACATTACAAAGAAAAAGAAAACAGAACAGAAGATTTGTGGACAGAAAGCAATCACACAAATGTGTTTGTGCACAAGTCTACAAATGTTACCCACATCTCCAAGCACGTCTCTACGTTTCTGATTCAAGTCGAGTTTAAATGGGGGATGTGGAGATGTGGGCGAGGTTGTTGATTTGTTGAAGTGGTCAGTCCTTTGGTTTTATCAGCGATTGCAGAACAACCAGTTCTCAACAGCCTGATATCAAACCGTTGTGCTATTGAGGTCGCATCACTTCAGGAAATAAAAGTTTTTTGTTGTTTTTTTAAGTGGAGAAAGACCTGAAAAAAACTATTATCTTAAAATTATAAAGAATGGATTTGAATTTCCCATGTTTGCCAAATAGAAATGACAAAAATAGTAAGTATTCATGTGTTTTTAATACAGAGATGTATTACTCCATATGCCTGCCAAGACAGAGGAATCTCCTCAGTCTGTCCTGCTGTACGCCACGACATCTTTTTAGCAGCTAAGAGCCTTTGGCTGAATCAGTCTGTCATTTAAAGAAAAATCTCTGGTGCTGTAAATAAAGCAGTAAACTTGACTTGTTGGACTTAACAAGAAAACACTCTCTTTATATTTACATTCATATTTACCTGATTTTTCTTTTTTTTTTGCATAATGTTATGTTATGTCATATCATATTATTGTATTTTACTTTAAGAACCTATTTAACAAAGCTTTATACCAAAAGTAAAATTTGTAACTGTGTTATTTCCGGGTAGCTGAAGTTAAAACATACATATATCTACTATCTGTTTGTCTACATATTTATATGGTTGTTAATTTTGATCTGCCTTCAACTGGCATGTACATTAAAAGCAGGCTTTTTTGGTATAAAAACTTTGTGAATAAGGGTTTGAGTTTTTCTAAATAAGTAATATTTCTGTATAAGATAAATTATGATTTTTGTTTTTAATGTAATGATTTGTAATGAGTCAAAAACTTGAGTACAGGGATAGATAGTTGGTCTGTTTTTGATGGTCTCACAGGTTTAACTTTGACTCATGGTGGCTAAAAAAGGATTTAAAAATTAAAAGCAGAGAAGTGTGTATTTGGTGTTTAGTTATCTGATCTTGTTTGATTCAAATTCCAGATTGCACTGGTGAGGATCATCCAACTCCCTGTCCCATTACTTAAGTTAATGATTCTGAGAATTAGTGTGTGATATACATTTTGTGTGATTTATGGGCCAGACTTTTGTCATGTTTAAATACTCTTTTCCGCTGAACCTCAGATTTGATTTTTGTCCTCAGATGTTTCAAGACAGATGCTTTCTCTGTAAGTGACAGTTTTATTGTTTACAAAATGCTTATGATTAATAAAAGTGTTGGTACTGATGTTTCTGTCATTATTTAAAATGTAGCAGTGAAAATTGGTAGAAGCAGTGCCATGATGAAACACAAATACACAAATAGAAAAAGCGAGGAGGGTCTAAAAAAAGAGGATGCTCGCTACATGCACATTATGTTCAACTTTGGAATCTGTAATTTCGAGCTGCGTCCACTCAAGAATGTCAGATTTGTGATGCCTGCTCTGTGAAGACACACACTGTATTCTAACTTCACATTTCAAGCCCAAGATGTGCGCACACACACACACACACACACACACAGTAACGCCAACTCTTCCGCAGTTTTCTGATTGGCAGTGGTGAGGCAGCTGGCACCATCACACCCAAACACAAGGACTGCAGAAGGTATCAGAGCCTGGAGATGACGAGAGCCCTCTTTGTCCTTAACTGGCTACTGTACAAGGTTGTTTAAATATTTCAACAGCAGTAAACCAGATACATACAGAGCCCTTCGCTCCAAAACAAGAGCTCATGTATTGTCTTTACAAATCTTGGAGACGCTGATTTGTTCCAGTGACGTTCGAACATAAAGTCAAATAACTTTAACTTCTGTGTTCTCTATCTAGAACAAGCAATGAAACACTGCCCTTATGTTAACAGTTCAAATATTAATTGATCAGCTATGTGTGTTTTGCTTTTCTTTTTACCACTTCTGTCTTCATATGGCTACATTCAGACCATATCTGAAATTAAAAATGATTTAAAATTTAATTACATATTGCTAAAATGGCTGAAGCACAAACTTTTCAGAGATGAAACATCAAAGGTGAGAGCACACCAGTGTAACCCTGTGACAGGTGAAACGTGAGCCCTGACAGAGCCTCGCACTGGGCTCAGATTCCCTGATCTTTTGTCAGTGAGGTGCTAAATAATTCGAGAAAATACTACCCCTTCACTTTCACTCTTCCCACCATAAGACACGCGGCCACAGGTCCACTCAGCAACAATCTCTCTCACAGGGTGCGTTCACCAGATTCACTGTCTGTTTTTTAGGAGCCTCAACCTTAGGTAACCTCAGATAAGGGAATATTGCGTCACGCCTTGTTTCCTTTTTTTTTTGTTTGTTTGTTTGTTTGTTTAACACAATATCTCTTCTCTTCACTGTCTGCCACTGACAGACAATGGGGCCTCTCAATCAATTTGAATGGTGAAGAGGATCCAGAATAGGTAATACAGCACCTTAAGGCTGTCGTTAAACTTTGATGAGCATCTGCCTGGAATTCTCAGTGGTTATCTTTAGAGAGACACTGGATCATGCGAGGGACCGGGGAGAAACATGCCTGCCCATCTCTCCGCAGGAGCAGATAATACAGGAACAGAAGAATGGTGAGACCTCAGGCCTGTCTTTTCTTTTTTGGTACCACTTTCTAATAAGTCGCCTTTTATAAGTTGTTTATAAATTGTTGGTAACAACTTTATAAATTGTCATTTAGTGATGAGAATAACTTTTGGTTTGCCAGGTTGTGGGAATTTTTTCTGGGCGGTGGGTCACTTTCTAGTAAGCCATCAGCTAGTTATGAATGTTAACTCATAAAAAAGTAGCAAACCATCAGCTCTGCAGCTACATCAAATCAGATTAAGTCATTACTTAGGGGTCACAGGTTTCTATCATCTACTAAACCATCAGCAAAAGGTAGTAAGTGATTTGCAATTATAAATGTTAATACATCGTTAAATAATCCATCTGTCCAAGTCTGTAGTTGTAAATGTTAATAAGTTGCTAATAAACGGATTTTGGTCCAGGTGACCTGCAGCTCTCTTCCAAAAAGTCAGTGGTCAATTAGTCCACATGTAATGTCCAATATCTGATCTATAAAGTATTAGTAAATGATTTATTTAACACCAATAAAGCCATTAATTACCATTTATAAACCCTTTAGGAAGAGTATCTTAATCTAAAGTGGTACCCCTCTATTAGTTAAAATAAGTGAGGCATCAGATTATTCCCTGATACAGTTTGATGTGCCTAATGTGTTCGTCTCTCTTCCGTTATTCCTCACAGTGAGTCATGCTTTGGTGCAGATGTTGTGTCCTACTGGTTCTCTGCATCTGTCCACTAGCCTGCCTCACAATGTCTCCCTGTCCTCCTGGCTGCTGCTGTCCTCACCCAGGACTTCTGGTTCTGTGCGAGTCTCTGGATCTCAGGTCACTTCCTCGCTCTGTCCCTCTCCGCACCTCGGCTCTATCTGTGGCCAGAAACCGGCTGTGTAACGTGGACCACCTGCTCCGGCCCTTCTCCAGCCTCCAGGAGCTCAGTCTCAGTCATAACATGCTGGCCCGCTTCCCCCGTGGCCTGCCTCCCAGCCTGGAGTCCCTGCATCTGCAAGAGAACCGTATCACTTACATCACCGCAGGTGCCCTGAGGCAGCTGGGAAACCTCACTCGTCTGGATCTGGAGGACAATCGCATCCGTGCCATCCAGCCCGGGGCACTTCAGGGTCTTAACAAGCTGCAGGTCTTGACACTGAAAGGGAACAAGCTTTCAAGCCTCCCTCAGAATCTCCCTCCATCACTCACCCATTTAGACCTCTCAGCTAACTGCATCTCTGCCCTGGACCTGCCCTCGCTGTCCGCCCTGGTCAACCTGCAGGTCCTGAGGATCAACAGCAACTGCCTGCGCTCAGTCCCGGACAGCGCCTTCGACAGCCTGCCGCGTCTCAGATCTGTGGACCTCACCGACAACATGTGGGTATGTGAGTGCGACATTCTGTACCTTTACCGCTGGCTGCTGAGTGGTAGGCTAAAGATGGCCACAGACTTGGTGTGCACCGAGCCTGACCACCTCGCTCATCGTCTGCTTCTGAACCTCTCCGTCATGGCTATCTGTCCTCGTGTCCTGAAGCCAAATGAGAGGACGCACCATCTGAACCTTAACTCTGCACTGGAGAGAAAGCTGGAAATGCTGACAGTGGAGCCGACAGCACAAACCTCATTTGAAAACAAGATGAATGTGGGAGACTTGTCAGAGCAAATATCAAAAGAAACTGTTGCACTCTTTTCCAAAGATGTTCCTGAGACTCGTGTATTACTGGAACACTACACTTTAGAGACCCTCACCTATGAGGAGTGTTTATTCCTAAATAAAACACAATCTGTGAGCCCATCCCATTTAAAAACTACTAGTTCTCTTCCTGACGAGGAACAGAAATGCAGAGATAACGTCACAGGTCAGCACCCTCAGAGTAATGCGACCTCTGCTGAGGGGACACGGTCTTTGCTTTCTACAAACAGAGATGCAGCCTGGCCCACTCCCGTCCCACAACCGTTCACACAACAAGACTCTGCAGTGGTCATCTCTCTACTTGCTGTGTTATGTGTATTAGTAGCTCTACTAATGTTGGCAGTGGTGCTGGTATTAAAACAGGTACTTCTGCGCCAACAGAGGGTGGCTCCGCTTGATGCAGGATCTGGTGGATGACATCAGCAAAGACACACTGAAATTGTTTTTAATCATTTAATTCACAATAAGCACAGTCCCATACAATGTTCTGTTTTATGGTTTTATACATGTAATTAAGCTGTTGACCTAAGTGCATCTTCATACTGAACTCCCACAAAGACGCAGCTGTTTTATATATTCAAGCCAAAATACAGCCTAAATCCCAAAGAATATACAAAAGAAAAGCAGACCTCAACTTATGGCTTCTGATTTATGATGCATCTCTGTTGTGTTCTCTATAGAAAAATGCTGCAAGGAGGTAAAATCATTGAGCTTCCTTGTTTTGTTTTGTTATATTAAGGATCAAAGATGTCTTAAAATATTCCGCAAGAGCTTCCACCACCAAAATTAGCATCAATTAATAAACATTTCTGATCATCTGATGAGATAAATCCATAGACACCATTAACACCTGGCACTTGAACACTTGGTCATTCTTGCTTGAAATCAAGAGACTGACCCCACAACTATGGAGAGGCTATAAAGGCTATAAAACCCCTAGTAATCCCAGAAGGGTGCAAGACCTGATGTAGTATTATGGCAACTCATCCTCTATAAACCACCGCACGGCTGCAAGACATTGGCTGGTGCTGAAATATCAGTGGGATACCCCATACTGATAACAACATATTAACTGCTAGCTTTGACACGTTCCTCCTTCTTGTCCTGTTGTTTCAGCCTGTAGTCTGACAGCGCTGCTCTTATAGCATCTTCTGCAAGCACTAGAAGAAAAGGAGAGTGGAGGATTTATTAGGATTTAAAACATTATGATGAATTTAACTGCAGAAAAAGCTTTGGTTTTACTGTATGATAAGAATAAAATCTTCTATCATGGTATATGTAAATTTATATCAGAATAACAATATTTATTTTGTATGTGTTCATATGTTATAATAGAATATCTTGTTCTAGCTAATCCAATTAATTAAATACCTGATTAAAAGTATTTCATTGCACTGTTGCTCAAACTATTTAAAAATCTAGTATTGCTCATTGATTTACACCATTGCCAAGAGATGCTAAAGGAATAGCCACCACCGTGTTAACTGTAAGGCAAACTCTCTGATAGATGCTGTGTTTTTATTGAGTAGATATAAATGAATATAAATGGGTGACAAATTATAGCAAAAACCTTACTAAAAAAAACTGGACAAATGTAAAGATGCACATGCTTCAATATAGGACATGAAGAGGTTAATGAATATTTTAATGAGTAAGAAAACTAGACACCTACTTTTAAACGGATGTGTCACGTGCCAAACACTCTGAATAACCATCATCACAACACTTCTTTTGTGAGGAATAATGTTTTGAAGCAGTTATGGAGGCTTGTGATGTCTTACTGAGACACTTTGGGTTTTAGTTCGTCTTTTAATTTGTCACCGATCTCTATGTTAATAAAAGTTTCTAGGTCTATAATGTTACTGTGTGGTAGTTAACGTGTGTCTGTGTTGGTTTTATTGCCTTGAACCTACTAGAGCAATGCAGCTTGACTGGAGGAAGGCAGAGTTCTTTAGCAATATCTGTGTTCTTTATCTTCAGCGCTTCATCAACCTGCAGGGTGAAAACAGAATAACCACATCACCAATAAACTAACCATAAAAAAACATTAACTTATAAAGCGTTTCCTTATTATCTGTGTTGTACCAACTTACCGACTTCCCCTTCACCCACTCTGTTGCTAGAGAACTGGAGGCAATGGCTGATCCGCAGCCAAATGTTTTGAATTTTGCGTCCACAATCTTGCCGCTTTCATCCACCTCGACCTGCAAACAACATACAGCCAAACACCAAGTAATGCAGTAGGAGGTTTTAAGTCATGGCAGTGAGTAACTGGGTTGTGACACCTGATCTTGACCTCCAACTTACCTGAAGTTTCATTACATCACCACAGGCTGGTGCACCCACCAACCCGGTCCCCACATTCTTGGAGTTTTTGTCTAAAGAGCCAACATTTCTCGGGTTTTCATAGTGGTCCACCACCTTCAGGAAAGTCACAGATAGAGACAACAATGCATTACTGCTCTGTTGTTTTAGATGAGTCAAAAAGATAGGGCGCTTAGTTAAAGTTAACTGCATTTACTGACGGACAGGCAGACGGAAAGACGGGCAGACAACGGACATACGACGCTAGCTAACTGTCGGTGGGTTGGTTACAATTGCAGTTTGAAAACATATTTTTAGTCGGTTACCTTTTTGTGATATGAACAGAGAGGATTCAGCGCCGGGCTCAACAACCTCCTTCCAAATAACAACAGCGAGGTCGCTGAGTTTCGCAAGGAGACGGTCGCCATGTTCAGATGCCGATGATAAACGGAAATCAACGAGTGAGCACGAGTGGGGAAGACGGGTTTTTGTTGACAAACAAGCGAAAAAGGAAGGTTTCATCGACGAAGGAGCCCCCACTAGTGGCCAGCAGTAGCCGTTGCACGCAAGGGGATCCTCGGCACAAGGGCTCCACCTCTCACGGTAGTGCCGCTGGCTTGTTAGGTTGTTACCAGGCAGACAGCCTTTCCAACATGGCAGCGTCAAGCAACGCAGAGCAAACGCAGTTGCAAGATATGGAGGAGGAAGATGCAGGGATGGAGGAGAGGGAGATGGAATCGGACGAAGAGGAGGGCATGGGAGTAGAAAATTCAGACGATGAGGAGGACGATTCGTCTGAAGATGAGAGGGAAAATGAAGCCGAAATCCAGCGTTTGGAGGAGCAGGTAATTAGCAAACAACCGAGCTAAGCATAGTTAACTAACGTTAGCCGACGAGCTAATGAGAATGAATGGGCGGTAAACACAGTCGACTACAACAAGTCAGTAGTTTTAAAACTGAAGAGCGCTCTGCCCTGCTTTGGTTTTGGCAGAAAGTAGAAATGTGGTAATGTTAGCTGCTGGTATCCAAAACAATTAAAAGGGCGCCGTATGATACGACGCCATTCACACAGCTGTCGTGATTAGCTGTGCTGCTAATCTGTGATGCTAATGGCTCCTCTGGTGACACATGCGTCTTTTCACCACCTCAGTCCAGTGTGTCATTACAGCTCCCAGTGTGACCAGACAAGAAGTACACATGTGTAGAAAGTACACACGGTCCAAACTTTGTCGGCTGTCACGTTTAAGGTGTTGAATTTGTTCCTGTTGATAACGTCTCATTACAGGCAACAAAGGCTGTGTGGTCTTTGCTTCCACGATAACCAAAACAAAACCAAGTCTACAACGTTACTGCAGCGTTACTTATGTTACACTCAGTTGCCAGTTTATAAGGTCGCTAGCTCAAACTAATGCAGCTTAATGCTAAAGCCATGCAATAAATCGTACCTTCATTAACTTTAATTCTGTTCAGTTTTTGTCGAAAATGTTTCAGGGAGGTATTGATTCAACTAAATGGCCATTTTGGTGGCTGTAGTTTGTGGTGCTGTTGCGTTAAATTGAAAGGTGTCTCTTAATGTTCAGTCTGCCTTGACTGCTATAAATAAAACATTAGAAACACATCTCAGGATAACAAGGTACAATTCAACAGCACCATAAACTACAGAATTTAGGGCTGCTACCAACAGTTTTTTTTCATTATTGATTAATCTGCCAGTTATTTTCTGTCAGAAAATGGTATAAAGAAAAACACGAAATCCCCAAATTTAAAATGTTGGAACTAGAGATTGTGTATTTTTGCTTATTGCTAATTAGTTGATTATCAAATTGTTGCCAAATTGATTCATCAACAGATCATTTCAGCTCTGTTAGAATTTATGTCAGGGCTGTTGCATTGAATTTCATTAGTATTACCTAATAAACTGACAACTAAATGTATTTGCATCTGTGGTACCCAGGTGGGACCTAGTTTTTGTCCCTTATTTGTCGCAGTTTGTGTCGGAGTTAGGTTTCAAGTTGTGATTGTAGTATTGAAACTGCTCAAAATCTGTGAAGTCACTGCTGTTTAAATGTTTGGGCTATGAAGTTACCGTAGTTACCGAAGGAACTAAAATCAAATTGTAATTTCAGTTTAATATTTTCTTTGGCAGTGCTAATAAATCACAGCTATATAAATACAGAAGAAGCAGAAGTTAATTAGGATGTATTTCATTGTATTATTCAACATCTTACTCCCTTTCATCTTTGTATGATTTTTTAGCTGTCAATCAACGCGTTCGACTACAACTGCCACGTGGATCTCATCAAACTACTGAAACAGGAGGGAGAACTTTTCCGACTGCGAAAGGCAAGGCAGAAGATGAGTGAACTTTTCCCTCTCACAGAAGGTTGGTGTATATCTAATATGCTTTTGGGGTCAGAAAAATCAATTGACAGGCTTCAATTGACACATTATTTGTGCAACTGAAATCTCATTTTGTTTAATCCTGCAGAGATCTGGCTGGATTGGCTCAAGGATGAGATCCGTCTGACTGAGGAGGAGCCAAACCGGGAGAAAGTATATGAACTTTTTGAGAGAGCTGTAAAAGACTATATCTGTGAGTGCATCACGTCATTGTTATCGCCTTTTGATTTGACATTCAGTAATTACATAATATTAACATTTAACTCTGTCTTTATATCCAGGTCCAGATATCTGGCTTGAATATGCTCAGTATTCAATTGGTGGCATGGGCTCTCCAGGTGGGATAGACAAAGTGAGATCCATCTTTGAAAGAGCCATGACAGCTGTGGGACTTCACATGACCAAGGGACAGACGGTGTGGGAGGCGTACAGAGAGTTTGAAAACGCCATTCTGTCCACAGTACAGGTTTGTGTTTCCATCAGCAGGAGAAATCTTATTAGTGGTCAGACATACACTCTGTTTTTGTTGCTGTTTGATCATGCATGTATTTGAGAGAGAGGTTTTATTTTTAATGATCCAGTCCCAAAAACGATATTAGATCATTCAAGACACGCTGATAAAATCAGTCTCATTTGTCTCTGTCAGGTTAACAGGTCATACTTTTGAATGATAATCCACTGACGTAACTCTGAATAAATGTTGAATTCCTTTGATGTTAGACTAAATGGGCCTTTGCTAAATTTTGACACAATTCTCTCTGCTGCCTTTCCTCTCAGCCTCCACCTGGCAGAATTCCCAGTCGTGAGGAGCAGGAGCTGCTGAACACTCAGCTTGAGCGAATCCATACACTGTTTCGCCGCCAGCTGGCCGTCCCCTTAATGGGTAAGCATGACGCCTCTTCTGTCCAGACGGGTTGCTGTAAAGTGGGTTGGATTCTTATTGTGAGGGCTGTGTGTCATGGCCATGGGCCACCTGAAAAACTGTGAATTACTGCATTTAAAAAGATAACACTGCCTTTTGAGATAAGTTAAAAGTGGCAGTGATATGATGTGGCCTTTGAAATACCGTACATATTTAGAAAGAGAGCACTCCTCTTCAGGCACTGTTTTGCACATGTTTTCAGTTTGGTTCAAGAGTTAGTTAGAAGGTCTAGTATTGTGTAGTTCTTGTATTCTGGCCCAGCTGAGTGGAGACCAGGGGCATGTGGGTAATGTTTGAAACTCTTTCCTATCTGAAATTCTCCTTTGTTGATTGTACACTAAAGTATGGGGCAGAGATTAGGCAGTATACTTTTTTTTTACATTTAGATTGATACTTCTCAATGTTACTCTGTTACATTTTGTAAATACTGCATGTGGTGTGTGTATCTGTATTGATAATGTTGAAAACAGGAAAAGTGCCATATAAAAATTGAGATAACTGTGCTCCCTTGCTTTGTAGACATGGAAGCCACCTATGCAGAGTATGAGGAGTGGGCCGAACATGGGGTGCCTGAGACGGTCATACATCTGTACAAAAAGGCTTTGAAGCAGAAGGAAAAGTGCAAACCTTTTGAAGAGTCTATGGTGACTGACTTGCATTAATAATTCTGGCTTAAACATTATTTGTTGTCCTCTTAGAATACTTTAAATAACGTGCGTAGCTTTTGCTGTGTATAACATCTGCATGCTGTTGTCTTGCTGCAGCTGGTAGCAGAACCTCCTAAGCTGTCAGAGTATCAGACCTACATTGACTTTGAACTGAAGGAGGGTGACCCAGCACGGATCCAGATAACCTTTGAGCGGGCCCTGGCAGAGAACTGCCTGGTACCAGACATGTGGGCAAAATACACCACCTATCTTGTGAGTACTGGTCAGTGTTTGGTGTGGTGCTGCCTCCCAGTCAGACTGTAATGTTTGCTTGGTAGTGTTTGATCTCATTTCACACGCCATTACCTCCCAGTTGGACTGATCTTGTTTGGCGCCTAAAACTTGCCAATTCCATTGTCTGTCAGCAAGGGCTAAACAACTATGATCAAAGTGTTGCAGCTTGTGTTGAGCTTATCTCAAAAAATACAGCCAATGAACTGGTTTCATCGGTCATTTAACTGTTGTAATATAGTTTCTGACACCGTAAACACTAAACTTGGACAATAACCAGCGATATTTAAGGCTGTTAATCATTTTACTCATCTGAACAGGGTAAAACAGTTCAATTAAAATGGTTGTTATTTTTATTGTATTGGATTTCCTTTTGGCCACAGTGTTGTGAAAATAGCCATGTCTTGTATGGACGATGTGTTATTTTTTTTTTGTGATTCTGTATTAGTCATATTTCAATGTTAAGGGTTCGCCTGGTTTCCTCAGTGTTTAGCAGCCTGTAAAAGGTTGCAGTTGCACAAACAATATGTTTATATTAATATACTTTTTTAGAAGAAAATATGGTCACTGCGGCTCGTTACATTATCAGTAACAAATCTCTCAGCTTGTTTAAGGTTATTTTAACCAAGTTGTTATTTGCCTTCTCTGGGCTCTTTAGGATCGTCAGCTCAAGATCAAAGACTTGGTTCTTTCTACTCATGAACGTGCCGTCAGGAACTGCCCCTGGACCATGGGTCTGTGGAAGAGCTACCTGCTGGCGCTGGAGAGGCATGGAGCCGATCATCAGGTTGTCTCAGGTAACAGCTACAGTGCAGCATGAAGCTGTTCAGATCATGACTCAGTTGCTGTTTTCATGTATTTTGTGTGTATAGTGTTGTTGTTATGTATTGTTGTTACAACCATTACTGAAATAGAGCCATATATTTTGGTACACTGTGGTGTGACAGATTTTGGAGAGTCATACCTATCTAATAGCACAGTTATGGGGAAACATCCTAGATGCTTGTTGTGGTATTTTGGATCTTTTTATGTATTATTACGCCACTCCTGTTTCCCCTACACAGATGTTTTTGAGAAGGCACTAAATGCAGGTTTCATTCAAGCTACGGATTATGTGGAAATTTGGCAGGCATACCTCGACTACCTGAGGAGACGTGTGGATTTCAGTAAAGGTGAGAGCAGTTGCGTGCCAAAGACGATTAGAAAAAAATCAAACTCAAACTGTTTTTTGCTGATGGTGTTCTCACCTCTTTTTTTACAGAATCAAGTAAAGAGTTAGAGGAGTTACGAGGAACCTTCTCTCGATCTCTAGACTACATGAAACAAGATGTAGAAGAAAGTAAGTGGATTTCACTGAGATTTGTGTTTGTGGTGTACTTGCTTTGGTTTTCATGTAATTTATTGTGTTGTGGCTTTGTAGGATTTGGTGAAAGTGGAGATCCATCTTGTATCATAATGCAGATCTGGGCAAGAATAGAGGTAAGCATTGTTACTATGACGACCATTTTCGAGAGTTGGCCCTCTGTTATGTTCAGTTGTGTTTAACCCTGTATTCAATCTGGTTTTAGTGTGTGTTCTTTTGACTTATTTTATTTGTTAATGTATTAGTTGTGTGTGTTTTATTTGTTAGGTAAAATTTTGTAAAACCCTGCACAAATGAACATTTTGTGATTTTCTTTTTTTCTCGCTACCAGGCCCTCCACTGCAAGAACATGCAAAAAGCCAGAGAACTGTGGGACAGTATCATGACAAAAGGGAATGCCAAATTTGCCAACATGTGGCTGGAGTACTATAACCTTGAAAGGTCTGTCAATCCATGTCTGTAAGGAGACAGGGTTAATTGAAGTGAAGTGCTGATGGATGGATTCATTCATTCATTCATTCACACATTCATTCATTCGTTCGTCATTGAACCAAAATGTGTTTGTGTTTTTATTTTATCAATAGGTCTTATGGAGACCCCGTTCACTGTCGAAAAGCTCTTCACAGAGCAGTTCAGTGCACCTCAGACTACCCAGAGCATGTGTGTGAAGTCCTGCTCACCTTCGAGAGAGTGGAGGGTGAGTCCCAAAATAAAAACCAACGTTAACATGAAAATAAATGAGATTTTCACAAATTAATGTGTCTCTATATTTTGTGTCCTCACATGCAGGTTCTCTGGAGGACTGGGATGTGGCAGTGCAGAAGACAGAGACCCGGCTGAACAGGATTAATGAGCAACGAGCAAAGGTCGGAGCATGTATCAAAACTGCACTACACAGCTGCATCATTTAGCTGCATTTGGCTAATGTTACCATGTTGTGCCCATCTGCTAGGTGGCTGAGAAAGAAGCCAACCTGGCTCGCCAAGAGGACGAGAGAAATGAGCAGCGGCGGAAAGCCAAGTCAGACAAGAAGGCTCAGAAGAAGGTCCAGAAGGGCGCTCGATTCGGGGAGAAGAGGAAAGCAGAACAGGATGATTATCACGACGAATGGAATGAAGACTCAGGTAAGAGAAACTATTTGATTTAAATTATATAACTTTTTAGTTTTCAGCAAAATGAAGTCGGATGTTACTCATTATGTGTTTCCCCTCTGTGACAGAACAAGCCCCTAAAAGGCACAGAGGAAACGGGGACCAAACCACAGAGGAGTACATGGAGACAGAGACGGGACTCTTCGGGAGAAACGCTCCTCCCGGCTATAAGCCCGCTCCACCTGGTGCTAAAAAAGCCCAGCAGGGAGCGGCGGCGGCTGCTGCCCAGAGGCAGAATGATGAAAAGCCAGAGCTTCGAAATGATAACAGCAGTGTGTTCATCAGCAACTTGACGTACACCCTGGAGGAGCCTGAGGAAAAGCTCAGGCCGCTGTTTGAAACCTGTGGTCCCATCAAACAGATCCGCCCTGTCTTCAGCAACAAAGGGAGCTTCAAAGGTTACTGCTATGTACAGTTTGAATCCCAGGTGTCAGTCCCTGAAGCCCTGAAGCTGGACAGAATGGAGGTGGAGGGCAGGCCCATGTTTGTGTCACCTTGTGTGGATAAAAACAAAAACCCTGACTTTAAGGTAAATATGACCACGAGTAGGCACGTTTGTTTTTTTATGGCCAGGGTACCTGCAGGTCTTGAACCATCTTAGAAATCATTGAATGAGTTTCCTCAAAAAAGACTTTAGAAGGTATCAAATACTCTTACATTTCATTTACAAATTCTTAAATGTTTTCTTTTGCCTTGAAGTTTATTAGGGTTCAAACGTATAGCAGCACAAGTGGCATGGCCTATCACCTTTGTTTATAACTCAAGCTGACAAGAGACATCCTGTGCTATCTCCAGCCCATACGCAAAGAGGTTTGTTCACATTTGAAGGGAGAACAAGTGCACAATCACTGAAACACTTCAGGCTTTGTAATGAAGAAGCAAGTGTGGGCTTGGTCTCTCTACTTAAACAGAATTAAACTACCTGAAATGACCCGCAAATTGGAAGCTTGTGGCTATAATTGAATTAATTATTTTTAATTGGTTAATCTGACCATTTTATGCCACTCATCAGGGTCATGTCATACCACACAGTGTTACTGAAAAATGTAATAATCAAAATCTAGGTCATATTATTCCTACTGGGTTTCCATCATGCTTTGTCCAATGTGACTGTTAAACAGATGTTAAATTGAATTCTTTGTGGCATTAGCAAGGTCCCTGTAGAAACCCTGATAATGTGTAACATGTGACATATGATCATGAATGTCTTTTGTAGGTGTTCAAATACAACACAGCAATGGAGAAACACAAAATCTTCATCTCTGGGCTGCCGTTCTCGTGCACTAAAGAGCAACTGGAGGAAATCTGCAAAAGTCATGGCACCATCAAAGAAGTTCGTCTGGTCACGTATCGCTCAGGAAAACCCAAGGTGAGGCATGAAGTGGAGGACAGTGTCCAGATGTTTGGCTAAAAATGGTGTTCTTGATGAAGCTAATGATCACCACCTTTGAGCACGCAGATGCTGAGCAAAGTCCGAGTGTAGAGTGTTGCTGACGTTATTAACGCTCTCGCTGTGTGTCTCTGCAGGGTCTGGCATATGTTGAGTTTGCAGATGAAATCCAGGCGTCTCAGGCAGTTCTGAAAATGGACAGCATGGAAGTAGAGGGCAACAAAATCACTGTTGCGATAAGTAACCCTCCTCGCAGAAACATGATGGATAAACCTGGTTCCAGTAGACCCACGACAGACATGATGCCTCGCCAGATCTATGGATCGTAAGTTTATGGACGTGTTTCTCTGCTGTGCATTCTCAGATTTGTGTGTGAACAGATAAAGAGCTGATTTTTTCCTTTTTTTTTTTTTTTTTTTCCCAGGAGAGGAAGAGGACGCACCCAGCTGTCACTGCTCCCTCGTTCACTGCACCGACAAAGTGGGCCTGTTGGCAAAGTTGAGAATGGAACAGCAGCTGAGCGGGTGCAGGCAACAGCCAGCGCATCAGTGAACGCAGCTGCAGAGACGAAACCATTGTCAAATTCAGACTTTGCCAGGATGCTTGTCAATAAGTGAGAAGACGAGCGAGAGAATTACGACCGCCTTCACACTGAAAGCCATCTTGTGTCCTTACAAATTAGTGGTGGTGATTTTTCTGTAATTGGTTACCTGACTTCCCTTTAATCTGAGTCTTTGTTCTCATCATCCGTTCTGCGAGATTGCCTTAATCGCCAAGCTCCTGCCCTCCATCTTAAACCCTTTTCAACCAAGACTTTTCACCAGTGTGACAGATTGTTTTTGTCAGGTGTGTTTGAAGGTGGCTGGCAGGCTCTTTTATAAAAGAAAAAGTGTATCATATTTGTGTGTAAATATACTGTGTTTAAAATTGTAAGCCTTATGTTGCAAGGTGTCTTCTTTTGTTGTGTAATGTGAAGGGGACCTGACAGAGGCTTATGGGAGAGTATTTTTCTAAATATTCAAAACAGCCAAACTTGTGAATGTTGTTATACAAAAAAAAAAAGGGTATATGCAAAAGTTTGACAGTTGAGACGTGTAACATAGTTGGTGTGTGTACATAAGTTGGATGTGCTACAGTGATGAAAAGACATATTCTCAAGATGTTTTTAGGGAACCTGTGAACTTTGTTGTGTAACTTATTTTCACCTCTGAGGACACAGCTAACAAGGCTAGCAAAGATTTTTTCTGACTGTATACTATTGCTAAATCATTATTTTTGCATAATACCATCTGAGTTACCATCTGCTAGTAATCATCAGTATTGTGATGCTATGAGTCCCCTGAGAGGGTCCGGCAAATTAGTATTAGTTAACTGGCTTTATCTTGGCCTGAGGACATGTCATGTCACACTGCTAACAAGTGATATTGAGTATTTACAGAGTATACTGTCTTATGATTTATCTGTTTTCATACTTCACTATTATCACTGATAATGTGGCCTGTCTGTTCAGGGTAAAAACATCCATCATCCAGTCACTGAAGTAACACATCAGTCTGATTTATGTGTTGGGAATGAAATAGAGATTCAGAGGGAAATTAACTACATTCCCTTCATCTTTTAATATTAGTGCACATGTAAGCAGGGTGTTAATGATGCTGAAGGAATGTGTCTCATCTGCTGCTTTGGGGGCTGGTCACATCCCGACTAAAGAGTATGTTCTTTTGTTTGGTTTATAGAAAGTGTTTCCAGTGGTTTTGATATTCAACTTCACACAAAAGCTAATCATCCCAGCACACTGGAGCTGCAAAGATTAGTCGATTGACAAAAAATTAATTAGAAACTGTTTTGATAATTAATCCTTTAAGTCCATATTTAAGGGAAACTTCAAAGATGATGTTCCAGTGTCTCAAATGTGACATTTGTTTGGTTTTCCTTTTCTTACATTATGGTAAATTTAATGTATTAAGGACAATTGATATGACAACAAGACATTTGTTGACCCGACGCTCGAGGAGCTTTTCAGTGTTTTTCACAGTTTTCAAAGTTTCGTAGATCAAACAATTAACTGAGAAAATATTAGCAGATTCATCTATAATAATCATTATTTGCTGCCCTGAAGCAGTTCTTTGATGTAAGAACACATTCATTAGTTTTGGGTGTTGAAAAGAGATTATAACCATAAATATTAGAGAGTACATGTGGACAGTAGTCGTACAGTTTTATAGATGTGGTGCGTTCAGTAGAGCTAGTTTCACCCTCTGAGCTGCAGTTATCTGACAGCTAAGAGGCTACTGCTGTTGTCATCTACACATTTTATTTAGGTCTGCAGCTCCTTTCGACACAAGAGAAGAGAATCTATGCAGTTTGTCCATTTCTGTTTTTCCTGTTAGGAGTCAACCATTTGTCCACCGGCCCACTCGCCCTGTTTGCATAGTTAAGACTGTGTGTAATGTTCAGTATCTTAATTTCAAAGAGGTCACCATAGTTTGTAATAAATAGAAATCTAAGTTTAAAAACAGATGGAATACAAGCTATACGTATTGCTCTCACCAAAGTGGCCTGATATTAAAAAAAAAAAAAAAATCTGAATATGTTGGTCTTTAGAAGTCACCTTCCACCTTCCTAAAGGTGGTATGAGTGCATTGCTGTTGTTTTGTATAATTTCTATAGTCAATGTTTTGAATTTGGTATAGAGGTGAATAATAAATGGCTATTTTTCTGTTCAGTCACTGTATTTATTTTCCTGTTTGTTTCATTGTCTAGCCTTTTCTACCCTTGTGTTTTGGGTCCTGTAAGAAAAACAAACAAGTTATGTCATGTTTTTTTCTGCTCTAAAACTTGTTTTAATAAAGTTCTGTAAATCATCTTTGATCTCAGTACGACACTCACAGCATGTTCATTCTAAAAGTTTATAACCTGAAGACATAATGAAAGTTAATACAACACTTGTATTTTAAAATAAAATAAATAATCAGACAAAGTGCTTTCAGTGTTATGAGACATAGTGAACTAAACGTTCACACACTGTACATATCTGCAGTGAAAATCACTGAAGCATCTCAAGTCAAACGACATGATAAAGCTTTGTTTCACATCACCAGTAGTCAAACCTCAGATTGAATTCTGATGAGAATAAAAATGCATTGAATACCTATGGGAACATTTTTACAAACTAAAAGTGGAAAAAAAAATGTAGCTTTTCATTGTGCAGGAAAAAGATTTGTATAAAAGCAAACCTAAACGCAGAAAAATCTGATACCAATTCAACATCCTGCAGCAGTTTCAATGAATTCAGCAGGATAGAACTGAAACCGAGGCACAGGGACAGTAAGGTAGAATACGGCCCAGGGTCAAGGCAATTCAACACATTTTATGATAAGATTGTTATTCATCAGATTCATCAAAACCTATCTCTGCATGCTAGCGTTTCATGCCTATTCTTCTTCTGTCTCAGTTGTGGATGGGGATGGTCTGTTTGCAGTCGGGACAGGCCTGGTCCTCTCTGGCTCCCGGCAGCCCCACAGCGTGCTCTGTTGTAGAAATCAACAATGTGTCTAATGTTATCTCTGTACATTTGGCTATAAAGCGAATGAAAGGCCGTACATCACCCTCATTAGCTGTGTCTAGAGCTGCATAATATTCAGCCCTTTGTTCTTTGCGAATTGTGATCGGTGGGTATCGCGCTTGCATGAGCACAAGGTTCATGAGCAGGCGTGATGTGCGTCCATTGCCGTCTACAAATGGGTGCACATACACCAGTTTGTAGTGGGCGAGAGCTCCGTACTCCACAGGGTGCAGCTGCAGGGCCTCATCCGAGTTGAGCCACTGAACCAGCTCCTGCATGTGTCTCTGCAGGTCTTGAGGGTGGGGTGGGATGTGGTGGCCCACAAACACCTGGCTGGTGCGCAGCCTGCCTCCCTCCACGGGGTCCACATACCCGAGCACCCGCCGGTGAATCTCCAGGATGTCACTGACAGTCATGGTTCCTGATCTGGACAACAGCGTGGTGTTGATGTACTTCATGGCCGCATCCACACCGATGGCCTCGTTCTGCTCCTGCAGGCTCTTCCCAGGAACGGCGTAACGCGTCTCGATGATGTGACGGATTTCAGACAGAGTGAGCGTGCTGCCTTCAATGGCCACCGTGTGATAGATGTGGTGGTAGTAGGTTTCTTCCATCACTCGTCGGAGTGCAGAGTTGCCTTTAGGAATGGACATAAGCCTGCGCACTTTACTGTCAATGATGCCAAAGTAACGCTGGTCAATCTCTTCCACCAAGGGCAGAGTTCTGTCTCGGCTGACCAAGGCCCGCTCATTACATGGAGAAATGGCCAAGGCCTTGGTGTAGAGGTGGTCTGCCTGGACGACATCCTTCTCCTCCTCCAGAATGGTCCCAAGCTCTGTCAGGGCATCCACGAAATCAGGGTTCATACTCAGTGCATGCACCAGCAGCTTGTGAGCCTTCTCCCTCTTCCCCAGTTTCTTCATCTCCAGAGCCTGCTGCAGCGCCGCTTTGGCCTCCAGCTCCATCTCTGCAAACAGAACGTGAGAGAAGCTGTCAACTCTAACAGGTGAAACATACAAACAACAGAGCTGGGCAGTACTGAAAATAAATTTGATATGCACAGGAACTTATTCCAGCAGCGATCAGAATCAGAGTCTGGTTTATTGTCAAGTAGGTTTTCAACATACAAGGAATTTGCTTTGGTGTTTTGGTGCATATCAATAAACATAGTAAGAAGAAAAGAAATACACTGCTCAAAAAAATTAAGGGAACACTTAATCATCACAGTATAACACCAAGTCAGTTAAACTTCAGGGATATCAGTCTGCCCATTTAGGAAGCACAAGTGATTGTGAATCAATTTCACCTGCTTTGGTGCAAATGAAAGTGACAACAGGTGCAATGGAGAGGCAAAAGCAAGACAACCCCCAAAAAGGGAATGGTTTTGCATGTGGTGGCCACAGAGAGTTGCTCTCTCCTTATCCTTCCTGTCTTATTCTTCTCTAGCTTGTGTTTTGCGTGCGGTCGCAAGAAGGTTTGCCATGTCTGCCAGCACAGTCTAAAGAGCATGGAGGAGATACCAGGAGACCGGCCGTTACGCGAGGAGAGCTGGACAGGGCCTTAGAAGGGCATCAACCCAGCAGCAGGACCAGTACCTGCTCCTTTGTGCAAGGAGTAACAGGAGGAACACTGCCAGAGCCCTACACAATGACCTCCAGCAGGCTACTGGTGTGCATGTTTTAGACCAAACTGTCAGAAACAGACTCCATGATGGTGGCATGAGGGCCCAACATCTGGGAGGAGATTCCCCAGGGCACCATCCGCCAACTCATCAGGAGCATGCAGACATTGTCGGTAGTGCATACAGGCGGTAGTACAGACACGCAAGTTGGATCAGCCTGTGATTTCAATTTTTTAACTCTGATTTTCGGTGCGATTGTGAATCCGGCCTTCAATGGGTTGATGATTTTGGTTTCCATTGATCATTGTTATGTCATTTGTTCTCAACAAATTATACAATGTACATCTGGAAAGATTTTCAACTTGAATAATTCATTCAACAAGATCTGATGTGTGATTGAAGTGTTCCCATAATTTTTTTTTAGCAGTGTATAAACAGATGAAACAAGACAATACGTTACATATTACATTTCATATGTAAAAGCACCTGTTTGACACAGAATCACAAAGACAAACTAGAACTGGCATTTTCAAGAACCAGAAATCATTGATAAAACTGTTTTTAATGCCTCAAAATGAGATTACTACACCAGATGGTAACGCTGCAGCCTGGGGCCTTTTTAACCTGTTTCTTATTTTGCTTATAAAACGTCAGAAAATTGTGTAAAAATGGCCATCACAATTTCCAAGAGCCCGAGGACAGAGAGACTTCAAAATGTTTGTTAAAATCTTTGTATTTAAGAACCTGGAAACTGTGAACGTTGGGATGTTGTCCTCGATAAATGACTAGAGACGCCATAACATATGGTACTGAGTTGAGCTTTAGTGGATCAATACACCTGTTCTTGTTTGTACCTTTGCTGGGCTTGGACCTGTGAGGCAGCAGATCAAGGGCGGTGAAGGGGACGGTGAGGCTGGTGGACTGCACAGCTGGAGGCTGTTGAGAGCCTCCCCACAGCTGGCAGCGGAGCTGAGCGAAGCCCTTCAGGGCGGCGCAGCACTGGTTCTCCACCCCGACCAGGGGCATCAGGAGGGCTACCAGAGAGCCGAGGAGCACACACAGCAGCGGGCCCCATCCTCCGAGGACACGGCCACTGGTGTAACGCCACACCGTCACAGCAGCCATAATGGTCCCAGGTTAAATCCTCCATCCTCTGGTGATACGATCCCCCATTTATACCCACCCCAGCTAGGAGAGCCAGAGGGCGGCAGTCAGGACGGAGAGCACGGCCAACATGACAGTTGGGAGTCACCGACACCGCCGAGGAAATTCAGCTCAGGTTTCCAACTTTTACAGCTCGTCACTCGGCTCCCTGCCGCCCGTGTGTGGCTCTGAGCTCAAAACAAAGACTCAATGATCGATTAGTTAATTCAGACACCGACTTGTTATCGGCGTCAGCTCCGTTGTGTACAAAATATACACATCATCTCCTCGGGCAGGACGTGTCAACATTCTTGAACATCATTGGCCAGAATTGTATTAAAGGACGGCGCTGATTGGCTGGAAATACAGGTCGTAGCCGTCTCTGATTGGGTAATTATTAAGATATCTTGTCCAAAGTTTTGCCTTTCAGGCAATACAACGCAGTGTTTCACAACAGCAGAGAGACATAATGTACCTTAATGAAAACTTTACAAAACGGCTTTAGTTAATGAATTTATTCATTAACCTTATAAAAGTATAGGTATTATCAATTGATACATTTTTTAAGTTGTCTGTCCCTGTTTTAATACAGTTTTAAAACGTAATTTCATCTGTTTATACGGAGTTTTTTTTACATTTTCTTTTTTTCATCTGATATTGTGTATTGTGTCCTAATGGCTCAGCAGTAGTTGTCGCCCTACAGACAGATTTTTGCATTGTTTATAGGAATTACCTGAGAGGTTTTGCTCAGGGCAAAACCCCCAAATTAACAGCTGCAACACTTCAGAAGCAGAGTACTGATATAGATTGTTCCACATTAGTGGCTCCTACAACCCCAGAATTATGATGAATAGAGATATGTAACGTTTTGTTGCTGTTTTATCATAATAAATAGACATTCCAGCACAATTTATTTCTCATAAACAGGTGGTGCAAATACTCATGGAGCTTGCCTGGTCTGACATTTTGGGGCTGATAGATTAGTATTTGATTTGGCCTATCACAGTGTTTTTGTTGTTCAGTATTATAGGAAAGGAATAGTTATTCTGCCTGTCCGCCAACAGTATTTACTTTCTGGGAGTGGGACATTTAAAAAAGATTGTGTTTGATCTACTTAACCACAATTTGCATGAAGGAACTAAAAACAAAGCAGTTCTGACACCTTTAATTAATTGCTCAGTATTTTTTGATTATGCAGGAATTAGAATCAAGATCAAGATCTCCAGCTTACTTGTTCTTCTATAACTTTAATGCAGAAGAAACAGAAGAGGGCAGCATTGCTCTGTTATGCAAATATCACAGTCATGGTGCAGCATATCCTCTGAAGACCGCAGTAGCCACTTGGCCTCCCAATCATTATAATCGAAATTTGTTCTAATGCCATCCAGATTTTGATTGCAGTAAAAATGAAACTGTATTTATATTATCAAGATAAAGAAATACCTCATTTATCTTTTGTTCCTTCTCTTTGTAATAACATTTAGTAATCTTTCAGTTCTATTTATACTTGTCCTTCCTGTCCTTGATATTCAGTTTTGTTTGGCTTTATGCATTTTTTCAAAAAGCGTCCATTCTTTCATATGTGTCATCTATATGTAGTCTAGTCAAACTGCCTTTACAGAAATTACCACCGCTGTGAACAGCCTGTTGTAATGAAGACCAATTTGTGGCTGTGCGCCAAAGCCAACACTGTTAGACATTATCAGCTCGAAATAGCCCAAATTCACGCACAGGCTGCAACTCTGCAGCAACACACTGTCCCCACAGACTGTGCAGGGGAAGTTATGAATGAGCAACCATGTAGATGACTGTCTGTGCAGTATAGAGATTCAGTGGGTCTGTTTGAAATTTGGGCTTTTGAATTTGTCTAGTCATGTTGCACACTGTGCACCATGTGAGACCTGGAGCTGCACACTAACATCATTTACCACCACAGAGTCTCTCTGTGCTGCTCTGACCCACAGCGGTTTCACCTTGGAGGATAATGGAGCAGCCTGTTTGAGTGTGCTTGAGCTGCATTATTTCTTTATTCCTTTTATTCGTGCACTCTGTCACACACAGATCTCAAAGCAAAGAGGAGGCTGTAGCAAGATAGCATGAGAATGTTTGATTGTTCATTTCATTCTCTTAAAGAAAGAAAGAAACAAAGAAAAAGAAAGAAAGAAACCTTGGGGGAATATTTAATCAACATGCCGCCAATGATTAACTGTGATGGGTGGAAAGACGACTGCTGCCTGTGGGACACTGGCTCTGCATTTTGCATATCCATTGCTCAAATCAGGCGATCGGTATAATTTGCCACTGAATCAAGATCTTTTACTCTTATTACTCTTTGGCTTGGAAGCAGCTTTCACTCTATAATGCATGAAACCAGCAGGCCTCTAGCTGGTTTTGGTGAGAAAATAGAAGAAGACAAAGACTTCACAGGTTCTTATTTCCACATAGATTCTTGCTTTTATTTTTCTCTTCACAACAAAAATGAACATATGGGGATAATCTTAACATCTCCTACTATCTATAAGATTTCCTCTAATGGCTCAATACCAACTCCAACTACCAAATTGTTTATTATTATTGTATATAAAAGACCAATGAATATGCATGATGAAAAATAACAAGGTCTCTGCCATAATAAATTAGAGGAACATAAAAGTAAAAGCAATGTGCAGTTGCAGCAGAATACAGGAGACGAAGCTCTATTGATGATTTTCCAAATTCAGATTCAAAAGAAAGAGTAAATAGCTCTCAAAGAGTTTAGATAAATCACAGACTTGTGAATGGTGGCATAACAAAACCAAACATTATTTGCTGTAAACATTTTTAATTTGTGGACCTGCATTGAAAACAAAATACATCTTTATGAACTATTATCAAAATCTGTAAAAACATGGTCAGAGAGTGTCAATATATAGAGTATGTGTATCAGTGCTGTAGCTAATGATCTAAAATGACTGAGAAAAGAAAAAGTACATAAGAGTAACTTAGAAACATTTTAGATCTAAATCAAACCTTCACCTGATGAAGAAGCAGCAGAGAGCACGGCACATAACACTGGACATCACAAAGCCTGTGCAGGTTTCCTCAAATCAGGCTGTGACTTTTAGATCTCTTCGATTTTTTCTTTTTCACCTGGTGCTGTTTTGGAAAAGTTAACTGGCATTTAGCTTAATAAGGTTTTCTGTGAAGCAAACTTTGTGATTGTGATTTAGTGTCTTCAAAGTGACCCCCCTTTTTTTTTTACTGGTATGCGGTTCTCAAAACAGCAGTGAGGAGGAAATTAATTAGGATGTGTTTTTGTCAATTTAAATTGAGGGTTAACAGACTAAGTGGATGCTGAACTAGTGTGAGACATCAATTTTGCTCCTCTCTTGGATTCTGTTATCTGGCTGCAGTCCAGTTGTTTACACCACAAACAAGCATTAAAGCATTGACATCTTGGCTTCTTCTTCAAATAAGTATCCACAACAGTTGAGTTTAGATTCTATTTTAGTGGAAACACAAGGACATGTGGCAGAATGACTGACTGATCAAGGAGAAATGATGGCATGAAATGAATGGCCCTCTGGTCATATTGTGGACTAATTCTATGCCCATCTGGCATATGCTCACATGAGCTGAAACCCCGTCAGCTGTGGAAACAGATAAAACAGCACGAGTCTGCAGTTAAAATTACTGATGAGCAATTAAATGCCTCACGTCACTTTGGGATTATTATCAGAATGGAACCGTTTCGTGAAAAGTAAGGTGTCTGTCTTATTTTTAATGCAGCCCTACAGTATTGCTTTCATCTCCTGTATCAGTGTTGTTAAATGACTGTGATGCATGGAACATGAATTACAAGCTTTCTCTATAACCTGCATGAAAAAAAAAAAAGATGTTTTCACTAAATATTTTGCTAGACTTTGTTGCTACATACATCAGCATGATCCTCACACCAGCTGACTTGTTAACTTGAAGCACACTCCAGAGATGACCTGTCACAGTCTATTTTTAAAAATAACACCCTGTCTTTTCACTACTTGGTGGAACTCTGCTTCAAGAGGTAGAAAATCCATCTGCCCACCTGGAAAAAAATGCGACCTGTCAGGGCAGGAAATAAATCCCTCTGATACAGACGCCTCGCCTCCTCCCCTACCAGCTCTCCTCTCTCCAGCCTCTGTGGAGCCGTCAGTCTGCTTGCCTTTCTGTCTGAGAAGAGGCTTTGTTCTGGGTGACAGAGCTGGGTGTCAGCGATAGAGGATCTCGTTAGACAGTCAGAGGGAGAGGGATGGTGGCTCTCTTTCCACTCTCTGAGTATGGATGGCTCAGAAAGCAGGGATGAGGGTGGGCATAAAATGGATGACAGAGTGAAGGAGAGCTGCACTGGGAGCAACAACTGTCAGCATCCAAAATACCTATCTAAAATGAGGGTTTGCACCAAAATGCATGATCCAAACACTCACTGGCAGAGCGACAAATGTTCTTACAAGACGATTTGGGAGGTCAGGATGTCTTGTTTTCTCTGGTGACAAGAGCAGAGGGCAGAGGGTTGCTGTTGTTTGTCCTCAACCTGGCCAGGTTGAGGACAAACAGAAAGATAAAAACTAAATAACCAGCTTTAAAGCTTCTAAACTTCATTGTGTCACAGTGACAGTATTTTGATGTTTCCGCCCCACCTCCCTCCGACCCAGCCGCCTGGTGAGCCTCACAGCGCGTGCTGAGGCTCCCCTCAGCTGCTTCTGCTGAAAGGAGCTCAGAGTAGGTTGGAGGAAAGTGAAGGGATGCGGCACACCTGTGGCGGCCTCCCCGGGTGTCAAACAGGTAATTACTGGAGCTCTGTCCCTGCAGTTTTCCTTGCACTGAGCAATGGGCCACTGTCACATTCGGATGATTAAGTTTTTTGTCTTGAGGAAAGCAGCTTTTAAAATACTTTAAAAACTACTTAACTGGTTCATTGTATAATGAACAAACAACAGCGGCAATGTCACATTTACACCCAAAATATGTATGACATACCAACATCAAATACAAGCACTGACCTAGACCTATAAAACCACTAGCCTACTAGAAAGCAAAACCCCTTCACAATAAAGCTAAATAACTGGACTGTAAAATGAGAGAAACATTTAATTTTTTTCACGCAAATTTTTTTTAGACACATTGTGATTATTATTTCTGACGTTACTCTCTGGATATCCTTCACCCGCATATAGAGGTTGTTCAGGCAGAGAAGTCACACACGAGCACTCCCGTGGCTACAACATACTGTAAACACCCTTTACAATAAGGTTGCGTGTCTATTTAAGTAGTTAGTTCTCCACCCTCACTCTTTTTCTCTGCTCCTTCGTGAACTCTGCTGCAAACACCGTAAACACTTGCTGCTACCACTTCTGCTGCTCGTCTGGCATTTCCTAAATAAGCCGTCCGACCAACAATCTGTCTCGCCCACGTGCTTCATGAAGATGTACCTGAGTTGGCTGACTGAAATTATATCTTACAGAGTAAATAAAATGTAGCAATACATAAACCAAGGGAATCGTTGATGATTTATTTTAGAGAATGGCTGTGCGGTAAATACAGCAACAGGGAGGGAGGTAGTGTGGATGCTTTTTGCTCCTGACTTACCTAAATCCCTAGAGCGACTCGACGTGATTTATTAAATTCATGCTCCTATCTGTCTGTGCTCTTTTTCATTGTCACAGCCACCAAAGAGAGACATTTCACATCAGAACGTCCCTTATGAATGTATGAACAAAGACAATGCTTTGTGTTTGTGTATGAGGGAAATATTATCTGTTATGGGGCAACAGACAGGCTGGTTTCTGCATCTGCTCTTTGGTCTTGGTGATAGGTTTGTTGTTTTTCAGCACTGTCCTATATTTCTCAGATGTAGCATACAACGTCAGATTATAGACATCGTCCCTCAGGCCCTGTCTCCTTGTCAGGTCCTGCAGGCTGGTCAACTGCTCAAGGGCCTCAGCAGCACCAACAGGTGAGTAAATGATCCGCTGGAAAGACAGGAAACAGACATAATTAGCTCTCCACTGAGGGGCAGCCATTACCAGGGACCTCCCTCAGGCGCTTCTTGCTGTTTCACTTATTATCTCACTTCCACACTGGCCTGTGCTGTTCAGAGGAGTGGGTGTGCGAGCCACCAGCTCTGGCAGACGTACCAATTCCAGCACTAACAGGCACATCTTACAACACGCAGCGATGACTTAGCAACCGTGGGCGCCTCATTATTTTCTTCACCCACCAAGAGATGACTGGCTGGTTACTTTGTTTGGTTTCTTTGGTAACATACAGGGGGAGTACAAAATAAAATTATAGCACCTTAAAACATGATTAGATACAACATAATACTTCTGGATGACAATGTTTGCTTATGTGTCCTCCCCTGAAATTGCTGGCCTTTAGCTGTTTCGTGAGTTGTTTATGAGACTTTGCAAATGTAGACTGATGATTTTCTGTCACAGAAAACTAATCACACAGTCTGAGTAGAAACGCTCTCACAGCCACTGTTTGGATCGCTTTTTAAATGGACCTATCAGCAGTCAGCCATTAGACACACACACACATGCAGCACTATAAATATATCAGTCATGATTTTAGATTTTTAGATTTTTGTATCATCACAAATCAATAAGGAATTTTGATTGTACTTTTTTTTGTTATGTAGTTTGGGTGTTACCAACTGACTATTCAGTGATACCCTGAACTAAATGAACTGTATAATGATGATTTTAATATATATGTACAGAAGCAAGGTTTTAATCAGGAAAATCCACTTCATTCATAACACCAGTGTTTCTTGGACACATGTTCTGAGCGAGGCTAGCTGCGTGGTTCTGACAGTCGGTCCACTGCTTTAAATACAAAGCTGGGAAACATTTTTTTCATGTTCCCATTATGCGCTATAGAGTTGGGGATCACAGGACTCAGGGAGAGCATATATGTAGGACTGGGGAACCTAAAAATGACCCCTTTTCCAGTGACATCATAGATCAAATCCTTATTTTGCCCAGTTTTCAGTTGTACCTGTATGTATGGTTTATGTCCAGATACCTGCAAAATGAATGCCATACATCTTCCTCAGCTGTACTTCGTTTTGAGTGGTGATTTGCAATGGTTAACATGCTAATATAATACTGACCATGGTTAACATTATTCCTGCTAAAATACAGCATGTTGACATCGTCATGATCATGCATTTAGCTCACTGTTGTCACTGTTGCCTCACAGAGCTGCTAGCACCAGCCGTGGACTCTTGTTCCAAGTGAACTAATGACATTTTTCAGTTCTGAAAATACAATTTTTAAGCTGCTTCACTCTGAACTTCAGTCTTCTCAACTGAAAGACAGGTAAGAATACCAGATGAAAAAACCTCTCATTTAAAAAAAACTTTGCATGGCCGAATGATCAGTGTTGCTGGCAGGTGGTAGGCTATTTGTGCTCCAGAGGTATCCAATGCCAGTATGTCTAATTAATCATTGTGGGCCCATATGGTAATCATACAGGGATCCCATCTGGAGGCAGACTTCAACATATTAAATAAAAACAAATAGCCAGCGGCAGCTTCCTTTCCACCCTCTCCCTCCAGCTTTGCATTTGCACGTCCTGCATGTCAGCGTCTGGGTTGTCAGAGCTTCACTATCTGCTCTCACAGTCCTGCACACTTCAGAGGACAGAGAGGCCTCAACCCAGCTGCGAGCTGAGGAAAGTTCCTCTTCTTGTTTCACTTCTCCCAGATTTTATTTTAAACATCATTTAAAAACCTTGTTATTACTCTTATGTCACAGCACACAACTGATACTTGAGAACCACAACCTAATGTTGTGATACTGTGATTACACACAGAAATCCCATGATCATGAGCTGGGGTCACTTTGAGGATTAGAGTTGTTAATTGACTTTTTCAGTGCCATAGGATCTGCCTGATCACTCTAACAGGATTTAGATGGTTAAAAGCGGCACAGATGATCACATAAAACCACAGATCCAGGGCCATATTGGATTATCATAGCTGCATAATTTATGATATTTCTGCTCTATCCCATTAGTTTGATTTTCTTAATCTAAAAGCTTCTTTTCTGACAAATGCTTCAATGTTCAATTTATTTTGGGACCAATGATAATCTGCAATAATACTGATAACAGTAAATGTTTAGTAAAGGCAAAGCTTATCTTTTGAATTTACTATGACTACAGCTGCAGTTGCAAAGAATCTTCTACTTGGTTTAGCCTACTCAATAAGATGAATTATACTGGTATTATGGTGCAAATGAATTCATAGGCTAATCTTCCAACAGTGAGGGAGATGCCAAGTGTGCAAAATGAACATTAGATCTGATATTAGTTGCATTAGTTAGTCCCCCTTTTTTAGGCGCATACTTTCAATGTATTCATACAGTGATGATACAAGATACTGTACATAATGTACTTGGTAACATGAAAGAAGATATATATAACCTCCCGTTTGAGTCTTCTGATATAACAGGACAAAGGGAGTATTAATAAATTAACAAGCCACTTTTACATTTTTCATATAGAAAGGTGAGGTAGCGCTGTTATTGATTCACTGTTGTAAAGTAAAGTAAAGAAAATGTATATCTACATTATAAAAGAACAGTTTTATAAGCAATGAATCAGGCTGTCTTAGTAAACACATGCAAAATAAATGCAAAACCATTTTAGATCCGAATAAGTTTTATATAATTTTAATATATTGTTCCAGCTTTGTACCAGCGCTCTGTCTGTGTTTGCGCTTCATTTTCTCTGAAGCTGTATGTTAGTGTAAAGAACTATCAGTCGTCACCAATACAGACTGATTTGTCATGTGGCATGTCTCCTTTAAAAGCAAAACAAGGCCAACAACACCAAGTCAGCGAGAGAAACAGAAGCTGCTATTCTTCAGCCTTTCAAGCTTAAGTGTTTTCTCCTCAGCTACTTCTGTGTCACATGACCTCCACTCCTGCAGAAGAGTTCACAGATAGCTGGTCTCTGTCAGCTTTCTCTGTCACCTAAATTTTCAGTTTGTCGCAATGAAAGAACAGTATTGTAAACGTGGAAAAAACATGAAGACAATTATATATATGTGGAGTTTTGTATATCAGCAGGAGTGAGGAAATATTGATAATATGCCATGCCTTCCTGGAAAATAATGTTAGGAATAATGTTAGAGATGATAATGTAGTGTGGGTCCTACTCTCACTCTGTAGAAGAAGATGGGGGAGAAGAAAATACATTTTCTGTCTAGTGTGTTTCACATGACAGTAAATAATCATAAACACTCTGAATGAAAGAAAAGATAAGATAAAATAACAAGGGAGATTTCAAACATAGTTTAGGATCATAATAAACCAAAGATGCCTGTCCATGTCATTTCAAGACCAATCCAAAGTTTGAAATAATTTTCCTTGTGTCCAATTACCTTTGCCTCCCTTATGTATTTAAATTAAATCAAACGACTCACATTCTTGTGCACACCCAGAGACACCTCCATGCTCACTATCAACTTGGTTTGCTGCTTCCTGTTTGGTGCTGCAGAAAGTGTCATTGAACATCACTATTTGTATGAGCCAAGACAAAAAATCTACAATAATATTAAACATATTTCATTTTATTGGAAATGTCAAAATGAAAAAAAGACTGACTCAAGACAGCTCAGATGATCATTTTACACCAAACAATTGAGATTACAGGAGCACACCACAATTGTAGCAAAACTCTATTTTGATATTGGAAATTTGTCTGTGACAGTGAAATCGCTTGAAAAGTCGTTTGGTGTAAGAACGGCATGCGACTGATGATTTAGTTTGATGTTTAGTTTTGCAGGTGTTTGATCATAAACTGGACAAAGTACTGGACAAATTTTTACCTATATGGTGCCAAATCAAACATCAGGAGATCAAAGTTAATCCTCTGTGGACCATGGATGTCTTTTCCAAATTTCATGACAATTTTAGGACAATTCATCCAATAGATGTCGAGCTCTTTCGGTAACAACCAAAAACGTCACCTAGCTGGTGGCATAAGACAAAAAGAGGAGGTGTTTTCACCAAATACATATTCATCCTGTGGGAACCATGAATGCCTGTACAAAGTTTCATGGCAGTTCATTCAGTAGTTGTTGAGATATTTCAGTCTGGACCAAAATGGTGCACCAATTAACAAACAGAGGCAACACTATGACTAGAGTCACGTCACTAGCAAGGCTAAAAATAATCCTGTTGCCAATGGCTTTTTTCCTATAGCAAGCAAAAGCTAATAAGAGTTGTCAAAGCTTTAGAGGCTGACATTTTTCCACTCATCAAACTCCTGGCCTATTTTAAAAAAGCAGGACTACTGTCAATGATGCTCATGTCACATTCAGAGGAAATCAATAATTCTGCGGTCAATATCCTAAACTGGGATTCAGTGATTGACTTGCCTACTTAACTTGCAGCTGTGTTAATGACACTGGGGAGGTGAGTCGGACATGAGAGCAGTAATATATGTATGCAAATAAATCTTGACATTTGTTTATCACCGCTTCACCACAGAAAGGGGGTGAAGGGGTTTACAACATCAGGGAAACTCAGGTATCGTTAATAACAAACAAATGACTCTCAGAAACTTTTCTGTGAGTCTCTAATCTCTCAAACGTTGTCAATCATTTTGCATCTATGATGATGTTAAAACATAATTTTTGAAAAGATTTTTTCACCCTTATTTGTGGGTAATACACCTGGAGGACTTTGACAGAGTTTTGAGTTTTGAGTTTGAAACGAAAAATGAAGATACAACATCACTTCCTGAGGTTAATGCCACATTTTAACCCCTGATTACTATCTATTTCTGATACTGTAATTCAAAAACTCTGCCCATTTTAATCTGCGTTGTGGAGGTGGATTTTAGGTAAGAAGATTTATGCTGCATCTCTGCTACACTCTAATCTATATAATGGGTTTCAAGGAGAAGACACTAATGTTGTCATAATGCTCAAGTTACTTTACAATACAGTTCAAATGGCACACAGGCGGGTAGGAGTGGAACCTGATACACTACAGCAGAAGACCCTTCATTGAATTGCAGGGGAGGAGGGGGAGACCAGCTCTGATTTCAGGAACAAATATAAGTGTTCAGTGGCCTGTTGCGGGGTCTGAAAGCTTGATATCCAGAGGTATTTCACACAGGCAAGTTTCATAAATGAGGACACATCTATGCTGTTATTCTTCTACATGCTATGGCTGTCATGACAACACTTGAAGACAAATTGTTTCAGCATAAAGTCGGCCTATAATACCCTCTGTGATCTGTATACATTCATGGGTGGAGCAGAGTAACTGGATAAGTATTACTGTAAACTATAATCATGGGGATCATCGGGGGGGGGGGGATTATGTCAGAGGACATAAAAATAGGACTAGTCACTTTTGTAACTTTTTTGTAAAGATTCATAGGATTATTGATCGTTTGTTTTAGTTACATGTCATGGAAAATTCCTGCTGTGTGGGGTCAGAGAGGCTGACGTCCGAGAATAATCATTAGCAGTTAGTTCCCATGTCAGCCATACGCATTTCCTTTCACAATATCAGTGAGTTGTGCAGTGATTGCTCAATGAAAGAATCCCTGGAAACCATCAGTTGAAAGCCTGAAAACCCATGGTCTCTGTATAACATGTGCCTGTATAATGTGAGAGGCATTATTTACAGTGACTTATGAAAACTTGTCTCTCATGTTTTTCTCTTCCTATGAATTTTTGTTTTGGTATGTAGCTCATTAATTTCTTGTATCACAATAATTGCAAAGCAACAAAAAATGACAAGTGCAAAATCTTTACTATCATTGTTATCTTTGTATTTTTTTGGAATTGTTACAAAATTGTTTTTTAATTTGAAAACCAGCAAAGGTCTGTATTTAATTTCTCACAGTAATATAGTTATAACTTTAATATACATTGTAAAATATGTATAGTATATAGTGAAGACCGACTCTGTTTCATAAAATGTGCTGTAAAACCCACCAAATATTTGGTATTCAAGGCTTTGCTGTTGGAAAATGGAAAATGTTTTAAGACCTCTAACTGCTTTGCTTCAGCTTTGAGTTTTACAATATATGGTTGAATTCACCCAATATATACCTTTGTTAGCACATTCAAAGATCACATTGTGTTAAAGGAGTATGGAATTCAAAATTAATTATGATTTCTGTATCTTCATAGTTGTGTATAGTTCATTTCATCAAAATCTTACAGTACATTATGGCCCAGTTATACTAAATAGTAGCAACATAATACTTGTTCCAACACAGTGTTCAATGTCAAAAAATGACATAGTATAGTAAGACATAAAAAGTCAAAAAAGTCATAGTATAGTAAGATATAAAAAGTATGTCAAGAAACATCATAGTATAGTAAGGCATAAAAATGTCAAAAACATTGCCGTATAATACGGCATATAAACATCACAGTACAGTGGGGCATGTAAATGTGAAAAAAACGTCATAGTATAGTATGGCACAAAAATGGTAAAAAAAAACATTATAGTAGAGTACACATAAAACGTTAGCGGAAGACATTAAAACGTCAAAAAACGTAATTGTATAGTACACATAAATCATCATAAAATAGGATGACATTAAAACGTCAAAGATCATCATAATATAGTAAGGCATAAAAACATCATGAGGCATAAAAATGTCACAAAACTTCATAGTATAGTAAGGCATAAAAATGTCAATAAATGTTACAGTATAATACAGCATATAACGTCACAGTGTAATGGGGCAGAAAAGATTGAAAAACCATTAAATTGTAGTACAGATAAAAGGTCATAGGAAGACATTAAAACATAAAAAAACTTCATTGTATAGTACACATAAAACATCATAGAATAGGATGACATTACAATTTCAAAAATCATTATATTATAGTAAGGCATAAAAACGTCATAGTATAGTAAGGCATAAAAAGTCAAAAAACGTCATATTATAGTAAGACATAAAACGTTGTAGTGTAGTAACGAATAAAAGTCAAAGTACAGTAAGGCGTGTAAATGTGAAAACAACATCATAGTATAGTAAGGCATAAAAACATCAAAAAACATTATATTATAGTAAGATATAAAAAGTATGTCAAGAAACGTCATAGTATAGTAAGGCATAAAAATGTCAAAAACATTGCAGTCAAAATACGTCATATTATAATAAGACATAAAGCATTGTAGTGTAGTAAGGCATAAAAAGTCATATTATAGGAAGATATTAAAATGTCAAAAAAACGTCATAGTACAGTAAGGCATAAAACCGTCAAAAAACGTCATAGTATAGTAAGACATAAAACTTTGTAGTGTAGTAACGAATAAAAAGTCATAGTACAGTAAGGCGTGTAAATGTGAAAACAACATCATAGTATAGTAAGATATAAAAGGTATGTCAAAAAAAGGCATAGTATAGTAAGGCATAAAATGTCAAAAACATTGCAGTATAATACAGCATATAAACATCACAGTATAGTAGGGCGTGTAAATGTGAAAAAAATGTCATATTATAGTAAGACATAAAAAGTCAAAAAACGTCATATAATAGTAAGACATAAAACGTTGTAGTGTAGTAAGGCATAAAAAGTCATAGTATAGGAAAATATTAAAACATCAAAAAACGTCATAGTATAGTAAGGCATAAAACCACCAAAAACCGTATATAATAGTAAGACATAAAACGTTGTAGTGTAGTAAGGCATAAAACCACCAAAAACCGCATATTACAGTAAGACATAAAACGTTGTAGTGTAGTAAGGCATAAAAAGTCATAGTATAGGAAGATATTAAAACATCAAAAAACATCATAGTATAGTAAGGCATAAAACCGCCAAAAAAACATCTTATTATAGTAAGAAATGAAACGTTGTTGTGTAGTAAGGCATAAAAAGTCATAGTATAGGAAGATATTAATCATCACGAAACGTCCTAGTATAGTGAGGCATAAAACCGCCAAAAAACGTCATATTGTAGTAAGACATAAAAAGTCAAAAAACGTCATATTAGAGTAAGACATAAAACGTTGTAGTGTTGTAAGGCATAAAAAGTCAAATAATAGGAAGATATTAAAATGTCAAAAAACGTCATTGTACAGTAAGGCATAAAACCGCCAAAAAACGTCATATTGTAGTAAGACATAAAAAGTCAAAAAACGTCATATTATAGTAAGACATAAAACGTTGTAGAGTAGTAAGGCATAAAAAGTCATAGTGTAGGAAGATATTAAAAAATCACAAAACGTCATAGTATAGTAAGGCATAAAACCGCCAAAAAATGTCATATTATAGTAAGACATGAAACGTTGTAGTGTAGTAAGGCATAAAAAGTCATATTATAGGAAGATATTAAAATGTCAAAAAACGTCATAGTATAGTAAGGCATAAAAAGTCATAGTATAGGAAAATATTAAAACATCAAAAAACGTCATAGTATAGTAAGGCATAAAAATGTCAATAAATGTTACAGTATAATACAGCATATAACGTCACAGTGTAATAGGGCAGAAAAGATTGAAAAACCATTAAATTGTAGTACAGATAAAAGGTCATAGGAAGACATTAAAACATAAAAAAACTTCATTGTATAGTACACATAAAACATCATAGAATAGGATGACATTACAATTTCAAAAATCATTATATTATAGTAAGGCATAAAAACGTCATATTGTAGTAAGACATAAAAAGTCAAAAAACGTCATATTATAGTAAGACATAAAACGTTGTAGTATAGTAAGGCATAAAAAGTCATAGTATAGGAAAATATTAAAACATCAAAAAACGTCATAGTATAGTAAGGCATAAAACCGACAAAAAATGTCATATTATAGTAAGACTTAAAAAGTCAAAAAACGTCATAGTATAGTGAGGCATAAAACCGCCAAAAAACGTCATATTGTAGTAAGACATAAAAAGTCAAAAAACGTCATAGTATATTAAGACAAAAAACGTTATAGTACACTAAGGCATAAAACCGTCAAAAAACGTCATATTATAGCAAGTCATAAAAACGTCATAAAACGTCATAGTATAGTAAGTCATAAAAACAGCATAAAACGTCATACTATAGCAAGGTATAAAAATGGCATAAAACGTCATAGTGTAGTAAGGCATAAAAAAGGCATAAAATGTCATAGTATAGTAAGCTATAAAATTGTCAAAAAACGTCATAGTATAGTAGGGCATAACAATGTCAAAAAAGATCATAGTATAGCAAGATTTAAAATGTGATAGTATATTAATGCATAAAAAGGTCAAAAAACGCCATAGGCATAAAAAACGGCGTAAAACGTCATAGTATAGCAAGTCATAAAAACGTCATAAAAACGTCATAAAACGTCATAGTATAGTAAGGCATAAAAATGGCATAAAACATCATAGTATAGTAAGTCATAAAAATAAAATGTAGTAAAACATAAAAAGGTAAAAAAAAGTCATAGTATAGTAAGGCAAAAAAAGGACAAAAAACGCCATAATATAGTAAGGCAAAAATAAAGTAAAAAAACGTCATAGTATAGTAAGGCAAAAAAAAGTCAAAGAACGCCATAGTGTAATAAGGCATAAGATGTAAAAAAACGTCATAGTATAGTAAGGCATGAAAACGGCATGAAACGTCAAAGTATAGTAAGGCATGAAAAAGTCATAAAACGTCATAGTATAGTAAGGCAAAAAAAGGACAAAAAACGTCTTAATATAGTAAGGCAAAAAAAAAATCAAAAAACGCCATAGTGTAATAAGGCAAAAAAACATGAAAAAAAACGTCATAGTATAGTAAGGCATAAAATGTCAAAAAACGTCATAGTAT
Organism: Seriola lalandi dorsalis; assembly: GCF_002814215.2. Lineage (NCBI taxonomy): Eukaryota > Metazoa > Chordata > Actinopteri > Carangiformes > Carangidae > Seriola > Seriola lalandi. Next base: position 392,905 of record NW_019525070.1, on the reverse strand, counting down.
AGTAAGGCATGAAAACGGCATGAAACGTCATAGTATAGCAAGTCATAAAAACATCATAAAACGTCATAGTATAGTAAGTCATAAAAACAGCATAAAATGTCATAGTATAGCAAGGCATAAAAACGGCATAAAACGTCATAGTATAGTAAGTCATAAAAACAGCATAAAATGTCATAGTATAGTAAGGTATAAAAACGGCATGAAAAGGTGAAAAAATGTCATTGTATAGTTATGCATAAAAAGGTCGAAAAACATCATAGTATAGTAAGGCATAAAAAACTCAAAAAACGTGAAAGTATAGCAAAATATAAAATTTCATAGTATTGTAAGGCATAAAAAAATCAAAAAGCATCATAGTATAGTAAGGCATAAAAACGGCATAAAACGTCATAGTATAGCAAGTCATAAAAACGTCATAAAACGTCATAGTATAGCAAGGCATAAAAACAGCATAAAACGTCATAGTATAGTAAGGTATAAAATGTCACAGTATAGTTATGCATAAAAAGGTGAAAAAATTTCATTGTATAGTAAGGCATAAAAAGGTCAAAAAAGGTCATAGTATTATAAATCATAAAAATGTCAAAAAAACATCATAGATAGTAAGGTAAAAAAATTTCAAAAAATTTAATAGTATAGTAAGGTATAAAACGTCATATTATAGTAAGGTATAAAAATGGCATAAAACGTCATAGTATAGTAAGGCATAAAAATGTCAAAAAAGGTCAAAGTATAGCAAGGTATAAAATTTCATAGTATTGTAAGGCATAAAAAAAATCAAAAAACGTCATAGTATAGTAAGTCATAAAAATGGCATGAAACATCATAGTATAGTGAGGTATGAAACTGTCAAAAAACGTCATACTATAGTAAATCATAAGACGTCATACTAAAGTAAAGCATTACAGTCGGCAATAAACCTAAAATGCATGTTTAAGGACTGTGACAGGCTACCAGATTGCCCTGAGAGAAACCATAAAGACACAGGAAGAACAAGTAAACTCCTAAGGATTGGCCCCAAAAAGGGTTTGAACTCACAATCTTCTCACTGAAAGGCAAAAGCTCTAACCACTGCACTACTAACAATAGTTACAAGCAAAAAACATCATGGTAATGTATGGATTAAATCATCATAGTATAGTATGGCATAAAATGTGAAAGTATAGTAAGGCATAAAAAGGTGAAAAAACGTCATAGTATAGTAAGGTATAAAAATATCAAAAAATGTCATAATATAGTAAGGTATAAAACGTCATAGTATAGTAAGGTTTAAATTGTAGTAAAGCATAAAAAGGTAAAAACAACATCATAGTATAGTAAGTCATGAAAATGGCATAAAACGTCATAGTATAGTAAGCAATAAAAAGGCATAAAACGTCATAGTATAGTAAGGTATAAAATGTCACAGTATAGTTATGCATAAAAAGGTGAAAAAATTTCATTGTATAGTAAGGCATAAAAAGGTCAAAAAAGGTCATAGTATTATAAATCATAAAAATGTCAAAAAAACATCATAGATAGTAAGGTAAAAAATTTCAAAAAATTTAATAGTATAGTAAGGTATAAAACGTCATATTATAGTAAGGTATAAAAATGGCATAAAACGTCATAGTATAGTAAGGCATAAAAATGTCAAAAAAGGTCATAATATAGCAAGATTTAAAATGTGATAATATATTAATGCATAAAAAGGTGAAAAAACGCCATAGTATAATAAGGCAAAAAAAGGTCAAAAAACGCCATACTATAGTAAGGCATAAAAATGGCATAAAACATGATAGTATAGTAAGTCATAAAAATAAAATGTAGTAAAACATAAAAAGGTCAAAAAAAGTCATAGTATATTAAGGCAAAAAAAGGACAAAAAACGCCATAATATAGTAAGGCAAAAAAAAAGTAAAAAAACGTCATATTATAGTAAGGCATGAAATTTCCTAGTATAGTAAGGAATAAAAATATCAAAAAACGTCATAGTATAGTAAGGCAAAAAAAAGTCAAAGAACGCCATAGTGTAATAAGGCATAAGATGTAAAAAAAAACGTCATAGTATAGTAAGGCATGAAAACGGCATGAAACGTCATAGTATAGCAAGATTTAAAATGTGATAGTATATTAATGCACAAAAAGGTGAAAAAACGCCAAAGTATAATAAGGCAAAAAAAGGTCAAAAAACGCCATAGTATAGTAAGCTATAAAATTGTCAAAAGACGTCAGAGTATAATAAGGCAAAAAAAGGTAAAAAAAACGTCATAGTATAGCAAGTCATAAAAACGTCATAAAACGTCATAGTATTGCAAAGCATAAAAAACGCCATAAAACGTCATAGTATAGTAAGGTACAAAATGTCACAGTATGGTTATGCATAAAAGGTGAAAAAATGTCATTGTATAATAAGGCATAAAAACGGCATGAAGCGTCATGGTATACTAAGGTATAAAAATGTCAAAAACGTCATAGTATAGTAAGTCATAAAAACAGCATAAAACGTCATAGTATAGTAAGGCATATAAACGGCATAAAACGTCATAGTATAGTAAGCCATAAAATTGTCAAAAACGTCATAGTATAGTAGGGCATAAAAATGGCATGAAGTGTCATGGTATACTAAGGTATAAAAATGTCAAAAACGTCATAGTATAGTAAGGCATAAAAACGGCATAAAACGTCATAGTATAGCAAGTTATAAAAACGTCATAAAAGGTCATAGTATAGCAAGGCATAAAAACGCCAACAAACGTCATAGTATAGTAAGGTACAAAATGTCACAGTATAGTTATGCATAAAAGGTGAAAAAATGTAATTGTATAGTAAGGCATAAAAATGGCATGAAGCGTCATATTATAGTAAGCTATAAAATTGTCAAAAAAGGTCATAGTATAGCAAGATTTAAAATATGATAGTATATTAATGCATAAAAAGGTGAAAAAACGCCATAGTATAATAAGGCAAAAAAAGGTTAAAAAAACGCCATAGTATAGTAAGGCATAAAAACGGCATAAAACGTCATAGTATAGCAAGTCATAAAAACGTCATAAAACGTCAAAGTATAGTAAGTCATAAAATCAGCATAAAACCTCATAGTATAGCAAGGCATAAAAACGGCATAAAATGTCATAGTATAGTAAGGTATAAAATGTCACAGTATAGTTATGCATAAAAAGGTGAAAAAATGTCATTGTATAGTAAGGCATGAAAAGGTCAAAAAAGGTCATAGTATTATAAGTCATAAAAATGTCAAAAAAAACATCATAGATAGTAAGGTAAAAAAAATTTCAAAACAATTTAATAGATTAGTAAGGTATAAATCGTCATAGTATAGTAAGGTATAAAAATGGCATAAAACGTCATAGTATAGTAAGGCATTACAGTCGGCAATAAACCTAAAATGCATTTTTAAGGACTGAGACAGGATACGAGATTGCCCTGAGAGAACCCATAGAGACACAAGAAGAACATGCAAAACTACTAAGTGAGTGGCCCTAGATGGGGCTTGAACTCACAACCTTCTCATTGAAGAACAAGAGCTCTAACCAGTATACTAGTAACACTCTTTACAACCAAAAAACATCATAGTAAAGTATGGATTGAAACGTCATAGTGTAGTATGGTATAAAAAGTCAAAAAACGTCAAAGTATAGTAAGGCATGAAAAAGTCATAAAACATCATAGTATAGTACGGCATAAATACGGCATAAAACGTCATAGAATAGTAAGCTATAAAAATGTCAAAAAAGGTCTTAGTATAGCAAGATTTAAAATGTGATAATATATTAATGCATAAAAAGGTGAAAAAACGCCATATTATAATAAGGCATAAAAACGGCATGAAACGTCATGGTATACTAAGGCATAAAAATGTTAAAAATGTCATAGTATAGTAAGGCATAAAAACGGCATAAAACGTCATAGTATAGCAAGTCATAAAAATGTCAAAAAAGGTCATAGTATAGTAGGGCATAAAAATGTCAAAAAAGGTCATAGTATAGTAAGGCATAAAAACGCCATAAAACGTCATAGTATAGCAAGGCATAAAAACGCCATAAAACGTCATAGTATAGCAAGGCATAAAAACGGCATAAAACGTCATAGTATAGTAAGGTATAAAATGTCACAGTATAGTTATTCATAAAAAGGTGAAAAAATGTCATTGTATAGTAAGGCATAAAAAGGTCAAAAAATGCCATAGTATAGTAAGGCATAAAAACGGCATGAAAGGTCATAGTATAGCAAGATTTAAAATGTGATAGTATATTAATGCATAAAAAGGTCAAAAAACGCCATAGTATAGTAAGGCATAAAAACGGCTTAAAACGTCATAGTATAGTAAGGCATAAAAAGTCATAGTGTAGGAAGATATTAAAACATCAAAAAACGTCATAGTATAGTAAGGCATAAAAATGGCATAAAACATCATAGTATAGTAAGTCATAAAAATAAAATGTAGTAAAACATAAAAAGGTCAAAAAAAAGTCATAGTATAGTAAGGCAAAAAAAAAGTTAAAAAAAACGTCATAGTATAGTAAGTCATGAAATTTCCTAGTACAGTAAGGCATGAAAACGGCATGAAACGTCATGGTATACTAAAGTATAAAAATGTCAAAAACGTCATAGTATAGTAAGTCATAAAAACTGCATAAAACGTCATAGTATAGTAAGGCATAAAAACGGCATAAAACGTCATAGTATAGTAAGGCATAAAATTGTCAAAAAACATCATAGTATAGTAAGGCATAAAAATGCCAAAAAAGGTCATAGTATAGCAAGATTTAAAATGTGATAGTATATTAATGCATAAAAAGGTGAAAAAACGCCATAGTATAATAAGGCAAAAAAAGGTCAAAAAATGCCATAGTATAGTAAGGCATGAAAACGGCATAAAAGGTCATAGTATAGCAAGATTTAAAATGTGATAGTATATTAATGCATATAAAAGGTAAAAAAACGCCATAGTATAATAAGGCAAAAAAAGGTCAAAAAATGCCATAGTATAGTAAGGCATAAAAACGGCATAAAACGTCATTGTATAGCAAGTCATAAAAACGTCATAAAAACGTCATAAAACGTCATAGTATAGTAAGGCATAAAAATGCCAAAAAAGGTCATAGTATAACAAGATTTAAAATGTGATAGTATATTAATGCATAAAAAGGTGAAAAAACGCCATAGTATAATAAGGCATAAAAACGGCATAAAACGCCATAGTATAGTAAGGCATAAAAAACGGCATAAAACGTCATAGTATAGTAAGGTATAAAATGTCACAGTATAGTTATGCATAAAAAGGTGAAAAAATTTCATTGTATAGTAAGGCATAAAAAGGTCAAAAAAGGTCATAGTATTATAAGTCATAAAAATGTCAAAAAAACATCATAGATAGTAAGGTAAAAAAAATTTCAAAACAATTTAATAGATTAGTAAGGTATAAATCGTCATAGTATAGTAAGGTATAAAAATGGCATAAAACGTCATAGTATAGTAAGGCATAAAAAACTAAAAAAACGTCTAAGTATAGCAAGGTATAAAATTTCATAGTATTGTAAGGCATAAAAGAAAATCAAAAAACGTCATAGTATAGTAAGTCATAAAAATGGCATGAAACATCATAGTATAGTAAGGTATGAAACTGTCAAAATACGCCGTACTATAGTAAATCATAAACGTCATACTAAAGTAAAGCAGTCAGCAATAAACATAAAATGCATGTTTAAGGACTGTGACAGGCTACCAGATTGCCCTGAGAGAAACCATACAGACGCAGGAAGAACAAGTAAACTCCTAAGGATTGGCCCCAAACAGGGTTTGAACTCACAATCTTCTCACTGAAAGGCGAGAGCTCTAACCATTGCACTACTAACACTCGTTACAAACAAAAACATCATGGTAATCTATGGATTAAAACGTCATAGTATAGTAAGGCATAAAAAACTAAAAAAAGGGGCGTCGTATGGCGTAGTGGTGTAAGCAGGCGCCCCATGTGTAGAGGCTACAGTCCTCGCTGCAGTTGGCCCCGGTTCGAGTCCCGCATCGGACGGCCTTTACTGCATGTCATTCCCCCTCTCTCTGTCTCCCCATTTCCTGTCTCTCTCCACTATCCTGTCCAATAAAGGCACAAAAGCCCAAAAAAATATACTTTAAAAAAAAAAAACTAAAAAAACGTCAAAGTATAGCAAGGTATAAAATTTTATAGTATTGTAAGGCATAAAAGAAAATCAAAAAACGTCATAGTATAGTAAGTCATAAAAATGGCATAAAATGTCAAAGTATAGTAAGGTATGATAATGTCAAAAAACGTCATAGTATAGTAAGTCATAAAACGTCATTGTATAGTAAGGCATTACAGTCGGCAATAAACCTAAAATGCATTTTTAAGGACTGTGACAGGATACCAGATTGCCCTGAGAGAACCCATAGAGACACAAGAAGAACATGCAAGACTCCTAAGCAAGTGGCCCTGGATGGGGCTTGAACTCACAACCTTCTCATTGAAGAGCGAGAACTCTAACCAGTATACTAGTAACACTCTTTAAAGTCAAAAAACGTCATAGTATAACAAGGCATGAAAAAGTCATAAAACATCATAGTATAGTAAGGCATAAAAGCGGCATAAAACGTCATAGTATAGTAAGGCAAAAAAAGGACAAAAAACGCCATAATATAGTAAGGCAAAAAAAAAGTCAAAAAACGTCATAGTATAGTAAGGCATGAAATTTCATAGTATAGTAAGGCATAAAAACAGCATCAAACATCATAGTATAGTAATGCATGAAATTTCATAGTATAGTAAGGCATAAAAACAGCATCAAACGTCATAGTGTAGTAAGGCATAAAAATGTCAAAAAACGTCATAGTATAGTAAGACTTAAAAAGTCAAAAAACGTCATATTATAGTAAGACATAAAACGTTGTAGTATAGTAAGGCATAAAAAGTCATATTATAGGAAGATATTAAAATGTCAAAAAACGTCAAAAAACGTCAAAAATACATCATATTATAGTAAGATATAAAAAGTATGTCAAGAAACGTCATAGTATAGTAAGGCATAAAAATGTCAAAAACATTGCAGTATATTACGGCATATAAACATCACAGTATAGTAGGGCATGTAAATGTGAAAAATCATCATACTATAGTAAGGCATAAAAACATCATAGTATAGTATGGCCCAAAAAATGGTAAAAAAAAAAAACATTATAGTAGAGTACACATAAAAAGTCATTGGAATACATTAAAACGTCAAAAAACATCATACTTTAGTAAGGCTTAAAATGTTGTAGTATAATGAGGTATAAAAATGTCACAAAACTTCATAGTATAGTAAGGCATAAAAATGTCAATAAATGTTGCAGTATAATACAGCATATAACGTCACAGTATAATAGGGCAGAAAAAATTGAAAAAACATTAAATTACAGTACAGATAAAAGGTCATAGGAAAACATTAAAACATCAAAAAACGTCATTGTATAGTACACATAAAACATCACATCATAGGATGACATTAAAACGTCAAAAATCATTATATTATAGTAAGGCATAAAAATGTCAAAAAGCTTTGGCGTTACACTACGGCATATAAACATCAGAGTATAGTAGGGCGTGTAAATGTGAAAACAACATCATAGTATAGTAAGGCATAAAAATGTCAAAAACATTGCAGTATAATATGGCATATAAACATCACAGTATAGTAGGGCATGTAAATGTGAAAAAAACATCATAGTATAGTATGGCACAAAAATTTTTAAAAAACATTATAGTAGAGTAACATAAAACGTCATCGGAAGACATTAAAACGTCAAAAAACATCATACTTTAGTAAGGCATAAAACGTTGTAGTATAGTGAGGCATAAAAAGTAAAAAAAACTTGCATTACAATACGGCATATAAACATAACAGTATAGTAGGGCATGTAAATGTGAAAAAAACATCATAGTATAGTAAGGCATAAAAAAAGTCAAAAAACATTATAGTAAAATACACATAAAACATCATAGGAAGACATTAAAACATCAAGAACATCATAGTATAGGAAAACATTAAAATGTCAATAACTTCATAGTATTGTAAAGTATAAAAAGGTTAAAAAACATAATAATATAGTAAGGCATAAAAATTTCAAAAATGTTGCGGTATAATACAGCATATAAATGTCACAGTATAGTAGGGCGTGTAAATGTGAAAAAATGTCATACTGCCGTAAGGCATAAAACGTCATAGGACGACATTAAAACGTCAAAAAACATCATCATAGACATGTCCCTACCATTGATATGCAAACATACACCCTTGGTGCCTTATTCTTGCTAATAGGGAAATTTTCTTTTCAGGCTCTGTCCTCTATAGCGAGATCAGAGTGCAGCACAACTTGAATTTCTCAAGGTCTGTCCATCAGGATACAGAAGGTGCTTGAAATTATGGTGTTTGTTGAAAGATTGCCTCCCTCTTTTGACAGTGCCACCCTGCTGAATCCAGCGAGTCATTGTGATGCATTCAGCTTAGATACACTGGATTTTCTCTGTGTATATGTCAAAATGCACAGTGGACTGATGATAAATGTGAATTTGATGCCAGTATAGGTCACTCCAAACTCCATTGAACCTTGGATACAACACATATAGTTCTTTAAATTCAGATTTTTTTTCTATAAAACTCATTAAATCACCTAAATACTTTAATCAACCGTATTTCAAATACCTCTTAAATCCTTAAGTATGTTTTCTGTATATAGAAGTAGGAAGCAAAATTGCCTTTCGTTCTTTATCAAAGTGTGAAGCATCTTCTGAAATATAAAGCATCCCCAGAATTTCCTCAGAGGGTTTGCTGTGCATTTACCAGAGAAAGCTAATACCTGGTTATTGTGCGTGTGTTTGATTATTTATAACCTCAACCTTCATTAGGAAATCCAATCTGCAGGGCACTGACAGGTCTGCATGCCCTCCGCAGTGAAAGTGATTTAGATGAAATGCATCTAAATAGGTCAGGTAGGCATGCTGCACACAATTAGGCATTTTTTTCATTTACCAGAGTGCATATTTCTCTGCTATCGTGTGTTTTTATGTGTGGAAATTAAGTTTTTTGACAGCAGTAACATTCTCATAGGGGAGTGACGAACAAACTGCCAACAGCGCAAGCTCCAGTCTCATCAGCATTGACTTCATTGTATTCTGAATGTTAAAATAGTTATATTATCACTGAAGCTGTTTTACAGTATAGTCCAACACAAAAGGACGAGTTTAATAAACGCTTGTGTTAATTATTCATTGTTAATTTTATTGTTTCAGAACCAAAGCCACTTCATAGATAAGATTTACTTCTTTTCTTTGTTTCAGACTGTGTTTTTTCACTGTATGAAAAAAATACAAAAGGCAAACACATTAAGCATTCAGTAGTAGGATTGTAAATGCCTCTGCAGAGCTAAGGAAAGTTTTCATTACATATCATAACTTGCAATATCAAAGAGACAGAAGATAAATTATGTGATATGTCTAGAAGCGCTTGTTTATTAGCGCACACACAAACACTCAACAAACACACACACACACAATGTAGAATCCTTTTATGAGTGGGGGATGTCAGCTATATAATAAATATTTTGTACAAACTGCATTTCAGATGGATTCATTCTCTCTTCTTAAAGCCTCTGCACAACACACAGTTGTTTTGACTGGTGCTGGCTTACTGGACTCCTGCTCAGGTTGAAAGTGAGCAGAGTCATATTGGAAATTATGTCTAGAAATAACGTGAGGCCAGGAGACAATAAATCAAGAGCAGTCTTTACAGGCCTACACAGCCTAATTAATTAAATTCATGGTTTACCATGAGTGTGCAAGGCTTTTAATAGTCATTGTGAAACAGCAAAACTATACAGACAATGTTATAACTGTGTGAGCTGCATCAGTGTCATAACACAGTGTCACAATCAGAAACTAGCGGAATTGTAGTGCTTCATTATTATTATTATTATTATTATTTTATTTTATTATAACAGCAGAAGTTTGTGGTTGAATCAGGAATCTGGTGCTATGTTTAGGATCAGCGCTGTCCTCCTCACTCATGATAACCTCCTCAAAACAAAATAACTTAACTAAGTAACTGTGTCTCTTCTTCCTGCAGCTGTTCTTACTGCTACTGACTCGTGTTCAGGAGAAACATGGAATGCGGTGAACGATTTCATCTGCCTCGATGATTATGAGTCCATGAAACAGGACAACCATAGAAGGCTGATTTTGTCAGTAAGAGCTGTTCTCTGACCTGTTTTTACCACAGCTGTTGCTTTTTGTTATTAGGAACATCTGCATCATAAGCAGGGTTTGAAATATCAAATCAGTATTTTTATTGCCCAAGATGCACATAATTTTGTGAGTTTACATTCTTTCCTCCGCTGACTGTTTTGAACAGATACATCTGGCCAGTAACATGCATCTGGCAAAGGAAAGATCATCTGAGCCATATCACTAAACTCTGACACGGGAGTAAAAGTATGTGTGATAATTAAGATACTTTTCTTTTTCACAGGAGGAGGATCGAAAACCATATTATAAATATAATGTAATGCTTGTAAACAAAATGGGTGTCCAATAAGGTGCAAGACCTCAAAATGCAGTACTGAAAGTATTTGGGGGATGGAAGTATTGAGAAACCACACAGTCAGCTGATTTTGGGTAATGTAGTACCTCTAACACATAGAGGAAACAGATCAGCTCTTTGCACATTCTGCTCTGAACAACATTAAGTCAACCGCAGTGGAAGTTCTGTCCTGCAGGTATTGTTTCATCTTAATTTTAAAAAAATGCCATAAACATTATTGGAAAATTATGTTGAATCTGTAAAAATACAAATCATTTAAAATGTTTTCCTTCTTTTTCCACAGAAATCTCTAAGACAGCTCTTCTTCCTTAAAGAACAATGGATTCATATGATTATCAAGATTATAACTATAGTTATGACAACTATGACAATTTGACTCCAATCGAGGAACTGGTTTTTCAGCACAAATCCACATGTTTAAACAATGTCTTGTGTGTGTTTTTGCTGGTGGCCAGTGTGGTCATTTTCGTGCTGGGTTTCTTTGGGAATGCCCTGGTTATCTGGATTTCTGGCTTCAAGATGGCTAAGACGATCAACACCACCTGGTACTTGAGCCTCGCCATCTCCGACTTCGTCTTCTGTGCCTTTCTCCCGTTCAGCATCACCAACATGGTGATGGAGGATTGGGTCTTTGGCCTCTTCATGTGCAAGTTCACCTCCTCCGTTATGTTCGTCAACATGTTCAGCAGCATTTTCCTCCTGGTCATCATCAGTGTCGACCGCTGTATCTCCGTCATGTTTCCAGTTTGGGCCCAGAACCAGCGCAATGTCAAAAAGGCGTCCATTGCTGTAGTGATGGCCTGGTTTCTTGCTGTCACTCTGAGCATTCCCTCTGTCATCTTTCGGGACATTGGCACCCACCTGGGTAGGACTTCTTGCTTCAACAATTATACATGGAGCCAACACAGTCACAAGATAGTTGCAGTGATCCGCTTCCTTGCAGGATTTGTTGTCCCTTTCATCATCATCATTATTTGCTACTCGGTCATCATCTTCAAACTTCGCACCAACAGGATGACCAAGTCCTCCAAACCCTTCAAAGTGATGTCCGCATTAGTCGCCGCTTTCTTCGTCTGCTGGCTGCCCTACCACGTGTTCGTCCTACTTGAGCTGAACCAACCAAACACACACGACCACAGTATTTTAGTCATTGGACTCAAAGTAGGCACCTCTATGGCAGCAGCAAACAGCTTCCTCAACCCAGTGTTGTATGTTTTCATGGGCAACGACTTCAAGCGGAAGTTCAAGAGCTCTGTGCTCTCAAAAATGGAGAATGCACTGGGAGAAGAAATCCGCACCACCAGCCAATACCTGTCCAGGTCCAGCTCTGTGGACAGAAGAGCTTCTACACACATCTAGAGGTGTCTCCAAAACTCTTTCACTCTGGGCACTCATTTGACAACAAAAATTCTCTGTCTATTTATGCAATTAATTAACAAGATAACAAAATATAAAATTTGCCTCTGCTTGTGGAAACACACACATTAATCAAATCTGTACTGATTCACTCTGAAAATGAGCATTATTGTTGCACTTTTCTACTCTTGGCAGGATAAAGATCTCTGCTCCCAAAGTAAGCTCACAAACACAGAATGTGGTTGAAGAATCTGCAAGCTTGAGCCAATATTTAAACATGTACTTAGCTCATGTTGCATTGCAGGATGGGTGGAATCAGTCTCATCTAGCAGGCCGAGTGTTTTCAGAACAGTGTCTGTGCACGGTTTTGCAGGCAATTTTAACAGCAGCACACAGAGGAATTATAGTTGTAAAATAAAGGGGCTGTAAAATATATCTTTTGATACTAATATCACAAAAATGTACTATCATTATTTTTGCTAATTTGATGTATAAGTGATGTAAAGTTGATATTTGCTTCCTTGACTTCTGAACGGAAATGATAAGCTTGATGCTCAAAGCATCAAAGCAAGCCAAGAACCAATGAGTGGTTTTTCTTATTCATGCACTTGAAACCTCAACTGGCCTTACGCCCATGAAAAGAATGTTCTTTGGTTTTGCTTACTGACACCACAGCACATAGTTATTTTTGTTGCAGCATTTACAAATAGGGGGATGTTTGAGGTTGAGTTTTGTGCAGTGCAGTTAGTTCTCTTATGAATGAGCAAGTAAGTAAAGAAATAGCCAGAGTCCTCCACTGCTATTCATTCTCTAAACATGTTTTGACAGGAGTTTGTTTTGTAAGATGAATGCATCTTTCTAACAACTCAGTATAGCAGTCATGAAATCATGATGCAGTACAAATACCAGACACACAGCTGTTATTAACAGTTGGCAATAACAGTTTGTTGAATGGACAAGTATTTCTCTGATTTCATGTGTGAGAACTGTACATTGAATGTGATTTGTGCAATGAGTGTTTCGATGTTTTTTTTTTTCCTTGTTTCTGTTTTCTGAAATGAAGCTGTAACTATTTACAACCAGGTCTTTGATGTGTTCTCTAATCTCTCAATATTGGGGTATTATTTGCATTTTGAAGCTATATTCTTGAAATAAATGAAGTAATCCCATCTTGAGAAAAGTATTTATTTGTAATTTATCCATAGTCATGATTGGAAAAAGGTGGTAAAGGCAATGAGAGCTTTAACATTAGTTAAAAGAGAGAAGTCAGAAGAGTTAGGATATTTTATAATTGCAGTCAGAAAATGGTTAGCATCAATTTATTCATTTCATTCATGCCTCAATTGCAGTAATATGCGTACATGTATTGTATACAGTACAATGATATCACCCCTATTACTGCACACCAGCGGCCAGTAGAAAAGAGTAATCTCTTTACACAACATGTTTTCAGGCTAAATTTTGACAAACCATTCTGAAACAATAAAAGCTGAAACAGAAATATGATATACTGTATATAATATACAATAGTGTCACATCTCCAAAATCAAAATCGTCAAAATTATTCTTCCCCTGAAGTGTAGAGATACAATGAATGTGTATCTGAACTGGACAGTTCCCCTTCAAAAGAATCTCTCTAAAGTCACTTACTTCCTGCCCAGCAACAACGTAAGCGGAATCATAAAAAAATAAGCGTCAGGTGATTTTTTTTTTCCTCTTTTTTTTTGTGATGTTGAAACAGTGGAGGGCAGAGGGACTCCAAATGTTACATAAAACACAAACAGTGAGTCACATTGAAACTTTGGACGTAGTTTACATTTAAGCTGCATTAATCAGTGTTTTTAATGTAACAACTGGACCATGTGTTAATCTGAAAGAGCTTCCTCAAAATTAACAACTCTCAAAATGACTCAAGAATTACTCAAGAAGTATCACTCGACTCAGTGGTTCCCCTCAGCTCTACAGAGCGCTTCAGAATGATTTCAGCTTTACAGTGGGCTACAAAACTTTGTTGTTATTGTTCTTACTCTAAACCTCATTTTGAGCTGCAGTGGGCAGCTGCATCACCAAACGGCAGACACACAGTTAAAGAGACGAGCTGGTGAAGAAAGTAGAGAGATTAGCATTTGCAGCTAAAGAGCCACATGTTGGTTGAGACCAAAACAGAGCTAAATGGAGAGTGAACACTGAACTTACATTCACCAGGTGGTCAGAAACACACTTGTAACTTTTAGCACTTCATCAAGTGCCTTGATCAGGTTTAAATATTAATTTGTCCAATACTTTGGTTCACAGCCCCTCTGCTGGCCTCGTACTTTGTGTGTCTAGTGCTAATTAGCAAATGCCAGCATGCTAACATGCTAAACTAAGATGGTGAACATGGTAAACATTATACCTGCTAAACATCATCATGTTAGCATTGTCACTGTGAAAATGTTAGCATGCAGAGGTTAGCATTAAGCGCTGACCATCATAGAGCTGCTAGCATCACTGTAGACTTCTGGTTGTGTTTATTTCTTGGCTGCTGAACAACCTTCCCAATGTTTTGCAGGAAATCTGAGCCATGCACACTGAACCATAAAACAATCAATTCATTTAGTGTATTTACATATGTTCAGATGTATTATACAGTATGTTAATTAGAGAATCTGAATACTAAATAGTGCTTTTATTCATTCTATGGCTTAATGTGTTTAGCAGAGGAGCCTGGGGAAATCCAGATTTTCTTTGATCTTCAAAACACATCACCTTTTAACTAGTCATTTCATTTTGGAAAAAGAGTAGGCCATAGCAACTTATTGAATGTACTCATTTATTGGGCCTTATCACATTACATTCATTCCATAGAAAATACATTCAAATATAACACCTACGTTCAGAAAGTGCCTGCTTGTCAATGAAAGCGAGAGCCAATAAAGTTTAAAGCATGTGTTAAAAATAGAAACAACTTCTCCCATTTGCTTGTTGCAATACAAATATTTTTGATGTGTCAGCACACACTATAAAAATATATTTATATTAAATCGAAAATGGAAGTCAGTTAATGTTTTCTGTCTCTCAGTCACCAGTGTTTTTATATATGTATATATTCATTTATTTGTTTATTTTTATGCATATGGCATAGCACATCGAGTACTGTTATAAGACGTGCTGCTTATAAAATCTGAGCATTTTTCACACCTTTGAGAGGGTTTTTTTTATTATGAAGAGTAAAATTATCACCAGCTTTAACTGTTCATAGCTGTCTTTACAACAAAGCAATAATAAAAAAAAAAAAACAGTTTTCACATTCAGTATGATTAACTAAAAATAAATCTATAACGATCACTACTTCTAAAGGTAACCTCCAGTCTATAACATGAGCGTAATGCCTAATTCCTCAGTGATCTTTGGGGCAAGTGTTGTGCACAGCATAGTGCTTTTTGGATTTCTGCATGTAGTCCAGTGTTAAGAAAACATAGTCACAACCAAATTAGTCAACATGTGCACTGCACACCAGAGATAAATAAATGCTGTCGAGATAAATCCTCTTCTCTCCTTGAGTCAGTGCCTTCAAGAGGGATTATTTGTCTTCTTGAATATGAGGAGCTGAGAATTGAGTTCTTTACCTCTTCATCATTAAAAACATAATTTCTCGTACATACAGTAAGTTGAATAACTTACAAAAACTTGGAAACACACAGTATCATCATCAGGTAGTTAAAGCCTGCATATTGCATTTTCCCCTCTAACAAAGGGTTAAAAGTTTTTAGGTTTTCAGTGAAGTTCATGTATAAAATAGTATTATTCTGTAACTGTGATAGCAGCGGAAAATTCAATGTTTTGTCTTCTCATAATAGTTATTTCTCTTTTGCGCAATATAAGCTCATACAACACACTGTGCAGCACTGTATATTTCTGTGTATTGTATTATATCTTTTCAAATGTCAAATGTTTTTTCGCTGGCAACAAATCACCCAGCACAGTCAGATCTCTGTAGTCACAGCTATTGACCTTCTTGTTAAGGCATGTGCACATGCCTACAGAGTGCATGTGCATAGAGCAGGATAAGAATTGCTTTTTATTCTTTTCATTCAGCTGAAGAGACAAACAAACCTACCCATTCAAAACTGTCCCTTCTATCCATGCATTAAGCTGCTGTTTAGCACAGAAAATTAAGATGAATAAAAAATGAAAATAGGAGGGTAAAGACACTGATTTCTTTTCACTACAGCTTCGACCTATATGACTTTTCTGAAAAATAGCTGTAAAAACTATTTAAGTCATGTAATCCTACAAAACATGGTGCAGAACCTGATGAAAGAACAGTCCAAATAAGTGAGGGAAAAAGGGAACATGTATCATCTTGGCATATATTCCTCTGGAACTCCAGACATGTTTCTTTTCTTCAAGGCAGCATCTACTGTTCTGATCAGTTCATTGATGTTTGCTCGCATTTCGCTCGTATATGGGTCATATTCAAGTTTTCGCAGCCCAGATCGCTTGAAGTTTCCATCTTTCTGGCCCTCAACGCAGAGCAGGCGGTCCTCAGAAACCTTCAAACCCAGAAATTGGACCATCCCTTTGAGCTTGGAGAACAGGTCCCTCTTCAGTTCCTCAAAGTGGACCACATGGACGTTCTTCCCATAATTCAACCAGTCCAACGTGTGGGACGCCCACCAAGGGGCATAGTTCTTCACAAACTCGGGCCACTCTGCAGGAGAAATGAGAGCACACACAATTATTTATACTTACAGGTGCCAATCCTCTCAACAAAGCCCATGATATTTCACAAATTGAAATATGGGAGACAGAACAACCACTCAACCACGCAGTTTTAAACTTTAACATTGTAATCAACTATTGTTAACAGCAATCCAACAGCTACTGGAACAGGGAAGAGATTCTACAGCTGGTAGAAGAGGAAATACATCAGGGTAACAAGGAGATATATAACAAGGAGGATAACAAGGACTCTGTTGACAAAATGAAAAGTATGTATGAAAAGTGATTGCAAACACAATTAATTGCTCATTATCTGCTCCTCTAATAAATGAATCTGCCTTTAGAGAGAGCAATGGACACAAGAAAACAGCAGCTGTAGCAGTAGGTACATGGGCAAAAGTAGCTTTTAGGTTTTATTTAATAATTTCCATTTTAGCAGATTGATAAATACGGGCCCTGATCTTGAAACAGGGCAACAAAATGCAAAAACTTGGTTGTCAATCAAACTGCGGAGGTTCTGAAGGAAAACCCTTTGCTTGCAACTTTTTACTCATTGACAATCTACTGGCCCATAAAAGCAGGGGCTGGCAGGAGCTGTGCTGCATAAGTGCGCCTCTTTACTACTAGGAGAGGTTGTCGTTAAAGTTTAAAGCCTGCTGATTTTGCAGTGCTGTTTCAGAAAGCAATGAGGGAAGCAATTTTAGTACCAGACTGGACAGAATATTATATACCACATTTAAAAAGCACAACCAGCTGTGTAGAAAACACAGAGGAACTGCATCTCTGACTACACTGTCTCTGTTCTCTTTCTTATCAGGCTTTCAAAAGAGGTAGAGCTTAAAATAAGACGATGACAAAATAAACTGTAACACGAACATCCTGTTCTGCTGATCTTGGACTGAATATCAAATTTAGTTAAGATACTTATGTTCTTATTAGCAGAGGTTTGACTTCAGAAAACCAAATAAAGGGGTTTATGTAAGCGCCTTTAACTAAATCCACCAGATAACACTGGAAAATAGCAGACTGTGCTTTGTAATGTGACATGCCCTCCAAAATAAGTTACACTTGCCCCTGAGTTGACTTTATGGGGCCACACTGGAAGGCTTCAGTGTCTGTAACATCATCCGAGCCCTACAGTCTCCCTCCGCAGAGGTGAGTGAATCAAATTGTACATGTGGGGCCCGTACACAATGTCACACTGCCTCTCAGACCAGAGCCTCTCTCTGTATTCGAAGTGGCAGCTGTCAAAAAGCCTTTCTCTGTACTGATGTCATCGCGTTATTTCCCCAACAACACAAGGAGTAAACATTCATTGGAAATGGCAGGGCGAATGTGCTGATGTTCCCACAAAGAGAGACAGCTGCTGGGTCGGCAACTCTCCAGCCTCTGGAAATTCGATTAAACCTCACAGAAAGTCAGAGAGACCATAGGCGAACAAGACAAAACCAGTTACCATGGCAACCGAGACACACTGGGTGAATGTAGTGAGAAAATAAACATAAAGATATTGTAGCAACGGGTATAAAATATCTTTAATTTTATAAACAAAGAGTTAACACTTAATTTATATTTATATTTTTTTCATCATCTTAAAAGGAAGTTACTTGGCTACATAAACACGCACTGTCACATATAGGCTCTTTCTGAAAGGATATGTTGGACATTTTGGGAAATAATTATTCAAGCTTCTCAGCAAATAAGAATAAGTGGATAATTACTAGAATATTCTCCCACAAAGATTCAAAGATAAGGCAGTAAACAAGGGACTGTACTGTCTTTATGCTCTTTGTTACAAAGACACACAATTTTTATCATTAACTATAAGATCTCTATTTACAAAAAACAAATTTGATTTTAATTGGTGTATTAATAACAACACAATGTTGTTTTGATGTACAGCATTAGACTGCCATTTGTTTGGAAAGCCTCCCACAGGTTTGAAGATAATGTTTATTTGCTTCAGCTTTAGTTTGCTGGTTGGCAGATTTTGTTACTGTTGGACAAAACAAGGCAAAGCTAACCGGCTCTTGGCTGTTAGTGTCATATTTAACGGTCAGACATGAGAGCTACATCAACTCTCTCATCTAACTCTCCCACAGAAGAAATGCCCAACTACTACATTAAGTGTATAATCATTACTACTGGGAAGAATTTCTATGGAGAATGAGAACAACTATACATATACACATGCACATATACACATTACATTTCAAAAGGAAAGGTAGAACAAGTGCCCGAGTAACAAGCTGATTTCAGCTGATGTCACAACTCACGACCACACTGAGGGCTGATTAATTTGTTTCATTTCTCTTTTCTCAAAACAGCTACTGACATCGCGCCTGGTATGCCGGAAATGGTTTTGTGCTATCTTCAAATGGAAAACTTTATGACCAACCACATTGGTTATAAGGTCAAACCACTGAGACACACCTGGACTTTATTCCTCCATTCATTACCATTCAGTGTGACTTCATAACTACCCTGTTAATGTTGGACAGTGTTATTAAACTTTTGATATTCTCACTTTCTGCTTTTATAAGTATTGTCACATCCTCCCACAGAAGACGGAATGGAAAATGTAGTTTTCCATTTAATTGTATTAACTAGAGCTGAAGTTTTTTTTTCCCTTTTGCACTGGACCATCTGTGAAATTTGAGTCTAAAGGACGAGATGATAAAGATTAAAACAGTGCTGAAAAACTTGTTAAACAGGTCATGATTAATTTCATTTCTAACCCTTCAACTGGATGTGTTTTGGTCATATGCTCACAAATTCTTACATTTTGCCTTGCCAATAATTTTTGTATGAAAGCTTTACATTGCTGTGTACAACATACTTGCAGGTCAGTAGTTTAGTTTGATAAAGTTCTTTGTGATTGATGATTACCATATTGTTAAAACACTCTGTTACTATCTTCATTTGCTCACCTTTCCCTCTCCAGTGGGCCTGGGAGGCAAACCCAATGTGACCGCCATATTTCCTGTTAAATTCTGCCATTAGGGCTTTGTAGGGGTTTCGAATCATGATGATGCTGGAGTCAAAGGCTTCGATCTCCTTCCTGCCGCTCTCATGTGTCTTAATGCAGATCGTTCTCCCACTCCGCCAATGGTCACGCTCCCCTTTAAATCCTGTGAAACAATGACGTCCCACAGTGAATATATTTAATCCAGATTAATTAATGTTTGTGAATCATGTCAGATAAATGCTGAGGCCTGCCTTTATTGTAAAGGGAGCCATCAAAGTAGTAGCTGCCGGTGTAGAAGCCGGTGGCGAGCTCTATGAGGTGGCGAGCCCAGGTGTTGCCGGCTCCAGGGAAACTGGCGAGGGCCACCAGCTGCTTAGCACGGGTGGGCAGGAAGTGTCGGTCCATGCAGCGGTTATCTGACAATACACAAAAACCAACAGGCTATGTTACTGATTTGTACAGGATGACAGAAGATTCTGCAGCGATAAACATGGACCTGATCTGTTCATCTCTTCCAGATGTGGGGTGAAGGACAGTGATATGACAGTCAACACAATCAAGCTTCAGATTCTGAAAAGCAAGGCACTTCCTGCTTATTAAATTTTGTAATAACAGGGAGTTAAAAAATCAAATGAACGTTGGTGGCAAAGACATTTAACATCATTATGGAAAGAGTAAAGGTCAAATAGAGGTGTGTAGCCATGTTCTGGTGTTTATCTTTTGTTGTGTGTGGGTTAGTTTGACTAATTCTTGTTCCTCACATTACATAATATTGCCCACATAGTGATGTTAATGTGTTGGTTAAGCGGCTACACAATAGGTGCAGATTTCTGAGAATGCTGTATCTCAAAGTTCACTTCCCACGGCTTCTTGTTTTTATGATTTTGTTTCCCAGCTTTAAAAATCCCTTCTTGTTTACGGGGCCCTGTAGTTTTGCTTATTCAAGCCAAGCTGTCTGTTGCATTGAGAAAACACTGCTCACAAAAACACATACCCCAGAAACTGACTAATACTGGATAATGATATCGAGGAAAATAAAAATCTAATAACTGATAATAATATTTTTTTTACAACATAAATATTTTTGGTAAGGACCCCTCAAATTGTTAATGAAAGAGTTGTGATAAAAATACGTCTGTGGAGAAACATTTTTCAGCTTCACGATAAAAACTCAATCCTTAAAGAAGACGCTGTACTTCACTTCACTGTAGGGTTTAATTAGCTGAAGAAGCCAAACACAGACATTCTCAAATTACTTTATAACACTATACTGTAGATCAACACTGCAAGAAAAGAATCACAAATATGGTGAAAGAGGATTTTATCCATAATGCCCCCCTACTTTACCGAAACTATGTTATAAGAAATAATTAAAAACACATAAAATATATTAAACTTCACTTAAGGAAAATCGAGGTCAAATGTAAATAAAATGTAGCACATGAAATACATAAAATATTATATGCAGAATTTACAGCACTGCGATTTGTTTTCACTAAATGCTGCTGACATACTGCTGACCGTGCATTGAGACCAGTTTGGTATACGCTTTATGCTGAATCAACAGATATTGGTCTTGGGGTAGAGTCACGTTCTGATAATATACTGTTGTCCATAAAGTTGGAATAATTTTGTTTTCAGACACAATCCTCTGTTTATTCCTATTTAAATGCATCAGTAATCACTTTTGACCAGGTGCAGTGATTACATTATGTGTCCCAATGACCCAGGTGAAATTAAATAAATCACATTGTCACAATCATTTCATGGAAAGAGGTAAAAAATATTTTATTCCAACTTTATGAGCAACAGCGTATATGACTCTGCTGACAATGTGCGTGTGTATTATTTCATGCAAATTATTTCTTGAACACAGTCAGTGGCTAACTCTCTCATATGCCCCTCGTTCAGTTGTGCCTGTGACTGCGGCCGCAGCACGTGAGCTGCCAAACTTTACCTTGAACCTGCGTTTGGTACACCACGAAGTAGTCGTCGTTCCCGCAGCTCTCAAACTCTTCCGTGTGGCAGCGATGGAGACACATGTCCTCGTCCTCCAGCTCATGAAGGGAGAAAAGAGGTGTCGGGAAGCCGCAGTAACATCGGTCTCCAGCCAGCACGGCCAGCGATTTCTCCTGAAATACAGCTGCCGTTATGCACTGCAGACACACCCACATGTACAAATGTACAACGCATGAACACACACATGCAAAATTCCCTCACCTTCTCAGTGCACATGTCTACACACTTGTCCACAGACATGTTTTGGATGACTGAGCTGAAAGGAAGTGCCAATGTGACATTGTCTGGCCTGTGAAAACACCCCTTGAAAATGGCGCTGCCATCTGAAACAGACAGAACAAACCAAAGTGTTATTCATCAACAGGAAAAAAAGAAACACTATGTACTGCAGTCGTATAGTTACTGAGCACAGCTTCCATCAGCTTGGCCTCTATCCGCTGACCCATGATGAAGAGATCCCACTGGGACTCTCCTCCGGCATACTGAGGCCGTGACCTGCCAGAGGACTGAACCAATAGCAGCACTCACATCCCTGCGGTGCGATGATGACCTTTAACCTCAGCTCCTCTCTCCAGTCTGACGTACAGACCATAAATCCAAAAGCAGAGAAGAGCTGCTCCTCTCTTTCACTGGAAGTTGTATTGTTTCATACTTTGATTTTTTTTATTTTAGCTACTCTTGATTTCTATTACTTAAGGTGCATGAAAGCATAATTACAGAACTACAGAACAATAATTGGTTTTTATCCTCCAGGCCTCTTAAAATAATAAATCAAACAAAACCGACTGAGAAGAAAAAGTGGTTTTCATTCATGGTTGGAGGTATTTCTCACAGAGCGTCACATCTTTAAAGGTTGAGAACTTCTATTTCAAATCTCTGCAGAAAAAAATATAAACATCAGATCCACATTTATTTCAGGCTGTCAACATGTCAGTCGTGCTGATATACATATGAAGTTATCTAGCTGTCAACAGACTGTTTTTAATAACAAAGGGAAGAAACCAGACACTTAAAGCCTTTTACTGTGACAGATACCATGATAAAGACAGCTTGCTCGCTCAAGCGTAGCTGAATAAAATATGCAAATACATATTCCTTCCTATTTAAGTGCACACTGCCAATACCAGCACCTCAGAAAGACCGTTGTCAGAAAGTATTAACTCTCAATGCTGTGAGGCTTTGAATAAAGGTTACACTCCTTGTAAATTAGCTCTGGCGATGTGTGCGTGTCTAATGTTTTATTTATTTTTGACCTTTTTTCGGACTAAAAGTTGCATTTTTAATGTCATGTCCATGTTTTCTTTACTCCCCCGCAGTATATCTTCAGTGCATCCTGTTTCTATTACCCTTCTTTGCCCATACATATGGCAAAGCTTGTCAAATCAAACTGAAATACTTTTTTTGTGCTCCATTTACTTGCACATATGCAGCATCCAAACATATATCATTAACAAAGCCTTGAGACGAAAATGATAGATCACTGATGCAAACATGCAAACGAGTGAAAGCCGGAGTAGGAAGCAATCTTCAGATGTGCTGTGCAACAGAGAGGCATATGAAATAGACGCAGAATAACATCTATGCGAGATTATTATAGCAGTCAACAAAAAACACTCAATCATGTGAGTGTAATGGTCTGTAAAACCACAAAACAGCTTCTCCTATACTTTGCCAGCATTTCCTCTGTATTGTTCTGAGCAGGACTCACATGACAGGGATCAGGGTCAGAGGTGATGACGCAAACATGAGCAGAGTCAGCAGTCTAATAGATGGCAAACAAGCAAAAAAGCAGAAATGAAAATAATAAACAAACAACACTGAACTCAACAAGGAAAGTAAAAACATTTAGACTCAAGAGCTGCTTAAATATTCCCCAGAGATGTGTCGACTAACTCTCGATCCTTTCATGGCAACAGATTATTTCTAAGAATAAGTAGACAGATGATAAAAGGGAAGGAAAAGATGTGATGAATTACATCACCTTGTAAATCGGACTTTTCTTAAATTTCACAGCAACAAAAGCACCAACCAAAATACCAAAGGAAACTGCGGAATGTTTCAACATTTTTCAACAAACTACCTCAACACACAGATCATTTCTACTTCTACTTATCAGCCCCTTCCTTCTTTCACATCACTTCAGTTTTCCCGTTGGCAGGCAGCGAGTGTTTAGGATGCAGACCACGGCTGGCTGGGCTACGTAGGTAGCACAGCTCTCCGGGGAAAGAGGTAAACACAACAGAGCAGCCTGCTCCCAACTGTGGCATTAACCCAAAATAAAACAAATATTTCTCCCTCAAAACTGCAGCCAGGCTTGTTATGTTGCATCAAAGTTGCATCTTTGGGTGTCAGTGTGCATACTGGTACTGAGGTCAGTCTTTCTCAGAGAGAGATGAATTTCAAATTCTTACAATATCAAATATATTTTTTTGGTCAACAAATTATTATTAAAATCTGGGCAAATTATTCAAATATCAAAAGGCCAGTTGCATTCGTTGCATTTACTTGATCGCCCTGAGAGTCAGTGTTTGTGGTTCTAATGAGGCCAGGGGGAGTTTTTTTTTGTTTTTTGCTGAGTGTCAGACTCACAGCGCCGCGCTGACTCCTGGCTCAGTTCCAGCCTATAGATGGACAGTCTGTTGGCTCCTCCGCAGAGGTTGCTCTTCTCTCCTTTACAATCCATGTTACATTCGCTCTCTGAAGCATTGGGCGCCTGGATCTTGTGGCCACAGTAGCACTCAGCTCCAAACTCCAGGCCTGCGTACATGTAACCTCTGGAGGAGAGAGAAAGAAAAAAAACGGATTGGCATCGTTAGTAAAGGAAGACCGGGAGGTTCGAGTGATTTTTCTGAGCCTTCATTATGTGCCCTAATCCTTCACAGGCCAATACAGTTTATCTTTCCAGGCAACTGGATAAGCTGTAATCAATAAGAATAAACAAATGATGCGCAGAGGATGTTGAGACAACGATGAAAACACATACAAACATTAGTCTGAAATAACATCTCTCTCTCTTTGGTGATGGAAGATGAGAGAAGTTAGACATGCTGCGAGGCTCTAAGGCAAAGCCAATTATAAATGAGTGTAGTGTACTTGTGAGTGAAAAACTGAAAACTGAATCCATCACACAAGGCCTCTTCTCTCCTTTCTATTGCTTCATGGAGGATTTGACTCCCAAGACGCCTTTCGGATGCAATTAGACATCTAATACACCTCTCACACACAAATCCCCTGGGCTGTCAATCAAACCCAAACCTCTGTGTGCTTCTATGTGCTGTTGCCCCTCATTTTGTTTGTCTGTTTTTATTCACCCACTGCTCAGAGAGAGAGAGATAGAGAGAGAGAGAGAGAGAGAGAGAGAGAGAGAGAGAGAGAGAGAGAGAGAGGAGGTGGGCAGGCTGCAAGAGGCGAGAAGCAAGAGGAGGAAGGAGATGAAAACAAGCATCTCTCTCTGCTCCTATTCCTCGCTCTGCAAATCAGTGATGGGTGTAATTCAATGCATTCGATAGAGCCGTCCCTGGTATTCCTCAGGGAGAAAAAAAGAGGTGAGAGGAAGATGGCGAGGTTGCACAGAGAGGGAGACAGGATGTGTGGAAACAGGAGACTAATGGGGGAGAGGTGCAGAGAGATAATGCTTTGAAAACTGGAGCATTCATAACTGTTTTTCATGTTCCCACCACATACAAACACCAGGAACTGACAATGTAGCTACAAAAATGATATTAGGGTGTTCTATAAGACCAAATGCTCAAACTATTCTCATTTCAAATGTGTGCAGGCACCTGAATATTAAACTCTTATGTGACTGCTGAACATGTCATCCCAAAACCCTGGATACAAATATGTTGATATAACAACCTGCGCTCTTCTGGGAAAGCTTTCCACAAGATTTTTGCAGCCAGGCGGCAGGTATTTGGTCCCATTCAGCCACAGGAGCATTAGTGATGTCGAGTGATAAGACTTGGCTCGCAGTTGGTGTTCCAAAAACAAACCAAAAACATCCCAAAGGTGTAAGATGCCAGGCTGGATCCAGACCATGCTCCAGGCTTACCATGTGTCAACTGGTTTATGCTAATTTAATTGAAAATTTGTTTGTGGATGTGCAGCACAAAAGAACCAATATCAGTTAACATGATGTACGCCTTAAAGTGGGTCCTGTTTTATTATCTAATCTCGAGGCCCTGTCTTGAGGAGTGTCACAATCTAGCCTTAAATCCTTAATTATTTCAGTTTTGAGCATTGCATATTTCCTAATGAATGTATACAATCAAATCACAACACAAAAAAATCTGCATCCAAATAGCATACAGGCATAGAAAGAAATGATTCACAGTGCACAGAGAGTGGGACCAGCAGCTCGTCTCTCCCCTGGGGCCATGTAACAGGTTAATCTAACCACGGTCGGATGGGGTTCAGACAGGGGCTCTGCAGGCTTGTTGAGTTCCTAACCAACAAGCTCAAAAAATGATTTCTTCATGGACCACAGGCCCATCGCCATGTTGAAACAGGAAAATGTCTTTCCCAAAACTGTTGACATAAAGTTGGAAGCACTCTATTGTCTAAAATATTGTACTCTGTAGCATTAAGATTTCCCCACATGAAACTGGGCCTAGCCCAGACTACGAAAAACAGCCTCAGACCAAAAGTACACAAAAGTATGTGGACAGGGGTGCAATTTTTGTCAAATTCTGTTTCGAAGGTCAAGAATAAGATTATTTGCTCAACTGCAAGTTCAATTATTTTGCACATCAAGACAAATGCTGATGTTTATCTGCGACAACACTGTATTGGTCAATAACTGGCAATCACATCAACAGTATCAGTCTGACTCTATAAAACACCACAAATTAAGCAGTAATCACCATCAGGTTTTTTTAATTTCCAATTCAGCTCTTTTGTACTGTCAGTCTGACATTAAATCTCAGCCTGTCATTTAGCATCAATAGATGAAAAAAAGAGGGATATCTTATGCAGGAGTTTTTTTGTTGTTTGCAGCTATCATACCTTTCTGCACAGTTGTCCTGGCAACGGAATACCGTCATTTTTTTGTAGTCAAAAAAGGAAACTCCTCTCAACGCTCTTTTCTGTGTGTCATCAATGTAGCAGCCAATGTACTTTGCTGGAAAAGAGAAAAAAATATGTTAGTCGTGTAAACAGGAGGGAACTTTGATTTTGTACATAGATGTATATAGTTTAAGTATAGGTCTCTGGCATAATAATGCACCTCAGCCAATATACAACAGTCAAAATAATGTTTCAAGTGTCTAAGTGAATACTCTCTGCAACAGTATCTTCCTCACAGTGCTACACAGTGTAGTAGCAGAGCACATGAGGAATCCAAACTGGGGCAGAATCTTTATTTATTTATAAAGACACACATCCCCTTCTAGTGGCCTGTAACTGTAGTAGCAGTCATCTCTCTGCATTTTTCAGAAGTGTGTGGGGGTTGGGCCTCAGTGAACCTCTGCAGGGGGATACGGCAACCCTTCAACAGCTTCTTGCCTCTCATTAAAACACTGGTCCCCTGTTAAAGCAAGCCGACCAAGCTCTACTGTACCTTTAACAAACAAACCCCTCGCCATCTGTGCTGTGCCATTACCCCTCTGAGCCTCTGTTAATAGCTAAATGGGGGAAGCATAGAGTCCTAGTCCCTGCATTACTTTAATTGTTATGGTCTAAAGGCCTGCATTTCAGCTGCAGGACTCAGCTATAATCTTCCTCCTAACTATTGTTGAGCTGGAAAATAATCTGCTTTATGATGAAGGGAAAATGCTGATTTAAATGAAGCTGCAGGTCCATTATGAACAGCATATTTCTGCTAAGCACGACATGAGGGTAAAGGATGGAACGGCAGATGCAACTGATGTGGTGTGGTGTGGTTTTATGATTTTAACACATAACCTCATTGTACCTGGTGGATCATAAAAAACTACTGTCAGCAGTGTTTCAGGTATATTCTTTCTACAGTCTCCTCCTGTTCTCCTTTCAGTACAGTCTGCTTCTGTACTGTGCTGCAAATCTGTTAATGCGGTCTGGATCTTATGCTGCAATATTCCCTCCAAATTGAAATTCAGAGCCAGAGAGAATGAGTGCATTTGCGGTGAGAGGAGGGGGGAGAAAAAAAAGTCTCTTCACCGGTTCTGACTATGGTTCAGACTGCAGAGTAATGAGTGTTGCTGGATGTATGAGAGCTAACGAATGCTTTGAAGCTGTTAATTACTCTATCATCACGTTTAACTGCAGTCCTGTGAGGTTAGCATTTCAGAAAAAGGGAGGATGATAGGAGGAGGAGGAGGAGGACTGAGCAAGACTGAGAGACCTTCATTTGATCAGATAACCCAAAGCCTGAATGTACGTAGTAAACATGTTTGTTTCCCTGGCCTTGAATTGAAAAGAAAAACAGCTCAAAACTGTGGTAGTTACAAAAACATTGTTCTTTAAAATCCTGCACTCTGATGCGCAGCAGGGTGCTACACTGTACTGTGACTTATTTATTTCCTCCATAGGTTTGATTGTCTTTGGGCTCACAGAGGTTGGAGTCTATTCTGGCTTTGCACTAACACAGACAGAGCAGCAGTCACTCACACTTACTGCACGTTTCTTATTTACGGGCAGTTTAGATTCTCCACCTGTCTGTACTGCACTCTGGAGGCAAACCAGCAGCGACCCACGTAATCACAGTGGAGCTCTAATAAAATCACGGAGCTATTTATGGCTATTCAGGGTCTATTTTAAGATTTTATGGATGAATACACGAAAACTCCCAAACCATTCAAGTACTTTCCGGACCAGATGTTTATCACCGCTGGTGGAATAATAACTAAGAGCATCTACTCAAGCACTGAACTTCACAACAATTTTGTTGTATTTGTCCTTTATTTGAGTATTTCCATTTTATGCTACATTATACTTCTCCTCCACTGCATTTCACAGTTCAAAATACCGCACTTTTTGCTAATTTATTTTCAGCTATAGTTACTAGTTACTGTTCAGGTAGAAATTTTACACAAAAAACATAGAATCAGAATATATGAAACATACAAAGTAATTAAATCTAGAGCCACCTCAACCACCTATATTATTATTATGGTGATTATATGTTAATGTATCAGTAATAACTGAAAGATTTAATATCATATTTAACAGTCAGCAGGGAGCCATTCTGCATCTCTGCTAAATACTGTTTTCTTCATGGAGAGACGAGCAGGAGAGTGAAACCGCTGTAGTAAGATGACTTTGGTTGCACATGGGGCGGTCTGCTTGAATACATGTTGGAAATATTCACTGTTGACATTGTTTTTTAATAATTTATTGCTTATCCAACAGGGTAGTAAATGTTTGACAGGGAAAGAAAAGCAAAGCGGGGGAAGAGAGAAGTGAGCCAGCAGTAAATTATATCTTCTAATCTTCTAATTTGATCATGTTTCATTTGTGAAGGATATTTGTGCCTGTCAAGGTCAGAGACGTCAGACAGTTTCCTTCCTCCCACTGGTGTTTTCAAAACGTTTTATGATTAGATAGGATGTCACATGCTAGTGAGGCGTTTATATGTAAACTTTGTGTGTAGTTAAACAGATTACTTAAACTGGAAATCCCTCAGTCATGAAGTCATTTAGATGTTGTGATTGTGCTGCAGCTCCAGCGTGGCTGAACAAACGTGTGCCGAGCGACACGCAGCGCAGCTACAGCCGAAGCACAAAGGGTGAGATCCTTGAAGGATTCACTCTGAGAAAAGACAGAGGACTTAATCATAATCATCATCTCACTCTTCTCTCAAGAGAGTTCCTGCGTGACCAATTACAACTAGAAATTTCCAGTCATTAAAATGGTGCAGTTTGTAATCAGAGATTACTTTGGATCACTTTCATATTAGCACGGCGTGTCAGATGGACAAAAGCTGCTTTTATGTTTACCAGTGGATCTAAATGATAAATCAGCCTGTATTAAAAGTTAATATCTTATAATTTATTAAATGTTCTAATTTGCAAAACAATGGGGTGTTATTAGCCAATAATAATTGTTATAATCATAATTAACGCAGGAACTCAGTTTTACTGAGCAATCATTAATGTTGCAACACTGCAATTATTTTTGCAATTGTTGGCACTCTTGTGATTATTCTCTCAGCTGAAACTCATTTTTTTCTGCCTATAAATTCTATTTATGCCTTTGCTGAGCTGTACAAATATGCACTGCCTTGATTTATTGTACTTTTTTTTACATAGATTTTGTGTGTAAAAAACCACCGTGGGCATCAGCCAAATCTTATCTTTTATAGTTTACGAACTCATTTTGAATTTTGAGATGTGTGAGAAGACCACAGGGCTCAGGTGTTGAATTTGAGAAGCTGCTTAATTGAAAACAATACCACTGCAATAGTAAAGTATAGCATGTATGACCCACCTCTTCCATCATCCATGTCTTTGGCATTGCGTCCTTTAAGTGCACGGTTCCAGTTGCTGGTGTAGTCTCCCCCCCTGCCCTCCGTCTCCTGGCCCTGCTGTCCAGTCTTTTTCATCCACGGAGGGCCATACCTCCGGCCAGACCTGCGTGTCTCCTTAAACACTCTACTCATGATGCCAAGCCCCCGAGTGCCTGACGATGAGGTCCGGCTGCCCATCTCTGCAACTGCCAACGAGTCCCGGCCCCCTCGGCCTCCGGGGCCGCTGTCCCCGACAAAGCCAGAGTGCAGGAAGACGAGGCTCCCAGCGGTCAGGTAGAGGAGGATGAGGGAAAAGAATCTGACAGGTTTCCTGCGGAAATAGCGCTGTATCTTCAGCAGAGCCTTGGCCATGCTGGCTCCCCCTGCCACTTAGACACACTCTCCCGGTGATGAAAACTCATAAAGCAGAAGAATCAACACCAGCTCTCCCTACTCCCACTAAACAGCCCCACTGGGCACTAACTAAAGTGAAGAAAAAGTCAATTGAAGCGTCTCAATCTTGTATGAAGGTCATCCAACAACAATAACATGACTTCTCTCTCATGTATGCCTCTTCAGTCTCATGACAGATGCGTTACACTTGTGCACAATGCAGCTCTGCCGATCGTATCCACGTGAGAGTCCTCCGTTCCCGCTGACGGTCCAGCTCTGAGAGCCGGCTGCAGGGCCGCGGCATGAAAGGTGAGTGACTCAGAGTGAAAGATGATCACTCAACAGTGCTTTCACTCCAGTTATCAGCCTACAGAGATGCCACACCAGCACCGCTGTGGCACTTTCTCCCACACTGTGCAGAAGGAAGAGGGTTTTATTTACCAGCTCAGCTGCGATCCTTTCACCTTTGTGTGGCCGGCTATTCACTGAGACGATCTGAGAGAGAGAGGGCGTGACTCACCATCTGCAGGAACGACACACAAAAAAGGAAGAATAAGTGCACACCTGAGTAAGCTTTATCACACACAGAAAAGAAGAAATAACATGAGCAGGTTACAAAAGGATGAACTCAGCAGCATCTCCTGCAAGGAAATACATCTCCAACCTCTTGCTAAGCTTTGAACTAATCCAAGTGTAATCAGAGACACAGAAATTCACCATTTAAACAATATGGCTAGTTTCTATTATAGTTACATTGAACTTTCTAGTGAATCATAAGTGAAACTGTCCTCATTTTTTTGTCTTCTGTCAAACTCGCATTAATGGGAACACCGAGAGATAAGCAAAGAAAAACAAATAATAGGATTAAAAGCAATTAAGTATCTGGAAAACTTATTTCTGTTGTTGTGCACCAAACAGTCTGAGCTGATTAACTTCAACGAGCTCAGAGTTCTACATTATCTGTAATAAATTAGGTTAAGCCGAGAGGGGAAAAACAGAAACAAAGTTCTACCCTGTGGCATTTTCACTGATGTCTTTAGGAACTAATGTGTGTGGGAATTGAAGGAAATTAAAAACATTATTCAAGATGATCTAAGGTGATGATAATTTGTGTGAACGTGTGACAGAAAAAGCACAAACAGGCTCAAGTGAGATAAGTTGAGTCTGCCTAACTCATCCGTTAAATCTAGGGCATATGCTGTTATGGAATGTCTTTTTCGTATCATAATTCTGTTTAAGATTTTATACTGATTACTGCATTTTTGGGGATGTCTGAATCCAGACTTTCCAAATTGTCAGCAGCCTCTCTCAAAGGAGTCTCTGTTCTGGGACAAGACCGGGAGGCTACAATTGGAGGGTAACGCAACACTCCTTAGGGTCAGGGAACTTTCCAGAACATTCAAGGGGACACTCGCCCTTGTGGCTTTCGGTCTGCCTCGGGACAAATCTGCAGAATACTTGTTACATGAAACCTCAATGGCTCTACTCCCCCCCTTGGCTTTCTGCCCCCCTACTTTTCCCTTAGGTAGTCTGGGAAGAGTCTGGGACCCTCGTGGAGAAATGGATCGCATTCTGCTGATGTGCTTCAACCCAAACCATCCGGGCATAAAGACAATCCTCATCCTGTCTGACCTCTCAAAACTTTGCCTCAGTATCCTGTTCAGTCACTTCTAAACACCTGCGGGGACGGTTTTCATTACTGACGTCTCTGTCTGCATTTAAATTATTCAGTGTTTTGTACATTTTACAATCCACTGTCTTTTCCCAGGTCAAATTAAGTTCCAAAATGACAAAGACTTAATGTTCTGAGGTATAAATGAAGGGTGTTGCTGCTTATAAATCAAAGTTAATAAAAAAACAAAAAAACAAGGTAAAACTGATTAGTGGGGTTCAAACTCAGGACATAAAAGACATGAAAGAGTTTCATATATCCAGACATCGCCGTTTCAAAATAGGGAGGAAAATACTGTTCTAGAAATAAATCTGTTTCAGTTTCTAATTGCTGGAATAGTGTGAAGTCTTATGAAACACCTACTAGAGCCACCAGCCAGTTAGCTTAGCTTAATACAAAGACTGGAAACAGGGGGAAACTGTTAGCCTGGCACAAGAGTGTTATCAGTCTTTCATCTAACTCTCAGCAAGAAAGGAAATAAGTTGATTTCGCAAACTGTTTCTTTAAACATTTGTATGTTAAATGTCAGTGAACTTCAGTGCTCTTTTCATTCTCATGAACAGCATCCAATCCACAGGGATTCATACAAATGCAGTTACACATATTATAATTCCTTATATTTGTTTCCGCAGCTTAACAGCTGTATAAACAGTATTGTAAAGTGATTCCTACACTCAATCTGTAACCATGACAATTTTTCAGCCCTGTGTCAGTGTTTTTCTCCCTGCCGATGGTGAAATGATTCATATTTCAGGACAAATGAAACACAGTAACTCTTAAACAGACTAGTCTTTGTTTCAGAATGAATAATTTGTTTGCCTTAGAGAAATTGAATCATATCTGGGTTAGGTTTCCTACAGGGTTACAAGGTCTAAATAGAAAAATAAAACTGCATATTTCAACATGCTGCTCACTCCTAATGCACTGGAGGGAAACAGTATCCTGAAAATGTGTAGTGGTTCCCCACTGTGATGTAGATCCTTGAAGGTCAAGAGCAAAGACGCACAAGAGAGCATTGTTTCAGGGCAGTGTGTGCACAGGTCATAAGATGCTAGCTATAGCCAAAAAGCAGTGAGCAGTGCTCCTGTTCTGAAAGCACAGAAAATAGGTTCATGGGGGTGAACAGATGGAGACATAAGGATACAGTACATGTGACACCGACCCATTCTGCCTCTCACAAATTCAACAGGGCCACACACAGTTTAATTACTGGTGTTAATAATTCATATCACCCCAGTTAGGAAAATGAAATTGAACTCTGCTCATGGCTAACTTGCAGCTTCAAATGACAGTAATAAGAGCGTGGATGTGCTATTGTTGCAAAGGTAAAAAGGAAACAAGTTTACACTAGTGGGTCTATGACACTGTTTATAGGCACAGCGGTGCTTTAAAAACTCCAGTCAGGTCCTCATGCGTCTGCACAGCTGTCAACTACAGGTTCACATACTGTAAGTTTATTCTCCTAGGACCCAATATGTATGAATGTTATTGAAAGCAGTGGATAAAAATCTGCCATGACTTGTAAATAGACAGAAGAAGAGGAGGAAATGCAACAGACAAGAGACAATGGCAATTACTCAGGTGGAGTGGACATGAACACACTGACTGACCAATAACTCACATTCATATTAAATGAGCCAGCAAATATTTAATCCGAGTGGATTTAGGGGAGGAAACGTCAAAGTTAATCTTTGGTGAGCAGGCCAACGGCCAGCGCTGCCTGTGCTGCAGGCAAATGGCTTCACAAGTCAATCCATAAATATTCTTCATATCTGTCATGGGACTCATTGACCAGGGATGGGGTTGAGCAAGACAGAGCTGTGGTCAATTCTGGGGCACCTCTCCTAGTGTCCAGTGAGTGAGTGAGATAACAGTTAACCATGCCCGTCTATCAGTATGATTATGTATCATTTGTTTTGGTTTGAAGGAGAGAAACTGCCGAGAACTGGATGAACTGAAGATGTTATATGAGAGAAAAAAGGAGGAAAGAGGAAACTTTATGCAAGATGGAAAAAAAAACAATAGATAGATGTTTCATGTTTCAACTAGATTTAAAATCTAGAGGCTGGATATTTAGAAGATGCATATTTTATCATGATAGAAGCAGATTAAATATTCCCTTTTGTTTTATGGGTCTGCAGATGTGATCAATTTCCATTCCCCTGTCTTTCGATTGCCAAAGAACATTCTTTTCACGAGAACGTGGGTGAGGTATTTTAACTGTTAGACCTCCATTTCCCCAGTGCAAATCACAACAGCTGAATTAAATTAGTTGTGGTATCCTCCCATAGTTTAAAACAGGTTTTGCCTGCTGTGTTTTCATAGTGGTTTAAGTTAGAGAAATAGTGGAAAACAAATGTATCGTGAAATGTCTGTGAGGGTATATTTGGTCCACAGCAAAAACAGCACTGATAGTCATTAACGGCTTCTAGAGGGAAGAAACACACATTATTGTGACAGAAACGATCAGTAGCAGCGGCAGGAAGAAGAGGTTATCTGGTGCACCAGTGGCATTTGTGGAAAAGGAAACCACTTGAGTCTTCTCTCTCTGTTCTTTTTTCAGACTCACAGTTTTAGTTGTGCACACACATTCAACTTTTAGACCCATCCTGTAAAAGTACTGATCTGTAACATGTCGGACGGCTTTGGTTGTTCAGCAGCAGGAGGGTTAACAGTGTTAGCCGCAGCAGTCCTGACCCTCCCCTCACCCTGGGGCCTGTCTTTCCGCTCTCCTGGTGTGTTTGGCCTGCCAGTGCGCATTAGCCATGTTTGTCAAATCAAATCAAACTAAAGATCACATTCCTCCCCCCCGTGATATCTCAGGCCATGCTTGCATTCAAGTTTACACAGATTGCAACACACCAACCTACTTGCGAAGTTGCCTGATGCCTCATTACAAGTCCAGCAGAAAGCTCAAGACCACCAGAAGGCAACCGGGTTGTTGAGAGTGTCTCTGAATAAGGATTTAATTCATAATGTCATAAATGCACGAAAATGAAACAACCAAATGTACTGTGACACCAAATTACTGTTAGAAGTGTAGCAGGCTAACAATAGGAAAACGTTATTGAAGACATTTGCAGTGTAGAAAGAAACTGCAGTTCACATGTAAAACTGAGACAGCTCAAAAAAACCAGTCAGATGCCAAACCTCTGACGCTCTACAGAACATTAACTCCATGCAGATGCAGTGCAGATGCCAATTCTTAGGGGTGCATGACCCCTGAAAACCGGAGTGTGAACACGACTGTTTCCAATAATTACCCTGCAAAAGCCAGTTTTTTTCTTTTTAGCTTAATGTTTGGCAAAAGTTACCAGGGTATGCGCCACAGTTCTGGCTTCCCATTTTCATGTCAGCCATTTTAATTAAATCTGTGTTTGATCTCAGTGTGTGCCCGCATTAGTGATTGGCTTATTGCCCAATACACTTAATTACTGGTGTCCACTCAAAGGGAAGCTCATCAGCAAAAGATGTTTGCGAGAATCTCTGAGCAGTGACAGATTATATGAAGCTAGGAAAGCAGTTTTAAACCTCCCAATGAGCTTTTCGCTCCAAATTGCTCCTTATTATACTTTCTTCCAACTCAAAGGGCCACTATGAACCATTTATTACGGACAACCTCCATCTCTGCCTCAGTGTCAACACTTAAAAGTGCCACTTCACATACCCTGTGATTAAGTTTCTAAAAACAGGTTTCCATTGTACGCATTATCATTTAGTGTATGCTATCTATCAGTAGGTTATCTGTTACCAGAACCTCTGTCTGTAGTCTGTCAGGGAGTCTTGACATTAACCTCTCATTAATGACCTGCTGAGAGAAATAACTTTTCATTTTCGATTTATTTTAGATTACCTGTGTAATTCTATTTCATGAGATCCCTCCTATAATTTGAATATACATAATACTAAACAGTAGCTTGTATGCACATTAGCAAACACAGTTGTATTGTGAAACTATTTTCATCCACTAAGCCGGCAGCCCTACTGCCGGCTGTGAAAACAGAGCACATAAACATATTTTTTCCACAACCAAATGGTCTGACAGCAGAAGTTTTTGTGTAAATTGTAAAATATGGGGTTTTAAACTCCCAATCCAACAAAGGCTTTCAGCACAGCACTGCTACACACTCAAAACATTATTGGTTCTACATATTTTTAATTCCTTCAGCAGCTGAGGAGACAATCTTTACTTTGGGACAGGATGCAAATGAGAATGGATTGGAGAATTTGAATATCATCTATAACTGTATATAGTATAGGAGGAACTGGATGGTCTTTTAGAGTCAATTTTTTTCACAAATTAGCTTTAGAAAAGGCCGCCACACCCCACGACACTGTTCACAGAACAGCAAAGTCCGGATACATTATACTGTCGTATTTCTTAGCATCAACACCTGTCAGCTCTTCAAGAAAGCAGCAGCGTTATCACATTCACTCCAGGCCAGTACACCTGGAGAAAACTAGATCTTTACCAATAAAGCAGTATGGCCAACGTTATTGCCGATTATTGACTTCTCACAGATATATCAGTGTCAGTGTATACATTGGCTAATATTGAGAAATTGCAGTACAGACATTTAAAAACAGTGGCGACATTACGTTGTGGGTCCACATACAATATGAGCACTGAGAAACAGAACTGTCAACTCTGAAATGTCTCGCTGTAAACTTGACATACAGTAGGAAAAGAGCATGCGCCTTACTAAACGTATTTGATGTTGCAGTTTACTTGTATAGAAACCTAATTTCTCGGAGATAGGACTGGTTTTGTGGTCAAGAATTGATTGCAGTGTTTAGCCGTGTTAGTTACACCTTCCCAAAGCCTGGGGGTAATTACAAATACCAAGGCATTTGGTATTGGAAAGGCTAAACAGACCAATCACAGGAAGAGTTTGAAGCACAACCTATGAAGCTTAAAAATTAAGCCCAGGATGGCAGGGAAAAAGCTCATTGTAATCCTGATAATACTCCATGGTCCATTAAGCTCAATGGTGACCTTTTACTCTGAAAGAGAAGAGGTAAATTAAAGGGTCTAAAAATAATGTAATCCTCATCTTTGACTGGCGCACAGTAGTGTTAAGCCGCAGCATTGTAATGGAGTGTCTGATGATCATGAATGTTTCCACCAGTATACAGTGATAAGCAACTGACAAAGTCAAAAAGACGACGGGAGTGAAGGAATAATAGCTCCATTGTGATTGTGGACACAGAGCAGCAGAGTTCAATTTGGCATGAGTAAAAAGACAAAGACTGCATAAATCATTTGCACAAAATCTGGATTAGCACCATTTCTACTACTTGTAGAATACAGTGTGGAGTCTCTTTGTAAATCTGAAGGACTGGGCAAGAAAATGAACTGGAAAGAAAGATATTTGACTATTTTTATGGAGAGAAATGCTGGAAAAACCTCTTTGATGCCAACAGGAAAGACAGTGCTGGCACTAATGATGCATCACAGAGCTCCAAACAGAGAGAAATATCCCAGATTCCTGTTGTGTGAGTTTTAGACCAACCCCCAGAAGCTGCCACTCCCAGATCCCAGTAGGCCACATAGATGGACATTTGAGAAACAATCACTTGAATCGGTCCTCTCTAATGGCTTCATAAAAGAAGCAATTATTCTGTAGCAGGGAGGCGCTGTCAATGGGAGATCAAATGATGTCTTCCACTATCCAACCTTAACAAAGCTCTTCATTCAGGGTCTTACAGAATATCTGCAGTTCAGTTTTTTTTCAAAGAGGCAAGGAGCTTTTTCCCTTTCTCCTCTCCCACCTTCAGTAAGCACAGAGGATCTCTGCGCTTTAATTAAAAGCGAATTCTCCCAGCTCAGTTCTACTGCGAATCTCAGTCCTCTCTGCTTGGATAGACATAAGAGGGGATTGCAAAGGGTTTCAGCAAATGTTTAGTTTGTGAGGAGGAGGAAGGATGAGGGGAAATAGGAAATGCCTCCGCATGGAACTTGAGGCAATTTTCAACAGCACATCATTAAGTTAAACTGCACAACACAGGCAAACACGTCTTAACAACATGCAGCTGAGATATACAGTTATTTATTAACTGAGAAAAAGGCACTTTCTTTTTCCATGTTGGACAATGGGAAACTCAGCAGCACCAAAGAGTGGGTGTTTGGCTCAGTTATATTTGGAACCACTTACTATTAAAGATATTAAATATCAATGTGACTCTGGATAGTGTCTTTACTATCTGTAAACTTGAACCACTCTCCTGTAAAATAGCAAGCTAGAAATTATTTTATTCTGTGATATTCATATGAGACTTCATAATGTGATAAATGTGAAATTGTAAACAAAGAACATGAGTAGCACTTTAGCAGTGACCTTTGATATTTTCCGGTTAAAGAAACACTTACCTGCTTACAAAAACCTCTCAAGCAATCTGATTAACACATACTGTACTGTCTCATCTGTTCAATCCATACACAAACAGAAATGCATAAATGCCAACTTGTGGTTTTAAGTTGAGTAACATGCTTTATGACATTACTATTTCCTGTTTCCATCTGTTCAGCACTTCTGTGGAGTGTCTCTGGCTTTACAGCAGGTTGCCAGACACAGTTAGTGTACACAGGTTTTCTGGAGTAAAGGTTGAAACAAACCTGGCAACCTCGCTGTGCTATAACTCCTGAAAAGCTGTGCAGTCTGAACGCCTTGCTGTTGCTTAAAGAAATAGATCCAGCACAGACCTACCTATAAAACCACAGATTGCTGTTTATAAAATTCTGTTTGTGTAAGAATTAAATAAATGAGATATAAAGTGGTGATTAACCTTTACATGTGCTGGTATGTTTAACTTTGAAATTTGGATGGAGCCAGGCTAGGAGTTTTCCCCTGCTTCCTGTCTTTATGCTAAGCTAAGCTAACCACAGTGTGTTTTCATCTCCACACTCAAAGCTGCTCTAATCAGTATTTTTATAGTAACAATATAATAGATGTCTATGTGTAATGTTATGGGGCCTTTCAGATCATTATTTTACAATACGCAACTTCCACTTCCAGCAGCAACAGCAGCTGTTTTCCCCAAAAACGTTTTGATAAAGTCATTTAACAGCAGACAGGCGGAATTAATAATATTTAGCAATATGTTCTCAGCAAGTGGAGGATACCAAAAATGGAGCTAAAAGTGAATATTGGACTTTCTGGACTCTTCAGACAAGCTGAATGTGTACATGTGCAACCTTTCGATAATATGTTCACCACATCAACTTTATAAGATGATTATGTTCAGTCAGTGTTTTGTTTACAGCTTATTGTGCTTCCCCCAAGTGGCCAAAAAAAAAATCACTTAAAGCTGATTGTTGGAAAGACGTAAAAAAGCGACTTCTGAAAAATGTTGAACTGTTCTTTTAAATCCTGACACACAAATCAGGAAGACACAGATATTTTTAACTCTAGTTTTTGTCTAGACACCAAACAGTTAAAAGTAACTGCTAGAAGAAGCATTTTTATTTTGCACTTAATAGAGTATCCTCTCATCATCACGTGGACTCAGTGTTGTTGTTGTTGAGGGGACTGATTCCCAGATAAGATGTTGACACAGCTGCTTCTTGTGGCCTGTTAGGCAGAGGAAGGACGGAAAAACTGCTGAGTGCTCGCCGGTGCAGTGAGAGGGGAGACAGACCCACTACTGTAGGACATGCATTCAAGCTCCTGTGTCAACGAGCGCCCGCTCTGCTCAAGTGTCCTTGAGCAAGAAGCTGAATCCTCCAGCATTATTGTTCTGCAGCTAACCCTTCACTCTGACCTTCTGCAGCGGGACAGCAATGAATAAAATTGTTTTCAAGTTTAAAGTAATATAATGAATGGTCAATCTGGAATTACTTTGCCAATGGCAAATGGCTGTCTTATAAGGGATCAGTACTTTTCAATTCCCTCTTGTTGAAGTCCGTTGCTTTCGTCTTTTAGAAATCACAGTGTGGTCTCATACCTAGCTGGATCCATTTTCAGCTTGTGATTTTCAGCTCATTGCAAACCGGAGTTACATTTAAGACAAACCAACGTACTGTATATCCTTAAGAATGCGGTAAATCAGCAACAAAGCTCAGATTATAGGTGCCACTAAAAATGTTGTCTGGAGTAAAGTGGTTATCCTGCTCACAGCACCACATGCTGGGATCACTTCAGACAATACAAGATCCTGAAACTGTCGGCTGCTGTCTCAGCATGACGTACAGTTAACAGTAGGTATTCGGTAAAACAGTCAAGTCTTTTGTGAATTCCAGAAAAACACAAAGGTAATCAATTTATCCAATTGATACTGTCACTGCATGCGATTTTGTCAAACAGAATAAAAAGTAGAGTTGTTTGTTTCGGTTTAAGTTGTTTACCATTTACCTGCAGCATCCCTTTTCAATTCTAGCCAAGATAGTTAAAGTACACAAGTACTGAAAAATGTACTTTAAGTATCATAGGAAAAAGTGCTTATAATGCACTATGTCATATTGTCATATTAATTATATAATTGCATTATCATTATTATTATTGCATTTAAGTGTAAGCAGTATTACATGTTGAAGCTGGTTAATATGGAGCTTGTGTAGTTTAATTGACTGACAAAAATGAATTAAATTGTATATTAATGTGTTTTCTGTGTAAAATCTGGGTCTGTAAAGTAACTAGTAGGTAATAGCTATCAAGTAAATGTAGTAGAAAGAGAAGTACAATATTTCCCTCTGAAATATAGTGCAGTAGAAGAATGAAGTACATACCTCAAAATACTCAAGCACAGCATTTGAGTAAAATTACTTGGTTATGTTCAACAACTGACTGTAGATTACACTGTACTCATGTGGAATCTGTCCTGTCTGAGCTAATATCTGAGGTATATTGGTCATTTTGGACTGAATGCCACCTTTAGACAGTTTTATAAATTCTGACTGCAAATGTGAGATGCATCTTTGGTTGTAAAACTAAAGCATTTAATAACAAACCTTTTCGGCCTATTTCCTCACCAGATTGCAATCATAGTTGACAGTTATATCAGGAGAAATCAACCGCAAAAGCAGCAAGAGATTTCAATTTTTCTGCAGACTGTAGCCACAATAGACCAACATAACACAGCCAAAACATGTGTTTCAGCCATGACACAAATCTTATTTTTTCTCCTCTGGCAAAATATTCTCTCGCTATTAGTATTCAGTCTATAGTGCTGTCACCGCCTACACATATAACCCACAGCAGAATCTTAAGCATTTGGCGCCCTTGCTTGTGGAGCTGCTCAAAGAGTTTCCGGGAGATTAACACAAACTGAAGTGAAGGAAGACAAGAGGTACAAAACAAAGAACTTCATCACGAAAGAGCGCCGAACAACATCACAGACTTTCCTACTTTATTTTCTCTTAATAAAAAGGAAAGGTGCACACGAGAACAGTCAGCTCATTTGTCTTTCTGATTGTCGTTGTGCACAAGCTATTTCGCTGTTTTTGATGAGCTGTTCAGTGTGCACAATCACGCAGGGCGGCGAGCTGGGTGCAGTGGTGTGGATGCATTCATTTGAGGAACATGTGTGTATGTAGCAGGGTGCTCTGTAAGCATGCCTTGCAAAATGTGTAGTGAACCATGGGCAGCATCAGCATCACGCAAATCTGCCTGTAAAGGTCGAGCAGCACCAGAGGCCTGCTGTCAACATATCCCTTCCCATTAAATGTGAACATCATTACAGGCTTTGTTGCTCATACATCCTATTTTTACTCAAATGCTGTTGTTGTTGTTGTTGTTGTTGTTGTTTTGTCCTCACTGTTGGTCCCATCAGCTCTATATAAAATGACATAACCATGACGGACAAGAAAGGAACATGTTTAAACCTGCACTGCTCCACTTGTAGGCAGATACAAACACATATTTACATTTCTAATACTTCCTACTGTGATGGTATTGTTTCAAATTGAGAATGTACATGTTAACACTGTTGTCATCACATGAAACTGAAAAGGAAATTGAGAAAGGGTCACTTCTGCAATAATGGCAAGGTTACATGTACATGTATACACAGGGGAGCAATGCAATATAATGTGCCTACATGTATGTGTGTGCGTGTGTGCATGCGTGCATGTGTGTGTGTGTGTAGAAGTAGAAATAGGAAAAGTATCTGGGGATCCAGGCTTTCTGACAGCTGCCTGCTTTGGGCGCACAGGAAGGAGCGAGCCTCTGTGCAGCAGCCTCTCCTAAGATGAATAAAATATGACGTGCACATATAGTGGTGTTTCACTGTTGTTCTGACGCAACACAGAATAACATCTCTGAAGCAAGGAAAGAAAGAGGAGGCCTGTGTGTGTGTGTGTGTGTGTGTGTGTGTGTGTGTGTGTGTGTGTGTGTGTGTGTGTGTGCGTGCCTGCATGCGTGTGTGTGTGGTTTACGACTGTGTGTGTGAGATACAAAACAAAGAACTGAAATAACAGAGCAAGGTGACAGTGACTTGCTCAACTATTTTCTTTAAAGAATATGTGCAACACAGTCCAGTACGGATGTGGTTGCATTTATTTAAGTGGTCAATTCATCCAGTTCCTTAGAAACATTTTTTCTCACTTCCCTCTAGTGGCATCTTGCCATGCAGATAGTTTTAATTTTATGAGCCCAGGTTTTAAGTTTCTGCCTGTGAAACTTAAAGGGCCTCTTTGTTCGGTAGAAAGAGGCTCCAAAGAACACTGTTCCCAGTGAGGTCTGTGGATTTTACCTGAGTAACTGGGACATTGTTTTTGTTTTTTGGAATTTTTAAAACAACACTGTGAGCACCACAAACCAAATCTCTGACGTCAATATGCAGAGGCATCAGCAGACAAAACTGAAACCATCTGCATGGATAGAAAGCAGTAATGGTAAGTGGAAAATGTTTTTAACACAGCATGCACTCACAGAAGGAAACAGAGTTTGCCCCCTTGGCACACAGTGACCCTAGTAGATTGATATTAAACACCAGCGCAGTGGTTTCAAGCAAGGGTTATGTGGAGAAGATTGAAGAGATCCTGATCCAATTTTAAAAACAGAAATTATTTGATAACAACATGCATCCACATATAGAAAAGTGTAGAAAATTCATATAAATAGGATTAAAGATAAGATTACAGATTGTTTTGATGCCGATATATTTACTGTCACGGTAAGCAGTAAATGTCCAGTTACGCAGACAGACTGTACCACCGATCAGAGCATCAGTATTAAAACATCTTAAACATACTGCAAATTGTGTGTGTGTGTGTGTGTGTGTGTGTGTGTGTGTGTGTGTGTGTGTGTGTGTAAGCCAGCTAGCAAACCAGCATAAAGGTCCAAAAGAACAGCTAAAAGTAAGGGATAAATGGTTAAAATGCCAAAAGGCAAATGCAAACTTGACATCACATTCCATGCCGTCACATCTACAATGATGGGGTGTCTAAAAGCGCTGTGGTCATATGACAGCAACAACAACAACAACAATGACAACAAAAGGTTGTGACCCTAGTAGAACAACTATACTGCAAATAATGCATCCTGAGTTTTGGCCCCAATCTAACAGTGCAGCCAGACCGTGTTTAAGTTGCCGTGGTTGACTGAGGAGCAGGCTGAACCGGGGAGTCAGTGAAGCAGTGAGTGGGAGCTCGAGCTGAGTGGGAGCTCGGGTTTAGTCATCCTGCCCCGAAGCAACCTGGGAAAGACATCTGCACAGTCACCAAGAAAGCAGAGGTGATACGGTGTGGCGATGGGCTCGTGGCTGACCAGGTGTGCTTCATTTACCGCATGCAATAATTCCTAACATCACAGCCAACCTTGGCGGCTTCACTGACAGATGGGGGATATTAGCTCTGTGGAGGAGCTCATGTATGTGTTCTGCCTACTGCCAGATTCAGAAAAGTAGCTGATAAGGGGATAGACTTAGGCACTCATCCTGCTTGCTGCTGGAAATTAATGGAACAACATGTAAGGCTGAGCGTAAGAATAATAAGCCCTTACTTTGAGCGTGTATAAATAGACGAGGCTCGGTTGCTGTTGCACATCCTTCAAATGA
Organism: Seriola lalandi dorsalis; assembly: GCF_002814215.2. Lineage (NCBI taxonomy): Eukaryota > Metazoa > Chordata > Actinopteri > Carangiformes > Carangidae > Seriola > Seriola lalandi. The sequence goes on along the minus strand of NW_019525070.1, from coordinate 348,788 downwards.
AATCCCAGCAGATGCAATTACTGAGCACAAAACTATCACAAGAATCTTCTGCTATTTACCCTTTTAATGACATATTCCCAGGAGAAAATAAGCAAAGTGGTTTATCCATTTAAAAGCTTGAGGATCCTGTTATTCCATGATAATCACAGCCGTACACGGGTGGCTTGGAGAGGAACAGAGGGATGTACATCTTGATTTGGCCAAGTAGTTCATTTCACAGAAACTTGACAAATTTCTCTTGCAAGTGTGACAGCCCAATTAGGGCCTAGCACGCTGAAAGGAGATCTGAAGCGGCTGCTGACACTGACAGCACAGGGCTGGCAGACCCAGAGGGGGCTCCACTCCTTCTGATTCTTTATCACACCGAGGCTCCTGCTGCTGCACTGCTGTATTGTAGGGAGAGGGTTTATCAAAATTTCCCGACATCCTCTTTAAAGAGAACGTGCCTCCAATTCTTCACAGCGCAGTCTGGATGCAGTCTTTTCGCGCATTGACTAACGCTGTTCCAAGTGATGTTCTCCACACCACCTCGCTAATGTGGTCGTAATATCTACTTTATCGACCCAAATGATCTTAAAAAAGGACTACTTTATATGTTATATCATTAAATAACGCTTTCCAGCCAACATCCTTAAAATTAGAGGAAACAAATGATGACTTGTTATTTTTAATTTAACATTATTCCGTTTTCTTTGACCTATTACAGTATAAATAACTTGAATGTGGGAACTCGTTTAGCTTTAGTTTAGGGCCAGGAGCATTACCCAAAGATAAGTGCTTTTCAGATTAACATACAGGCAGCACTCAGACCATTTTGTCCTCCAGTTTCCTAAAAGTGGAGCTGGTAAACTGCATTTCTTTTATTTAAAGGCTCGGCTGTTGCCATGTTGGAACTGTGTTGGTGCAGCAGGTAAAGAAAACAAAGCCCAGCAGTTTAACACCAACAAAGGCCTTTTTGTGGAGCAGGCCCCAAGCTGAAGAAAGGTCAAGGGGGTCTGCTACTGGAGGTGAGCAATTACAGTGGTGATGTGCTAATCTTGGCGACTGGCACCATCTCAAGGTCAGCTGTGGACCATGGAGAAAATGGCTTTTATATTTTTATAGTGTTTTCTCCTTATCTTCTGCTCCTTGTCTTTTTTTCACTTTCTCAATGGCTTTCACACTCTTCATTCACTCTCTCTTTCTCTCTCTCTCTCTCTCTCTCTCTCACACACACACTCATACGCTGTCAAGCCTTTCTGACTCCCCTGAGCACATAGTGTTGGACATTCACACAGTTGTGAGTCAGTCTGACAGTTCAGAGGAGTTTGGGTCAGACTGAGGGGAGCCAGAGTTGATGCCACAACTGGGACCCTGACGGACCTCAAGCTAAATGGTAAATGTTGTGATAATCCACGTTTGGTGGAAAAGTCTTAGAAGGGGAAAGATGTTTTTCTACATCTGATAAATACCATAAATTAAATGGCCATGAAAAGAAACACTTTGCAGTTTGATTAACAGGACGGAGAACCAGGACAGAACTTAATGCTCTCGGGTTTATTGTCAGTGTAGCAAGAGAGCCTTGTGTCTGTGAATAAAAACTCAAAATTGAAGTTGCATTTTATATGTGCATGACAACTCAAGAAAAGGATGCGTAAAAAAAATAAGGTTTCACAGTTCATAGATAATGTTCCAGCAATAAAATTCAACATGGCTCTTTGCTTCTATTTTTGATTTGGTTTACACTGAGGGGAGCGTGACAGAAAACGTTTGAGGAACACTGATTTAACACATGAGATTACAACAGATATTTTGTTGCACCTTAATGATCATGTTCACGCACCCAACATAGATAGATAAGATCGTTGTTGCATAATTTTTCTAACGACTCCGTGGCAACAGTTTTAGTCTCCACATCTCCTTCAAAAACACTCTCGAGATAGCCTTGCATTTTCACCCGAGCACCCAAGCATGCTTGGAAATAGAAGCAAGCACACAGCCTTGCGCTCTGACTCAAACAGATACACACAGATACACACACAGACACACAGACACACAGATACACACCATCTCACACCACATATAAGGCTTGGTTGGATTAAACTACATCCATGTCCCCAGCAGGGTGCCCGTGTCTGGCTGAGAGTCTCTGTCTCTATATTTTTGGACCCAGACAGTCACGTCTGAGTTCAAAAATATAACTGGCTTTTTATCCCTCAGTCCTTGCTAACTGCACGTAAGCAGGCTGAAAAGTTTTCTTTACATAATGCACATTAGGACGGAAACAAAGGACAATATTAAACTGAATACTTAGTATTTGGGTAATGCAGTAGATGGACCTTAATACAATATATTTTGTTTGCTGTGTTGTGCCCTCTCAGAATCTGAGTTTGAGTCATGTAATATACTTAAAATAAATACAAATCTACCATTAATATCTATCAACAAAACCCTAAGACTTGAGTTTAAGTTTAGGTTTGGAGTTTTCCCAGCTTTGTCTGATGTCGGCCTCCCTGTATTATCTTACCACCTGTCTAGGCAGTGATTATCTGGATGTGTCTTACGGAAGAGGTCCGGTGTTGAGAATAATCCTTCTATAAGCTGAAAATCTGGCTGAGATGTGCATGCAGCAAGGCTGACCCACTCCTTGGCTGTGTGTAACCGTAACACAGTTTTAAAGATGATCCTCTTTCTAAAATCATCTTTTCTTTCAAGGAAAAGGAAAATGAGTCATTGCAGAACATAATCATCTGAGGCATACTCTTTGTGTTATGAATTCACATCAATAAAAACAGAATTTGTAGCCACTGAGTGTGAAACTACTATTGTGCTTTTGAATGTCAGACGCTATAAACAGTCTGAAACTTTCAGCGACTCTTCAGCGAAGACAGCAGAGCATTTAATGCCAAGCTATTTTTGTGAGAGCTCTAATGAGGATCTTGACATCCTTTCTTGATGGTGATATATCAGGAGTGAGTGCACCATCCAGCCTACACGCGGCTCACCCTGCACCACTGTTATTTCACTGTAACGGCTAGCACAAGCATGGAAACTGTAATTCCTGTCAGTTCCTCTGGCGATCTTCAAAGCCCCCGGCCATTGGATATGATCCATGGCACGTCCCTGAGAGGTCGCCAAGAGGATGAAGAGATAAAGCTCTGGAGGAATTCAAAGCCTTCTCACTCTACTGCCGGCCACCCCGTCGCTACACAAAGGACATCATATCTCAGCCACTTTCAAGTCCTCCTCTGCAGCCACAGCCAAGCTTGCATGTGAAGGAAACTCCTCTGAAATTCGACATCAAATTTAGAAAAACATTTCTTTCTTTCTTTCAGGACTCGATCTTTACGGTGCAATCACCGAGGCTGATGCACCACTTAAGAACCACAGGGGTTTCCAGTTGATGCAAAATGCTGTGACTTTGACTGTGATTATTCACACAAGACAGCACAGCCAACAACAAAATTTGTGTCATTTCATTTTTTTAAATTAGTGTCCACAGATTCCTGCCCTGCACAGCAGAAACAACATCACTATTATTATGTCATAGAAACTCCTATTGCCAGATGTTAAAGAAAGAATAAGAATGAAGGGGAGCTTTGGTTTTTATTTTACAGTGATGTTGGTACTGATCAATTCAGCCTGATCTAGATTCAGGGGCTATGAACTGAGTGCCATGTTCCCGCTGCCATAACAAGAGCTCTGTCATGCTCTATGCCTTTTATTTACTGTCATACCGAGTGCTGAAATTGCAGCAGCATGAGCAATTACTGCCATTCATCAATTGATTTCAACAGCACTGTGATCAATCTTAACAACCATTATGCTCCTCTTCTTATGTTCTACTGCAAGACTTCACACCGAGCAGTTCAATACAGTGATCTACAGTACACAGAGGTCATCAGAAACAATGAGGGGGAGTGGAGGCTGCTCAATTTACATAATTTCATTAAAATCATTAGACGTTACCTTGTGAGTCATGCACTTGTAGAGCTGCAAATAAAGATTATTCCAGTTATTGATTAATGTGCCCACTATGTTCCTGATTGTTTTCTTTTATAAAAAAAAAATGTCAGATAATAGTGAAACCCATAAATGTCTTGTTTTATCTGACCAACATTTCAAAACCTAAAGATATTTGGGTTTTGCAAAAATATAAAACAGAGTAAAGCCACAAATCCTCACATTTGAAAAAATTGCAACTGGGAGTTTTTGCTTAAAAATGACTGAAACAATTAATTGATTGATTATAAAAGTAATTGCCTCAAAACACTCTGTCAAGCGATGTACTCTTGTTCCAAAACGTTAAAAAATAAATGAGCTCAGAGAAGTACGGCAGTGACGTTCTGTCGACGCAGGAGCCAAAATCCAGAAAAACACTTCAATGAGTTTCCTAAATAAATAAATGAGATATTCAGATGCAGGTTAGGTTTTGCCGTCTGTTGTCTGTGTCTGATTTACAGCTCTGGTTAACAATAAGCAGGAGGGCTCTAATGAAAGTCCAACGACTTCACACTTTGGGGAAAATGGAAAGGGTGTTCAGTCTGTGAGACATCAGCTGTGCACCTGGTTACAGACTAATCTTTACTGTCCACTGAACATGACAGTGTACTGAGCAGAGAGCAGGAACACCTAAACATCTGTCACACAGCAGCATACAAACATTACAGGTCTCAATAGTACAGAAAAATAATAAGACCAACCTCTCAATTGGATTAGCCAGCCAGGAGTCAAATAGAGAGAATAATGAAATAGAAACAGACTGAGCAGATTAGAGCACTGCCTCTACTTCACTCAGGTATTTTTATCACCTGAGGCTCAGTCTAATCAAAACATATGGCCTTTAAATGGACAAAGCCTACAGCAGCCACACAGCACAGCCTTTGATTTAACAAGTGGCAGCTTCTTTATTGGTTTTCAAAAGCCAGTAATCATTTAAAACAACACATAAATAAATCAAATCAATTTTCATAAAACTGTTTTCTGGGTCTGTGAGGTTTTGTTCTACTTCACTGATGTTAAGCAGCAGTGCTCACGTCAGTGCAGCTACACTGTGAGACCGTCCGGGCGTCTGCAACACCAACACGAATACAAGCATCTTCTGTACGTACACATCCAGAGCTGCTGCAGTTTAACACAGATTTTCTTCTCGTTTTTTTTTTTTTTTTTTTTTTTTTTTTTAGGAAGTAGGAAGTATTCGCCTTACCTCACACACTAGACGACATGAAGCTGAAGCAGATGGTTTGATGTTGCAGTTCGCAGGACGCAACTCAGCTCAGGATGGTCATCTCTCAGGCGCAGGCATGATGTTTCACCTCCACGATCGTTCAGCCAAACATGACCAGCAGCGTGCCCCCCCCGAAAAAGCTCTCCTCATTGCGTCCGCACACAACTAACGCCAGTTCATCAATCCCATTAGCTCGTACAGTCACTGCCGTTCAATAATACTGTAGGCTACTGTACCGCAGATGAACCTCTACTCGCTTCTAGCTCACAGTCGGAGAAGGAGGGAGTAATGTTAATGGCCCAGTGGGCTCACCAGTTTATATCAGGCAGCTCCCCCCACCCACCCCCCTCTTTAGTTGGACTCGCTCCTGTCGTCTGCTCAGGTCAAAGCGATGTGATGCAGGCGGTGGGTCCACCTGTCTGTTCTGTCGCCTGTCCGGCGTTGAGGAAGCCTGTCTGACGCTGCGGAGAGGCAGAGCCGCACCGTGCGCCCTGCGCTCCCACACGGACCAACAGCACTGCCTGCTGTACTTAAAGAGACACAGCAGAGCCGCACTCCGCTCTGCGCTCTGCTGCTCCGTGGGCCACACGGGAGAGGTTTGGCGCCGGTGACACGCTCCCTGCGGGTAGTTTGTTTTCGTGTGAGGAAGTCAGTCGGGATCAGATTCGGAATCACATGTAGCGGTCTGCGCATGCAAGCCGTTTGCCTGGGTCGTTTGCTGCCATGCAGTATGCAGCCATTTCGCCTATTTCGACTGTAAACCACGAAAGCTATGCAGATCTGAAATGGAAAGTTGAACCAATATGAAAGAGGCCTATAGGTTTATTATCAGTGCAGTGTGCATGGTTCTGTTGGTAAATTGCTGACTGCAGAGATTAGAAAAACAGATACAGCGATGATAAGAGTGATTAATAATTATATCAGTTGAACAGGATTGGTTTAGAGTGCAGCTGGACCCTGCGCAATCACACTCTGAAACATTTTAAGCTGCATGGCGTCAGTACACCAGAATTAGTAGGCTACATTGCCATACCAACACACCGACCAAGTAGTTGCTAAGCTAAGCTATCAATGTTTTTATGGTTTTATATCAGCTCCCTCTTAGGGTCCTGGCTCTGGGTCAAAATTGACCTAATTTGGGTCAAAGTAGCACCAACGTAATAACTGGGTGAACTTTACCTAATAGCAATGGGTAGAAAACCTCCAAGACAATTAGCTGTGTTAATTGTTGTTAATGTTATTTTTTATATTACAATTGGGCTGCAGTTTTCAATTCCATGTGCATAATATTTTGTAAAACTAACAATATATTTGTGAAAGTGGTGATAAAAAACAGATACAGCGGTGATAAGAGTGATTAATAATTACATCAGTTGAACAGGATTGGTTTAGAGTTTTATTTATGGTGAAGCTTTAGTTTGTTGTGTCCAACACTGGGTCAATATAACCATATATTTAGTCTAGGCAAATAACCCAACAGTAATATAAAAAGTAATACGAATACAGTACTGGGAAAAACCAACTACTGATACTGGGTAATGTTTAATTTTATCTGTGTGTGTGTGTGTGTGTGTGTGTGTGTGTGCGCGTGTGTGCGTGCGTGTGTGTGCACCCTTTTCTGCCTCTCTATGAGCCAAACACATGAATGTAGGCTACTACTCTACTGTCACATTTTGATTAACACCAAGAGAGTTTTTTTTGCGCCTGCTTTGCATGCTGATTTTAATCCTGGTTTCTGTTTCTGCTTCACCCCTCTCAAACCCACCTCCAGATGTTCAGCTGCTGTGTGTTTCCCAGCTGCACGCGGGATTTCTAACATCGGATCGGGGTGATCATCCATTCTGTTTAACTGCAAATCTCCTTGTGTGTAAACTGTGCTCTTCAATCAGTTTTATCGTTCTGTCCCTGACAGTCACGGCTGTTAAATCAATGGCTTAGAGCAACTGCATTACACAGATCTTTAAAGGGCACGAACACAAATAGACATTCACATGCAAGCAGGGTGCCCATAACAGCACAGACACATAATGCAGGGAGTTTGGAGTCTCCCAATCCACCTGGCTGCTGTGTGTATCTGAAATATAGGAGGCCGTCCGACTAAAAAATTCTAAGTATTTTGGGTTTGTTTTACCTGAGAGGATAGTCCAACCTACTTATTCTCCTGTAGCTCTGAATAAACCACTCAGTTAGTCAGTTAGTCAGTTACAAGCTTAACTCTGGTCTGTCCTTAAGCGATGGTGTGCTGACACAACAGAGATGACTCTGCATATTTCAGCGGCATCAATTCATGGGTTGGTTGCTGTCTGTGCTGTCGCCTGTAGCACTGTCACCTACAATTACTCTCCTCTACATGGTGACTCAGCGACGGACTCCAACTTAGAGGGGCACTCTTGAAATCACCAGTGTGCTGTGGTGATATTACTCATGCTGAATCAGGCAGACAGGATGGGACAGCAGCCAAACAACAAAATCCTAAAACTCTCAGGCAGATGTTTGAGGAAAGCAAATGGATTTTGTGGGTTTGTTTAAATATTGTACTTAAATTGTACTGCAGGGTGTTGCAGAGAGTTGCAAAACATCCTATCAAAACATACTATTTTACATCTCTTTCAAGGGTAAACATACAAGCACGATTTGTTAGAGGTCAGAAGTGGGGAGTTAATCATGTGGTGCAAGAGATTAAACTCCAGGCCAGCCAACACAGTGTCTAACCCCTCGCACATCTGCATCACAAGCCAGCAGTCGCTGCATTGTGTGCATTGCACGTTGGCTTGTATGTGACCACCCCTGGTTTATCTCCCCCTCAGATGCAGAAGACAGAAGTAAATAGATGACAAACAATGGGCTCACTGTGTAAAATCTCTGCTCTCTCATGTGGATGCACTGGCAGCATGAAGACGGGTGGAAAGAATGTTCTTCCATTTTCAGAATGTGACCAGTTAAATTGATCTTTTGACGACGCTGCTTCATGTGAAACTGTGAGCACAGACAGCACACAGTCCAACACACAACATAACTCGTGCTGTTGGATCTAAAAGCCTGTTTCACTATTCTACTACACTATAATACAACACTGTATATCTCAAGTGAGAGACCAAAGCCTGTCAAAGATAATTATATGCATACTAACTCACAACCTGTTTGTATTCAAAGGGAGGTATCACCCAAGAGACCAATCTAATTTTTTTTTTGTGCTGTAAACAGAGCCTCATGTGAAATCAGGAGCTACAGTATGGGAAGAGCTCATACACTGCGAGGTTTTATGAGAAATAGGGGTCGCTACTCATTCACGTCTTTGCAATGTGACAGGGGTAGAAAGAATGACGTTCAGCCTCTTACATGCCGCCAAAAGAATGAAAGCTATTCCCTTTAGGTTAGCTGTCAACATCACTTCACGTGCAAGAAACAGAGACCTCATACTGATGTCAGAAGTCAACAAGCGCTTCATCATCACTCACTGTTATTCAATTTCAGGTTTTCTTGATGGAAACTCTCAAATACTGAAAATCAAAACACCTTTGTCTCAGAGCCATTGTGGCTGTTTATAAGCGCTAAGCCTTTATTAATTGTTACATGAGATCAGAAACAGGTAAAGTGCACTTGGGAATGACGGCATCACCTCCGGCACACGGGGAACAAAGCACTGTAACTCTAGCTCATCATCCCAAGAGTAAAGTTGACGTGAGCAACACATGCAAACATCTTCTTTGTGGACGGTGTTTAAATTTCACAAGAATGTAACAGAAGCTGAGGGAGAAGGTTGTGTTAGCGAGGAAGAGGCAGTTGTTTCCCACAACTAAACCATGTTCTCTGATCCCAACTTGTGAGCCGGTCATCACCTTTTCACTGCCATGATCAACGTTCCTCGAGCAATCAGTTATTTGTTTAGAGTATAAAATGTCAGAAAAGAAAAAAAAGTTACACAAAACTTAATGGCAATCCGTAAAATTAGTTGTCTTTATGTCAGTCAGCTAATGGTTTGCTCAACTAATTCTATCAGCTCGACACCACTGTGAATACGCCTCCGTTCACAAACAGAATTTGTATCTATTGCGGTGCATCTAAAAATTCTTATCAAACAAGATCATTTCTACCAGATAAAAGACTGTGACTGCACACACTCGTTTTCCTGTGTAAATATAATTAGAGAAATTACGCAAACTAAAGTGACTGATGTTTTTTTTTTCAGTGCAATAAAATAATTGTCTATCAACACAGTCAGTGCTAACTGTTACTCCAAACAACAAACATGGTTGATTCAGTTTTCCTTTTCTCATTTTCCACTGGGATATTGCTGATTGTGCTAGTTTCTCATGTCAATCAGCTGATAATCAGGTGTCATGTTTATCGATCTGCATAGTGATTTATTATGTGCCTGCTAGCCACTCTCTCCTATGGGACCAATCAGTGATTCTCGATAGGATGATCAGGGAAACCCCCTACACCCACAGTCTGACACATAGGACTTTACATCTCTATGTTTAAGTTTTTCTACCCTGCAGTAATCATTTCTAGCTGATGAGAAACCTTACAATTCCTTTCTGGAATAGTTCTCATTGATTTGACACAGGAATAACATGATCAATAAGTGCAGTTGCTGTGCACTCTGCATGACCTTTAAACCAATAAACACTTGCTTCCCACTCCGCGGGCAGCTTTTTGGCAACAGCTGCAATTACATAAGCGCCTTTTACAGCTGCCTATTGTGAGTCATATTTTTATTTGAGTTGAGTTGTTACATAAATTTCTTACTTTGCTGTGATTCAAGGACATTCGACAACTTGAAATCTTCTTCTCTAAAACAAAACAAAAAAAACAACTAAAAATATAATCTATTTTTCTTCCACCTCCTTCTGCCAGTGATGAAGATGTATGGCTGCAATTCTTTGTTATTCTTACCTTGGTATTGCCCCATCAGGGTTTAAGACACTGTGCACAGAATCATTAAGTGCTGCTCCAAGTCTAAAATTATTCTCCTGACGTCCTTAGAACAACATTATCACTGCAAAGAAATTCTGCTCATCAACCACATAATGATTGATGAAGGAGTATTGTTGCAGCTTCTGCTGCTGCTGCTGCTGCTGCTCTTATTTGTGCTTCCTGCTGAAAGTGACACTTTTTTTATCATCTCCAATTTGAGCATTTCATGAATCAAAGGTTACACACCTACACATCCTACAGCTTCCTGTCCCCATCACATATAGCTCTATGGTTGGGCTGCACCCACAAAAACCTAGATTCAGTTCAAGGCAGTAAATACTTGTCATTTAGAGAAGTGGAGCTCTGTTGGCATGATAATTTTGTCTATCTGCACTACTACATCACTGTCTCTCCATATTGTGTGTGCTGATAGTGACAGTCTGGATAAACTGCTGTGACTGACTGGAAATCGTACATCAACTATCAGTGACAGACTGTGACACTGATTTATTTTCTGACAAACTGTGCCCTTCAGAGAAGCTGTGTGGGCCAAGACTGGACTGATAATCTTTTCTTGGCTCCAGTAGCACCGACAAAAGTCCTTGTGTTTGTTACATTTAGATTTTATCTTAATCACAATCATGTGGTTGTGAGTATGTCCTGTTCAGAAGGATGTCCACTATCCTCTCTGAGAAAGATGTGTGTTTTGAATACTAGCCCCCTACATATTCAGCACTGTGGAACCTGATTAGTGCTCTTTCAGAGAGCACATGGCAGCAGCATGACATATTGGGTTTTAGTATGACAAATGGTGATGAAATGTCCTCAGTCCTACAGTTAATGTAGTAGACCAGGGTGTAAATGAAAGCAGTCTGTGGCCGAGAGGAAGGAGCAGGTGGAGCACAATTTACTGAAGTAGCAGTCTTCATCTTTTAAACCTGGTGATGGCTGCTGGTATTAATAATTCAACATCCTCTCTGAAAACTACCAAAAAATAGATCTTGCATTATTTAAATGGCACACTGTCTTAATTAGAAATATGAATTAATGATGAGATTATCCTAAGCATTCAGCTTAAATCCTGAACCGTAGCACTCCGTAGCAATCAATGGATAAATCAGTTTTTACTGTAGATTTTAAACACACACACACACACACACAAATGTCCTGACTGTGAAATCAACCACACACTGTAATTACTATTCAGGAAGTGTCTCAATGTCATTGCTGCAGCCCAGAGTAGTATTACTGGAGACCTACATCTTACAGTCACCATAAAAAAATAATGATTCTTTCACTGAGTCTGAATTTGATCCTTTTGACTCTGTTGCCTGTCGTATCTCATTAGACACATCTGACACAGTTTGGGATGTTTCGGTCAGTAGTCTTGTTTCCCTGGCTGCGCTATCAATGTCACACACAGTGCTTCTGCTTAAACCCAATCCCACTCTTGAGAAAAACACATTATTATGTTGTGTTTTTGATTACCATTGATTTATAAAAGGTGTGAAACTTCTTGCCTGGCTATAAGCATTTATATTTAGTACAGATGTTTTATTTAAGGATCTTAATTCACATTCCTGTGCTCTGTTAAGGGCAGGGTCTGCAGATGTTGAGAACAACATCGTCCACTCTAAGCTACTTTCACCGGCCAGCAAAATACGATGATACTTCCTTCTGTCTTAAGTCTAAAAGCATAAAAATGGTGAACAACTGCATACACTCAGATATGACACATGCTTTCAAGTGCCTTTGTTCCAGCCAATTCATATCTGCCAAACTGTCTGAAAGCACCACCTCCTCTTATGTCTGTACTGACTCTTGCCCTATATTATTAATGATTGCAGTGTGGATGATGAGTGACAATAAAGGCAAAGAAGAGTTGTAGAAAATGTTTGAGTGTGTGTGTATTTTTATGAGAGATGGCAGGGGATGTTCTGTTTAGTTGATCTCTTTTAGAAATTGTCAGACTGGAGCAAATATTACTACAGCTACTATGAAAAGAGGTTGAATTTGTTTAGATTCCCATGCCTTTAGGAATTCATCTCTGTTTGGTGTCACTGGATGAAATCCGGTGTTAAACTACTTTCCAAATTTCCTTTGGGGATAGCAAAGTAAAAATAAGTAACCTTCTTCCTGAGTAAAGTTGAGCAATAGTGTCAAATCCACTTGCGTGAACACTTACAAGGCACTGCTGCAACATTATCCCTGACTGGGAAAAAATAACGAGGCTACAAAATTCTAATTACTTCATGTGTTGTGAAAACTAATTGCGATGATGCTTCCTGATCCAAAACCAATTTGTTGACTTTAACACATTTGCCATTGCCAGACCTAGAATGTATTAACCTACTTTATAGAGAAGGATTTTCTTTCTGTGCTCATTGAAGCGTTTGTTTGTTTTTGAACACCATGTAACAAAAACTCATTCTAGTAATTGGAGTTTGTGTCTCTTCAGGAAATTGCAGGGTGTCAAATTGTTAAGCCAGGCACAGAACACAAGACTTTTACTGATAATTACACATCACTGCAAATCATTCACACAAACACTCACCCGCATGCAGACATGCCCAAATCCATAGCAATGCACACAACACACAATGATCTCAGGTGTCTAGTTACCAAATATTCATTTGTCACCCTAATTTTAAAAATTGCTCTGACTGACTGGTAAAAGTCAGTTTTTTTGTTCTGAGCACAAGCATCCAAGTTTCTGTGTGTGTCAACTGTTTATTAACACTGAATGAAAAAAATATAGATTTTGTAGGAGCTGTCAAATGGCAGCTCAGTTGTGTCTCGCCATCATCCATTCTGGGCATGCTCAGGAGAGTTGACCCACTTCATGGTGCAATTCGCCTCAGTGACATCCTCCTTCACTTCTGTCTTTTCCTGCCACTGTCACCAGAAATAAGTTCAGATGACCTCAAAAAGAAAGTAAAGTTAACTTCTGTGTTTCTTTTCTGTGCATGGTGAGACTGTTCTGACACCAGTAAAAATCAATAAGGATCAACAGGAATCAAACCTTTGTTGACACAGTCTATGGTTAAAACATCCCTGACTCTTTCAGATGCCTGCACAGATGCTGAATGGATTTAGTCCACCACTCAACTTGAACACTGGGTTAGCATTAGTGTTGATGCTCATATAGGAGTTACATTTGGGGCCAACGTTTATAGACTATCTGATGTGGAGGCCACAGAATCTCTCTGTAGGAAGAACGCTAATAACCTAACATAAATACATTTAAAAAAACATGTTCATTGTTTACATCGCAAGCTATCTATTCTTGCTACCAATTATGCTGCTTAGCTAGCTGATTAGCTAGATAGCATACATGATTAGCTAGCAAGCATATGTTAAAAAAGTGACCATGTGCAATAGCAAGATTAGCGACATGCCAGCTAGCCGGTAGTCTCCAGTCTCTCCACATAGAAAGAACAAAGTACTGGAGGTATGAGCATTCTCACACAAGGAAGGTGAGGCACACTGTCCCCTTTTCTAACATCATCTTCCAGGTCATACAACATCTACATAAACACTGTTGCCCATAAAGTTGGAATAATTTTGTTTTCAGACACAATCCTCTGTTTATTCCTATTTAAATGCATCAGTAATCACTTTTGACCAGGTGCAATGATTACATTATGTGTCCCAATTACCCAGGTGAAATTAAATAAATCACATTGTCACAATCATTTCATGGAAAGAGATAAAAAAATATATATTTTATTCCAACTTTATGAGCAACAGTATATTATATCAACATCAATAGAACACATAGTTTAGTCATCCTAGAGACTAGAGTAGTTTCTTGAAGTGTCCCCCAGGGACCAATGCTCGAACCCTAGCTATGTTACTCTGACTTCAGAGTTGTGTGAAATGCTGCAAGAATACAAAGCGGGCTTGACTTGTAAAAGCCCATGCAAACCAGCCATGTGCATGATGCCTTAACAAGCTCTGTGGTGTGTGAGGATCAGCAATCGATACCAAAAGTGGAGATTATGAGTAGCAGATGACAGTCATTTTCACAGTGAGTGGAGGCAGAGCAAACTGGGTGCCGTCATTGGTGTGAGATTAGATGTCCTTGTGTATCACAAGTCAGGAGGATGATCTCTTCTGAATTAAACAAAAAATAATCTTAGTTACAGTACAAGCATAATGTTGATATCCACTTACACTAATCTTAGTCTTTCAGTGTAAGCATATTGTCAGTCATTATGTGAATGATATAAATGAGTTGAGTAAGGTAAGTGTTTTTCAGTGTAGTTCATTACACTTTAGGAAAAATAAATCACAACAACGAAGTTAGTAGTCTGGAATGAAGGCGACCATATTTGGGGGAATTGTATGAGGAAACAAGACGGATTGATGGTCTTTTACAAAAATCCATTTAAATTTGATAAAAGCACACACAACACCATCCTCAAGCCAATAGGGTTGCAGATGCAGAAAGGCATGCAGAAGCTTCATGAACCCCGGGGCCAAATTCAATTCCCTGCCAGCTTTATGGAAGCAGACCAGACATATTGAAATTTCTGTGCAACCTCATTAGACTAGCATGGTGGAAGCTGTTTATTCCTGTATCCAAAGAGACAAAGAAAAAAGATTGTCTTTATTGTGGTGATAACACCCTCATACATGCCTACACCTACAACATCTATTCCAGCCTCATTCAAAATCCAATGAAATTCTTTCACCAGAAGTTCCTTTGAATCAGCAACAGCTCTGTAGCTTTTTTATTCCATGCTCCAGGGTGCACAAAGCAAGACATTCTCTCAATACAGAAGCCATTATTTGGTAAGCTATCAGTTCTGAGCTGTGGAATCCATGCATTTTAAGTGAGATCTGCACAGAGACCACATGACTTCAAATTCATGTTCAGCCTCAAGCTTAATCATGGGACTTATTGAAGACATGCTGTATCTCTTATATCTGTATGTATGTAAATAAGAAACTTCACTAACCCATAGTGGATATAACAAAACAATATCTACCACAAGTCAAACATTATGAATGGAAGAACATGTTTCAAAATATCCTTGTCTAATATTTCATATTTAAAATTATGTTTGAAAAACAGAGGTAATTACATTGTGACAATGATGTACAGATCGGATAGCCCTCAGTTGGCTGAAATCTTGCTGATTTAGCAGTTAGTTTGCAAGTAAAATTTGGTGACACTCAGAGGAAACCTTTGGATAGACAAAATAAATTGCCAGGAAGCCACATGATGTGCCGTCCTCACTGTTCCTTGAAAAGAAAACTGACTCTCCATAAGCGTAACAGAATTTCTTATTTGGGAGAAAGGCCAACTAATGCCGTGAGCTGTGGCCTCATTACCAGCAGGAGGTGAGCTCTATTTAGGGACAGACTTGTTATGTATGCACATCCCAAACAGCCAGAAAGAAAGCTCCAAAAAATCCTCATTAAACAAAGGCAACTGTGCAGCAGGGGCACACTGTAGCATCCAAGCCTAAAAGCTCTTATCTGCATATGAATAGTTGGCAAGATATACTCATTAGCATTTTAATAGGTTGAAATGGAAAATAAACAAATATGCTTATTCAGAAACACTGGACAAATCCTGTATGCATTAAATATAAAGATTGCCATGTTAAACCTCTGAAGAAGGTGAGCATATGAGGTTGGATATCAGTGCAAATCAAGGTTGCGGCAGTTAATGTCCTTTACAATGTAAATACAAACCTCTTTTCTTGTTTTTCTATGCTCACTGAACTGCCTCTCTATAGGTTACTGCAACCACACACTGCCCAGATGTATCAGCTCTGCCTAGAGACTGCGCAGCTAAATGCACATCAAATAAACCACAAAAGAGAGCAAATCTATAATGAGCAGTGTAGGTGCAGTGAAATGTCTCTGCAAAGTGAAAACCTGCTGCATGCAAGTCAGCAACAACAAGGAAGTGACACCGTAAGCAATGATGCGTTATGTGGATTTCACTTGTTGAAAAAAAATGAAAAACTGCCACTGAGGTTGCAGGAAAAAGGTCGCAAGACACAAAAGATTTACAATTCTATGTATTTGTACATTATGTACACATGACAGCTGCGGCGCAAAATATGTCTTCAAATTTGCTATCTCAAACGAACATTAATTAAATTCAATGGCTATGTCATAGCCCCAAATTAAGGATCTGTTTTAACTAATATAGGCGCTATAGGGAAAATTTTAATGATAAAAAAATGAATGATTGCAATTTACTAAATATAGGCCTCCAATGTCCAGATAAATTTTGCCAGTTTATCTGATCACTGGTCCATTATGTCTGCCATCTCTTCCCCTCCTAGACGCCTGAACCCAGTTTGCTAGGAAGCTATTCCAGGTCTATTACCTCTCTTACTGCCAGGCAGATATCAGATGCTTTCTCCTCTGCTCTCATTAAAGCTTTCCCTGCTGGTCTGTGCACAGAAGAACTGGTCACAGTATTAAATTGCACTTGCACAAATATTCTTGACTCAGTTGCCCCCTACAAAAAAAGTTAATATCAAAGCTCAGCCATGGTTTAACTCCATATCTCATGCAATTAACCAGGAATGCAGGAGAGCAGCTTATAAATAGAAAAAAAACAAACTTCAGGTGTCTTACCTCCATCTGAGATACTGTCTGGCTTAATGCCAACAGCATGTTAAAGCAGAGAGCATCTTAAAACACATCCATAGACCCAAAGTTTTATTTGATACAGTGAATACAGTACTTAACCCTGCAGTCACAAATTGTCATAAAGCAACACCGGATACCTGTGAATATTTCTATGAATAAGATTCTTAGTAAAATTGACTCTACATTATCTCATTGCCCTCGTATCATCCATCAAAGCTAAGCTCATGCTCCTCAGTTCTCATCAAGTCTGAACCTAATTCTCTCTTCTTTGACACATAATATCTCACATATGAACCCTTTTACGTGTCACTTAGAAATTATTCCCTCACACCTACTTAAGGAAGTGCTGGACACGGTTGGGCCTAATATTTTAATAATAATTAATAGCTCCTTGGTCAAGGGTTATGTCCCATGCTGTCATTCACCATCTGATCAAAAAACCTAACTTAGGTCCGTCTGTTCCTAATAATTACCGACCAATCTTAAAGCTTTCATTTTTATCCAAAATTCTTGAAAGATTTTATTTTCTCTCCCTTCATCTCCTAACTTCTGTTCCAAGTACTGGAAAACGGTATGGCTTATATCCTTCAATCACTCCCTTTTTTCAGACTGGCTTTCCAAAGTATCATAGTACAGAAAGTATGCTTCGAAAAATTTTAAATGACAGACAAAATTCAGTGGCTGACTGTTGCACTGTATTGGTGCTGTTAGACCTTTCTGCTGCATTTGATAGAGCTGATCATGGCTTGTTAACAGATCAACTGAAACACTATGTGGGCGGGTGACTGTGACAGCCCTACACTGGTTTAAGTCTTGCCTGAGTGATATATCCTTCTCTGTACCAGTTGGGAATGTCATAAAAATACTAACTGCAGCGTTCCTTAAGGATCTATTCTTGGCCCATTACTGTTCTCTGTCTACATGTTACCTCTGGGTACAATAACTATTTTCATTGCTCTGCTAATGATACATAAATTTTTATCCATAAATCCATCAGACCTATCCTTGGTTACCTCGTACACATCCTGTCAAGTATCTTTCTGATGTTGAATGACGAAAAACTGAAGTGCAGGTTGGTGACCTAAAGGACACAAGGACTGTGAAAAGTCTAGTTTCACAGTGCAAATGAGCCCAGAAATCTAGGAACGGCCTTTTAATCGGACCTTACCTCTAAACATTTTAGCAACATCCCAAAATCAGCTATCTGTTGAATCAGGAATATTGTTAGGTTTAGACTGTTTCTTTCATTCAGAGATGCACTCTCATACATGGTTTTGTCTCTAGCCATCTATATTACTGTAAGTCATTATTTGTTGGACTGCCCATCTTTTACAAAACACAGCAGTGAGGATTCTTACATGAACCAGAAAATATGACCACATCACCCATATTCTCACCTCCTTGTACTAGTTGCCAATGGTGTGCAGAATTAATTTTAAAATGTTGCTGTTTGTTTTTAAGGAACTGGTCAGCTTTGCCCCACCTTACATTGTTGACCTTTTTACCCCTTACATCCCTGCTCTAAGCCTCAGGTATGCTGACCAGATACTACTGTCTGTCCCCAGGGCAAGGCTTGAGACAGAGGGTGGCAGGGCATTTACAAACTTTGACTCTACAACTCTGTTGGGAATGACACAATCATCATCAGTGTCTTCTTTTACATATTCTGCACCACTCCATATAGCACTAGGCCAACAGCAACTCAGACCAAAACAAATGCTTCGTCGGCCCCATTAGGCCAAGATCCTCCCTCCTCCCTGCTCATATTCTCAGTCAGCAAGGTGTTAGGAAGCCCAGTGAAAGCTCCCACTGAGCACACAAGAACCACAACTGAATTAAGTTACCCTGTGAAAAACAATCTAACCACAGCCATTACCCCACGTTAGCATTATCGTGATAGGCTCCACAGCAAAGTTGACAGTTAGCCAACTAGCAATACCAACATTTGCCGAACAAATTCATAAGGAGTGTAGCAGCAAGTTAGCTAATGTTATCATGCCCGCTATAGCTGGTCACTAATGAAAACAGACTTGTAACATTATGTTGCCATTAAGGTACTTACACATGGGGAGAAGAAAAGCCAGTTGTGAGCCAAGCTGGGGCCCTGTAGCAGCTCGTTGGAGTCTCCTCTCAGTAAAAACCAGACCAGTATTGGCTCCATGGTCGGAGTGGGAACGAAATTCACCCATAAAGTTATCCGCTGGGACCACGGTCGCTCAAATGTTACTCACAAAGCCGGTAAAGACCCTAATGGAGCCAGTAAACACTTTAAAAACTTTTTGGATGTTTTGATGGTCCAGCGGCCGCTCGGGCTGAGCAGTCCCCATGGCCAGTCTGCCTGTGCTCAGGTCTTTCTTTGCTGGAGGTCTTTTTATGAGAGTGTGGTTAAGTGGATTCTTCAGTAGAGGAAATTCTGGGCTTTCACTGTGCCATTTAGCGCATGGGCAGTGCCTGTGTGTTTAACATTTAACAGGAGGGAGTCACATGCATGAATATGCACACATGCACTAACATGTACACGCGCCCAGACAAGCTGGCAAGAAAGAGAGTAACTTAGATTACAACACACAAAGGGTGTAACTTCATTCTCTGCTCAGGATGCCATTACTCCATCATATCTTTACATAGAAAGTAGTTATTTGCTGCTATATTGTTGTTTAAAATCCCGTAAACAGAAATTTAACTCCTACAGGCTCAGCCCCAGATATTTACCCCTCTGACAGACCTTTTACGCTGATGAATCTGAAACACTGAAGAAACTCGCTGGTTACTGCTGCCACATCAGCTGTAATATTCACAAAGGACACAAGAGTTTTAATTATATCTTTAGACATATTGGGGACATCCTCCTCACAAGCATATTTGTGACCTCAGTGAGCTTGGAGAAAGTATATTGCTGCCAATTCCTCAGATGAAGAACCAAATGCTGCAGTTGTACCCACCTGGATGGAGTGGAGTAGTTAATAATGAGGTAAAACTCTCCTCTGTGGGTGAAGTACTGTATATTATTCCCAGCACCACACCCATGACCAGAAGTAGTATTCAATCAACCTTGATCTCTGCCTCCTTTACTTAATCATTTTTACACACGCACACACACACATATGCATGCTCACTCAAATTAAAACAGATGGGATCCTCCTCCCTTCACAGGGCACACTGCAAGGGAAAAACACAAACAAGGGAGTGGAACAATAGAGTAGAGTAAAAGAAACCTTAAATGGTCACAAGTGAGTGAGATTTCAAGTATCTTTACAGGCAGTGTGCCAGTTTCTGCCTCTTTTTTCAGGCACAGTTATTACAGTGCGGAGTAGAGATGATCAGATGCACCAGTGGATTTCCTGGCGAACTGCACAATTTTCTTCTGCTCAAGAAAGACCAAACAAGATCTGAAACAGCTCCAACATGAGGCTCAGCTGCTTGTTGAACTCTGCCTGGCACAGATAAATGTCTTCACACCCCACAACAGGAGTTAGACAGCAACCCATCTCCCCCCTTCATCGCCGGGTCAGGCTCAGCAACGCTTCCCCTCTGCCATGTATACCCATTAATTTACTGCCCCTTGGGCTGCACTGTCTATGGCTATTGATCAAACAGTGCTCCCAGCACTATCTCGTGGCGATGATACGTTCTGTCATGAGGAAAGCAGGAAGGGAGTATTGATTCATGTACAGTTCTGCTAAGGGTGATGCCGCAGCACTCTATGACAAGGGTCTAATTAACTTCCAAACCTCTTACAGCACTGCATTCAGCTGTGCTCCCTCTGATGAACACAGAACCAGTTATACCACAAGATGTGGTTGGCCCAAATAAGGTCATCCACTCTGAAAATATATGGACTGATAGTGCTGGTAGGCAGTTCAATTCAATTATGTCTTACTACAGAATTGCCATTAACAACTATTAACATCTAATTCATTACTAAATTGCTATTTCTTTACTACAGTCACAGCAAATTATACTAAAAAAAAAACATTTATGGAGGCACATATATACTCATGGAGAGACATTGAGGGAACAGTCCCTGTATTTGATGTTTAATGCATTAAAAAAAAAAAAAATGAAAAAACAATATTGTAATTAATGACAAAATGGTCTCAGACTTGGATCCCACTGTAGGTGACACAACAGATAGAGCAGTTTTGTATTGATAAGTAGAAAAGACTGAGGCAGTTCAGTTATGCAAAGATTTCATGGCCTCTCCTTTGCATTCCCTGCTGCTATACTGCCCCCCAGTGACTTTCTGCAAAAATTAAGGCTTTTTATTTAACAAAATGTTAGACACCACACATCATAACACAGTTATAATATGATGAAAATAGTAAGAAAATTAAACATTCATTAATTGATATGAAAAATCAACATTACATTTGGTAAAGAAATTGTAGATTTGTAGGATCAAACAAAAACATAAAACATGAGAAAATACATTTAAGTTTTGAAATAAAAATAAAAAATTCTTGCTCTGCAAATATATAGTTGTGTTGCATACAGTCTGATTAGTATCTTCACTGTTGCAGTGTGTGAATGTGAGGACGCTACAGTTTTTACTGTGGTCACTAACTTACAGTGCAATATCATGAAACTGTAACACATCATACAAATTTGAGATGAGCTTGTGTATTATGAGAGAATAACTGACATGAGCGATGAGCAGTCTTGTTTCATGGAGCAAAAAGAGTCTGTTTTCATTCAGCCACAAACTTCAATGATTAATAAAACTTCAGCCAGAGCAGCTGATATTAATCAGTGAAATCAGAGGATGTTAGGTTGAAATGAAAACCAACATTTTGAAAACGTCCATGTTCCAAGATTTTGTACCTTTATAAACAAGATTGTGGATCATTATGTTAATAGCCCATTACAATTTGTATTGTATTTAGTATTAAAAGACCAATTACTAAAAAGTGTAAACAGTGACCTATTATTTTTGTAAAGGTGCTTCTAGATCATCTTTGCACATTTTAAAAACAGCTAATACATTTCAAGACAGTAAAAAAGGCAGCTTACAACAGCAACATATACAGTATGCAACATAAATAAAAGTTTTGGTTGTTTTATTAAATATAGATTATCTAAAAATAAAAAAAATAAAATCATGAAAGGCACTTGAGGCAGGTAACTGATTTCTATGAAACAGATGCTTCTCTTGTGTGATCTTCAAAAAAACGGACTTTTTAAGCCCCTGATTAATTATTTTCTCGACCTACAGGTTAGTTTCTTACACAAATATGAAACAAATACAAAACTGGAGTAAGAGCATGTAAAATACATGCATCTTTGTTGAGAAACATCTGAAATTGTTCTTTAAATAATTTAAAAACCATAATCAGATGTTTAGTGCATCTGTTATCAGAGCTTATTTTCAGTACTTTGGAATAAAAGGCACTCTGAAGTGAAGGTTTGTTTGATACGCTACTGAGTAAGACAGAAAAGGCCAAGAACGTACTGTAGGGTAGGGCACAATCTTTTAGACAATCTCACATTAAAGTGTGACTTTGCCTTTTACACATATCTCCTCTGGTCATTTCCAGTTGAGGTAGGTCATCTACATTTTACATTACCCCAAAGCTTACAGTTTCAACTCTGACTGACCCCTTTTCTCCCAGTGTTACACAGAATAACTCTAACTAACTAACTAACTAACTAACTAACTATCTCGTCTTCAGAGACATGAGGTCAATCTTTAAAAAAAAAAGTATCACTTAACACCACTGCACAATCTCAAAGTTAAAGCTTGAGTTCAAATAAATTACATTTCCACCAAAGTGAACTTTTTGACATCTTTCTCTTAAGAAGTGTGAGATTAAACAGTCAGTGATTAACTGTAGGTTTTGCGTCAATATAATATGGAGCACAACTGAATGGAGAGTCACCAGATTACCAGATAAGTGATGCCCCCCTGAGGATTATCTACCCTCATTAGCCCAATTCAGCTTTATGGCAGTAGATCAAAGGCACCATTTATAATCTCTAAAACTTCTGTGAGTTACCTGCGCCAAGATAGTTAAAAAATAATGTCAAAAAACGTCATATGTATTGAATCATTCCTCAATCTGCAGAGAGTAGAAAAAAAGCAAGCACTATGTCACACATTTGCATCTGAGCTCAGTACACATGGGTATAACATTAACCTGCTGCCCCGATCACATCACTCACTAACTCATTATCGAGGGAACTGAACACAGGTGATGGTCAAATAAGTCTTTATGAAAAATGATGTCCGTAATTTGAACAAAAATTATATTTGTCTGGTTCTGTTTATGCTTTGTGATTTCATTTTAACCCCTCTGATTATGTGTGTTCAAGGGTTTTTCACTTTATGTAAATGGTGTTTGTGCACTGGAAAGTCTATGTAAACCACAGGCTAAAAATATTTCTGAACACAGACACTGAAGTTAAAAAACAAATTGTTTGCAGCTTGCTTCTATTCAGCAGTTCAGAGGCTAGACATTTGCAGGCCACGCAGAAACTGCTCTTCCTACTAAAAATGAGACTTGTCAGGACTCCCAGAGGTCAAAACTAACAATGCATTCAGGCAGTTCACGCAAGTCATAAAGTCAAGACATTTTAAATGGCGAATGACGTGCAAATACCAGTGACAAAGCTTGAGGTTAGAGCTCTGAAGTTTTGGCTCAACACAGACAGACAACTGGCAGTGTTAAAGGGTATTGGTAAATAAATAATACGGTAAATTTTAACCTGTATTGTTCTGTTATGTCTTGGAATTAACAACACACCCAGGCTGCTATCAGTAACAAGCAGTCAAGAGGTTATTTCTAGTTCCTATGTGGCATTTAAATGATTTAAACTGTAAATATATTAAAAAGTTAATAAGCCTCTGATTGCCATAAGAGCGGAATGCACTTACACTACACAAACTCACTGACATTTATCACACATTGCAAGAGAAACCGTCGCTGCATACACCAGGCATTTTTACAGATTAACCAACCAAAGGGGATGATGTAATCGTTCAAATTTCAATCTTTGGTTGGAACAAACACCTGCATAGTTTAAAGAGTGAACATGATCACTCATTACTAAATTTAATTAAATTAGATTAACCTTTAGGTTAATGAACAAAATCTCAGAATTTCTTTATACACTTTGTACAAGGCGCAAAGAATATTTTCATTCTGTTGAAGTCAACTGAAAAGAATAGGTGTCTTGAGTATTTAAGTACTACAGTGGGCTTAAGATAGAGTAAAGAAAGTCCTTTGGTAGAACAAATAGGATTAAATTATAATTTCATGACCAAAACATAAAGACTCTGCATCTCATAGTAAATTCAATTCTTTACATCACATCAAACAGTGCCTTTCATTAAAAATTGAACTGTATCACAAAGTTTGATACGTACGGATGCACAGACGTGGTTTTGGCTTTATCTATGGTCATGCCACTTAGGTAAAAAAGGTTTCGCACGCCGGGTCAAGATTTTGTTTTTCCGGCAAAGGATCTTCAGCATCCAGGTCTATTGTAGGAGTCACAGCTGTTTTAATTCTCTGAGGGATAGAGAAGGCAAAGTTTTAGAAAATCAACCTTTTACAAAACTATGTTCAAGCACATCCGGTCTGCTCAAGCAGTAATACACAGAGGTAAAGACACAGTCAGTAAAACAATCTCAGTTATTTCTGAGGAATAGAAAGTAGAATATATTTAACTTATCTCTCATTCAAAAGTGTCAGCCATAAACCCAGCCCTGCCCAGAAATTTTATCCACAGTAACAGCATGTTGGTTTGTTGGTCGGTTTTTCACCGCTTCGATCCAGACTGAAATATCTCAACAGTTATTGGGTTGCTTACCTGAAGAAGTGAGCCTTTGTTGCTGTACATCTCTTGAAACGCACCAAGTGGTATCCACACTATAGAGACCAGTGAAACTCCCCAGCCCACCCATTCAGCCCACACTGGATAAGGGTACTTCCCATAATGAACAGGAGTGTACTGGACAATGCTGGAGATCAGTATGCACTATGAAGAAAAAAAATGATAGTCTTATACACAACCTTCATTATTAATATGAGTATACTGATAACCCCCGGGCAACAATTGGATATTGTATTCAGATAATTAAAACCTCACCAGCACCAACATAGGACAGAGCACCAGCCAACAGAGACGGAAGTAAATGTTTGGAGTTTTTCCTTGCATCCTTTTGACCATTAAGGAGACACGTGGGACACCTGACAGAAAAAGACAAGTGGCAATTTAACACTTGGAATAACCACAAACCACTAAACCACTAAATACTGATTTCTGAGTTATTCAATGAATAATTAACCAACCAAGTCCAGGGGCTTAAAGGTCTAAAGTATTCCCAATGTAAACAGGATGTGGGTTTGAACTTATGAACATTATGTGGCTCTTACCAAAGACCCAGCAGACAGCTACAACTTCAAACAAAGCCAAGAACACGAGGGAAACCACAGCAGTGTAGTGGTCCATCAGCTGAAACACATAGATGCCTCCCTGTGCAGAAAGCAGAAGAGTCAGAGAGAGGAAAAGACTGAAATGACAAAAAGACTGTCACCAGTGATGTAACGGTTGCCACATTTAGTGGCTGTTTTTCTGTTTCTTATTGTACCTTAGTAACGTGAGGAATCCCCAAGACAAAGCCGATGATGCACACAGCCAGGGCTAGCAGCTCCTCTCTTTTTAGGAAATGCAGAACTTTGGGACCAAACTCGTCTTTTATGAAAGTCACAGCCACCTCAACTGTTGCAAACTGCAGCACACACAAAACATATCCAGTCTATAATGGTAATCCCATCATCAATTTTGTGAAATTGGTCCCCTTTTGACTAGTTCTGACTTTTGGACATTCTTGCATCTTTGTCTGGGATGCAATCAAGAGCATGTGCAAAGACCTGGTTAAAACACATATTTGTTGTTTGTGATAAGCAGCCAACAGCAAGGGCTACAAATAGAAGCAGTATATTTAGCAATATTATGACATTATCACTGCCATTGTGAAACTATGAGCATGTTAATCTCAAAGCACTGCTATGAAAAATACAGGTTCAAATTTGCAGAGCTCCAGCGCTTGGCTTCATCTTCACAGATGTTCTCCGCCTTCATCACACACTTATGTGAGAGGTGGAGATGTTTACCTGGCTGTCCAGGCCCAGACACAGCAGCATAAAGAAGAACAGAGGGGCCCACAGCTGAAAGACGGGCATGGTGGAGAGGACTTCAGGGTACACGACAAACACCAAACCAGGACCTGAAGACATGATATAGCAAAGGTGTTGTTCAATCTACAGAATGCAAATATATACACAAATGTATACAAATTGAGACTGCTGTGCTTCCAGTAAGTGAGCTGAACTTTAAACCTATGTTGTCTGGAAGATATTTTTTATATGTTCTCCCTTAAATGAATAGTTGAACGTTTTCTCGCCAAGTGCTCAGTTTGAGGATTGATGCCACTCACACGTCAGTGTCAGCCAGTTATTTGAGATTAGTTTAGCATAAAGACTAGAGAGAGGGGAGGGGAAGCTAGCCTGGCTCGGTCCAAAGGTAATAAAATCCACCTAGCACCCCCTATAAAGCTCACTGATTAACATGTCGCATCTTATTTGTTTAATCCATAAATAACCCTAAGTGTAAAGACTGGAGGAGGATCGAGCACAGGATTCTTTTACATTGTAAAAGATTCAGGGAATTTAATCTGTATGTTGTCTCTGCAACACAGTCTTAAAATATTTATCTGATTAACTTGTTTCCAGTTGGTATTGCATTTAAACAAAGTACAGTGTCTATCGTCACTATAGGATGGTTGCAGGGATCAAAATAACTCATTGGTATTTCTTGGATTTACCTTTAATGAACTTAAGTTTGGATGAATCACTAACTAACATACTAATCTTCCACCTGCATGTAGGAGAACTGGCAACTGATTGTAGCAAAAGGTCAGCAGCAAACACTGTGGGACTGTCCCTTTTCAAAAGATGCAGGAGGACAGAAGATTAGGAAAATACAGTGTGTTAATTGGCCAACACACATGGTAAAGATTACTCTTGAAGAAAATTAAAAACAAAGGGAAGATCACATCAGACCACAAGGAAGTCATCATTTGACAGTGTGATTCGAGCTGACAGAGATACAGTGTTGTGATCGCTTCACGGGATTCTTATCTGACCCAGAGGCTGAACACATGTTGTTGCTGTTTTTAATAATGCATCACTAAACTGACAAAGCTCCTGTTCAGATGGTATTTAAACACTGAGTTACTAAAGAAAAAAAAAAACACTTTGTTTTTGTTTTTTTTAAACTCTGCTCAAAGAACCACTGCTTTCTCATTCAGCTAACCTACAACCCTCCTTTCTGACCCACACATCTGCCCGCTTTGGTTAAGTAAGTTACTCCAGTACACACGCACAATAAAGTTGTGTTCATGTTGCAGCTATGTGTGTGTAATGTAGGTTTTCAGTTAAAGATTATTGTTTTGTACTTTAGAAAGATCCTCTAGAGCCACAGCAGACGTTATACAACTGTTTTTATAGGGTGAGTAGTGCTCCTCATGACGACAAAACCTTGTGTAAAATCGGTGGAGTGCTGCCTTAAGAAACTGTAGATTTCCACTATTTTGTCCTTCTGCGACCTGCACTGTTATTCAGTGTAGACATGTACATTTTGAAATTTGTGTTTTGTTTTACCATAAAAAGGGAGAAAAAAAAGCTCCCTGGAGGATCAAAACAAAAACAACTACAGTACACTCGACATTAGAATTTAATATCTATTTATATGTCTGCTCTATTTCTGGCATATATACTATATTACACATCAGGTCCATGATTCTCTTTAACTGTTTAGATACTTACAATCAAACAAAGCTATGTAATTGTGGTGCAATAGTCTTTCCAGGCTTGATGCTCACCGTCTGTAGCTATGTTGTCCACCGGGAGGTTATGTATATGAGCCATGTAGCCAATAGCTGAGAAGATCACAAAGCCAGCCAGGATACTAGTGAAGGAGTTGGCAAATGACACAATCAAAGCATCCCTGGGAAAGAAGGAGGATAAAATAAACCATTTCAATCCAGTTGTATTATATGAGAAACATCAAGACAGCCGTTTTAAGTTTTCCTGCTAGATCACCAAGCTCTCATACGGTCAAAAACAGTTGTAAAAAAACAGAAATGACAGTAAAAACTGTCTCTGGCAGGTAAATAATGTAGGGCATTATTTTGGTTTATTTTCCGCATCCAACACAGAATCTGAGGCCTACTTTGTGGGATAATGGAAACTATATTTAAACACCCCTCATCTCCTCCTGGTCTAAATAAACTAATAATACTTACTAATAAAACTTAATTTCCTATCAAACCTATTTCTCCCTCCAATGTGGATGGCAGGGAGTTTAGCAGACAGGGTTCATTTCAGTTCTCTGC
This sequence comes from Seriola lalandi dorsalis, assembly GCF_002814215.2. Taxonomy (NCBI): domain Eukaryota; kingdom Metazoa; phylum Chordata; class Actinopteri; order Carangiformes; family Carangidae; genus Seriola; species Seriola lalandi. Next base: position 320,643 of record NW_019525070.1, on the reverse strand, counting down.
AGGACAGTAGTGACCTTTTTAGTACGGAGTTGACACCAAAAGAAGAGACCAAAAGTTGAGCGTCTTCCATAAACAATCTGTCCCCAAGCCATGTGGAAGCTGCCACAACAATGCAGACAACTGAGAGCACTGCTGTTCACCTCACAACACACTGTCAACTGTACAGTGGATGGTTTTGGAAAAAGGTAAGCATGACATTTTTCTTTTATGTATTTGTAATTGAAATCAGTGGTATTTGATGTCTGACATTGTGGCCTGAAATGTATTTTCAGAGAATCAAAAAGGAAAAAAAAAAAAATCAACATTGATAAGTGTTTGTCTTGTTATATAATGAATGTGCTGTTAACATGCCTGGGCTATTAAGTATAATATCCAAGTCCAATAAACTACTTTTTTTTTACTGATAATATAAGAAAACGGATTTTATCTTTAAAGTTAAAGACATAGTATAACCTTTCCAAACATTCAGTCTTTACCTGAGAATGTTGTTGTTGAACTTGTTGTAACTAGCCATCGAAATCATGGAGCCAAAAGCTATTCCAAGGGAGTTAAACACCTGAGCAGCTGCATGAACCCAAACCTAGGATGAAGATAAAAGGAGAGCATGACAATTCATTTTAGCATTGTTTCATTTTAAGCGGTTTGAAAGGCCCAGTTTTCTTAATCAGCTTCTTTTTTTTTTTACCCTGAGTAATGGGATCCTACATGAACAAAACCTTTTCTGCCAAAGTCTGAAGAGTCTTGAATCCTTCACATTACAGTTTTCGGCATTTGTGAGCTCCTGCTCTGGATTTCACTTAATATCAAAGGGAAACTATCACTATAGTTTAGCTTTCTGTCCTCTGATTACCTAAAAGTCAAATTTTCCACTGTTTAATTTCTACTGGGAACAATTGAAGTGTGCTTTTTTTTTAAATTTTGAGCAAACCAAAAATTAAACCTATTATTTGAACCGAGGAAAATAATACAGAGTTAGTCTCTACTGTATTGAGCCAATGTGTAACCAAGTTCCTAAGGAGTAGCCTATTTTTTTCTGTTACTCATTCATTAACAGAGTTTCACCTTCACTTCGAACAGTTTGCTCCAGACAGGCGTCAAAAAGAAGAGGATCCCAGTTTTGGCTCCAGGAAGCTGCACATTATTGATGAGCAGGGCGAACAAGATGAAGTACGGAAATACAGCGGTGAAGTACACGACCTGTGTGACACAAAGAGTGAAGAGCAGAAATTGATCAGTGGGTGGGTTTGTTGTTTAGGTGAGGCTGTGACAGATGAGCGTGCTGGACCAGTTTTCTGTGAGACCTCTGAAGATGATTTGTGTGTATATACTGCAGACTACAACGCATCAAAAGTGCATTGTACAAACACTTTTCCGAATTACAAACAGTTAATATTGTAGATCTCATCTGTGAAACGATTGACTTAACCTACAGACTACAGACTATACACTATATTCCTGTAAACCTATAAAAGTCCTTGTCTTTATCCCCGGTATTACAAGACACAATGTCAGAAGACAACATGTTTTCAAACAATGAAATCAAAGACTGGGACCAACACAAAAAGATATCACAATAACCACTATGCAAAAACACATCTTGCAGAAAAGCAGCATGATTCTGACCTTGCCAGTGGATTTAACTCCTTTAAATATGCAAAAATACACAATGACCCAGGAAATAAGGAGATAGCCAACGAGTTCCCAGCGAAGGCCACCAGCTTCTTCAATGCCATTGGTTTTCTCCAGAAGCCTGTGGCTGGAAAAATGGAAAAAGAAGAGTGAACATACAAACAGCAAGTGATTTCCTCAAAAACTCTGACAGATGATGTGTTTTCATGTAAGACCCATCACTCTGTAGTAAGAAGATGGATGTTTGTGCAGTAAGTATGACAGAGGAAAAAAAACAGCTAGAGTGGTTCTACAAATACTGTCAATACATAGATACAGTAAATTTCTGCACTTAATAAAGGAACTGAAGTCTCCTCACTCGAAGAACTGTTGACTGGCAGACTGCAGGTGGGTGGCGTTGCCGGGGAAACCACTGGAGCAGTTTTCGATGGCATTCCAAGTGTTGTTGCAAGACTTCCAGGGTAGCGTCGCTCCGAACGAGTTGAAGAAATAGTAAAGTGCCCAGCTCATGAGCACATTGTAGTACGTGGAGAACACAAAGGAGATAACAACTGTGGCCAGACCAACACCTGCAAAGTGACACGCGGCGGGAAAAAAGACAGAACTGAGAGACAACTCTGCAGAAGCCATGCCACTTGTAGGGGAAGAAATTGTACACTTTACTTCTTAAAATTGTAATAAAATCCCTCTCAAACTCCATATTTTGCAATGAAGTGTCAATTATTTTGGCCCAGGTTTAGAATTATGGGTAGTATAATGTAGGCTTCATATAAAGACAGACAACAGAGAAGACGGGTAATCTCTGGTCAGTGGTGGCCAAGGTGAAGTCAAGCAAACTCGGCCACAGATAAAAGGAATTCCTTGAGCCATGGATTAGAAATTCCACTGTGTCATTTGGCTGGTGAATATAACAAGGTCTTGACCAAAGTGAGTAAAGGTGAGATCAAAGTCCTCCAACAGATGTAAATTATTCAGTCTTTTAACACCTGTGGTTCCTGGCTGTGTGTCAGGTTTCAGGTTGGGGTGTGTATGTCTATGTGTGCTATATGTGCGTTTCTAATTTTTCAACTGTCTCCCCCTCAGGGAACTCAGGGCAATGACTCAGCTAAAAAGCCTGACAGGTAGAGCAGGTATAGGTTCATTATTTTTAAGGACACTTCAGTAGAGCAGACAGGTTTTTATCACTGTTAAATACAAGAGGAGTACTTATGAAATATCTGTCACAACAAAAGAACTGTAAACTTTTATATTCTGAGAACAGTTGTTTAAAGGACTAGTTCAACATTTTGGGAAATACACTTATTCACTTTCTTGCAGGGAGTTTGATGAGAAAATTGAACATCTTTCTCACATACATGATAAATATGTAGCTGGAGCAAGCAGTCAGTTTAACTTGGCTTAGCACGAAGACTGGAAATGGGGAAATAGCTAGCCTGCATCGCTCAAAATGGACTACATCACATACTAGCACCTCATATAAAATATATAAAATATAATATCTTGTTTGTTTAATCTGTATAAAAAAGGGGTGTTGGACTTGACTATTTCTTGTTGCAGGTCCTGGCCAAGAAATCATCTGGCCACAACCCCCATAACAACTAACTGTCATGTTTACCTCATATTTTGTTTGGAGCCAAGCTGGCTGTTTCCTCCTGTTTCCAGTCTTTGTGCTTAGCTAAGAAAACATACACAGCATACAAGACTTATAAAGCGGCATCAAACTTCTCATCGCATTTTCAGCAAGAAAGCAAACAAGCGAATTTCCAAAATTTCTGTTCCTGCTCCTGACTTTTTGCATCATGTTTTCTTTGCCATATTTGTTTATCTTTGTGTGAGTTTTCCAATGACGGCAGCAAAAGCGAGGACAATTCTCTCTGCTGTTTTCAGAGGTATATAAAAACCTTGCCTCCTGAAAACATTTTTTTCCTACTTGTTGTGGACAGGCTGGAATGCCATGCTCCACTGGATCCAATCTCACTATCTGATAAAGTGGAAGGAGAGGCGACTGAAAAACAACTCTGTGTCAACATCATGACAGAGCCGAGGGAAGCCCCCTCTGAGCTCCAGGATCAGCTAGAACCACTGGGTATAGTCCACGTTGAGCACTCCTTCCTTTGTTATTGCCTATTTGCCTCTTTCAGTCTACACGTCTAGCTTACATGGTCGAGTGCTCCACTGGTACACCAGACAAACTCCACGTGGTGCAGTGATGCCTCATTTCCAAATGACAAAACATATCAGTCTGCTGGACTCAATAACAAGGCGGGGCGGCGGGGGGGGGACACACACACAAAGATAGAGGGAATCAGTTAGAGCTATCCTCCTCTGTCTCCAGTTCTTAGTTCATTACCCTGTCATGCTTCACCTGTTAAGTACATTGCCCTCATTGAAACAAATTGGACAATCAACACAGTCCTGAGAGGTAAAAAAATTTCTCCAGCTAAAATGATGCTATGATCAAGCCTACTGCAGTGAATTACAAATGAGCATGTTTGTTGATTTGTGATAGATATTTGTGGGCATCTGAATCACTGATCACAGGTACATCACAGTAAACTGCACTTGGGTTGCACAGGGAAATCATTCAAAAAGAACATACAGAAAAACTACCTGCTTTTGGCCCTTGTTTAGCACAGAGCATTAACCAGGAAGAAATGAGCGATAAATCAAGTGAAGGACCCATACGTTTTGACCGGGTAGATAATCTCTGTCTTTAAGGAGATAAGAAAACTATGGAGAAAAATCTTAAGTTAGAACAAGGCAGATATCATTTTCAATTCACACCCATAAGTACTGATTGTTGATGGCTGGGGTCTTGTTTGATGAGCTGCCAAGTGACTGTCAGTGCTCTCCAAGTCCACACATCCCAGTTCATTCACATGTTTGATTTACAGTTTTGCAAATACCTCCTGATGTGTGTGATTTTTTCATGAGCACTATAACCCCTTAAAACAAACAACCCGTTGTACTGAGCCACAATTAGCCGGATGTTTACAATTTGTTTTAACAACTTATGTGGACTGTAAGAAACACACCTCCAGTCACCCACATTTGATTTAACTATCATTCAAATATGCAGAATTTAAGAATATTGGTTCACGTTCGAATTATTTGACAATTTCTTTCATGTGAATTTAAAATGGATTCAATTACAGAAAGAAATCCAAGAATGTACTTTTGATAAAACATGAAGTAAAAAAAAAAAAAGAAATACACTGATTATAGTGATTGTAAATTTTGCTTAACAAGTTCTCATCCATCAACATGTTAAAACAATTCATTTATTAAATAGAAAAACTTTGTTACAAACTTAGAGGCACTCAGAAAAGAGCATGCCTTCACCACGGTTAAAAATTTATCAGTTTTAAATATTCATTTGGATCTGGACCATCAAGCACATAATGACAGAGGATCATGGGATAAACGTGCAAGATTTTTTTTTTAATTTATTTAAAGCAGTATGTCCTGAGAAAACAAGTGACAAATTCCTATCTCACAATGTACAAAAAACTTTTCAAAAGATTTCTGAAAAAGCTTAAAGCTTAGCTTGTTCCTTGGCTCCTGGCCGAACTTCCCATCACATATAACTGCAATTGTGACATTTTTGGATATCTTGGCAAAACAAACCAAATACAAGACTCCCATGGCAGATATAAAAAGACGTTACAACCTATCAAACAGGACACATTTTCATTTACTGTATGACTGTAAGTTCACTCAGTGGCCAGTCAGTGTAAAACCACTGCAACAGCTCATCCAAGTAAATTTTTAAACAGCAATTGTGTAGGTTTATGACAACCTGAAAGAAGATTTACCCATCTGTGAAGTATTTTGGCTTTAGGCGAGATTCACTACAGCAACTCATCTTTAATTAGATGAAGAATTTGCTTTCGGTCATGTTGTGTCATGTTTGATAAGATACATATAATATATAATTATACCTGTTTTTAAGGTTGTCTGTCAATCATCGTCATCACCTGGTCAATCCTGAGGGCGTCTCTGCACCAGCTTTAAATACATGACTGGGAAGATTTCAGTGCATTCTTCCCTCACGGAAGGATCTACTTTACTCCCGACATTAATAAACTATTGCTGTTTTTTTGCTTTTTTTCCTTATTCACCTGTAAGTCAGCGCATATGCCATGTTACTTGATAACTACACGTTGATGGGAACAGCAAATACATACAAGTTTTTTTTACAACTAACAGGAACCAGTGCTAACTTTCATAAAATGTTTGAGTGTTAAATTAAATCAATCAATCATCACTTCCAGTAAAGCTTATTGGTACACAACTGCAGGCTAGTTTATTGTGTCATTTATTTTCTTATTTCCTGTTCTCCGTTCTATTCAGCTATACATGTCGTTTCCCCTAACAAATGATTCTAATAATAACAGCAAATATTTGTTACTGCATTTAACTGCCCTGCCCATGGAGAGAAATAAAGTCCTGTCTAATCTTTTATTTTAAATTTTTTGTTACAAATTTTAAATAAATGAACAATGTATCAGCCTCTTATTAAATGATCCAGATCAGTTGATAGGACAATACTGTTTAGACTATTTTATATTCCTACTCTGATGCCTAGCCCTCTGCTGTAATGATCTAACTCAAAAATGTGGAGCTCTTTGTTTACATACTGTGTTGATTGATTGGGATTTCTGGGACTGATAGTTAATAATCAACTTTTTGGGGGTAGTAATTTGTTCAATGAATTGTATCAACCTTTTCCTCGTCTCAAAAATGTAGTGAAGGAAAAAAACAAAACAATAAAGCCTCAGTCCCTGATATATATTCCTTTAGATCAGTCATTGGCCTGAATGAGCTTACATGGGTAGTGGCACATTTGTCTGCTTTCTCTGGTGGAACTTCGTATTATTTTATCATTCTTTTGCTTGATGAAATCACTGATCCCTGAATTTTGTTTTCTACAAAGGTATTAGGGGATGGACCTGTTAGTTTTGGCAATGTAGCCTATTGAAATAATTTTAATGCAAATATTTGGATAATAAGGATTAAGTAATTTATTGCATTTAGAAGTGAGCACAGCAACACATGCATACATAAATGTCCTATTTTATGCAAGCTCCGATTGTGGAAAAAACATTGTGTGTTAATGAAGGAAAATCCATCAGATGTTCATCCTCATCACATGAGGAGCCTTTGGCCTGGAGAGTCACTCACCTTTTAACAAAGGACAAATTTTGGCGAGCGCATGCACTGGCCCTAAACGAGTGTACTGCCCGATAGCAAACTCCATGAAGAGCAGAGGAATGCCACACAGGAGCACCATGATGAGATAAGGGACTATGAAGGCACCTGAACCAGAAGAAGAAAGAGAAGATGCTTTATAGGTTCCTCCTGAGTAATGCTGCCTGGAGAGATAAACATGATGTGGTAGCTGCTGTCACTGTTAAGATAAAACATATTTAACAGTTAAGTTGTTACTGATGACTTTATAAGTAATTAATAAAGTATTAACTAATGTTTAACAAATCACTTATAACCTGTGGTAATCTATTGATAGAAACTCATTTCGGGAATGCCAGGGTTTGAGGTCACATAGGCTAAATATCTTTTGTAGCTTTTTCTTTTTGTAGACTTATCCTTTAACTATGAAAAACACATAACCCTCTATTCTCAGGGAAAACTCAGACCTGGGCATTCATTTATGAATTACTTTCTTTTATTTATAACTGTGGGCTTGATGGCTTATTAGTGTTCACCCACATCTTAATAAGCAATAAACACTTATTTCAATTCAGTGAGAATGATAATCAATTAATTGCGCTGAAGCTCTTGCTTAACAACGGGTACCGTTTCCGTACTGAATCTTGCTGAGTCATTGTTATGACATAGTGAATCATGACCATGAGGAAAAAAATTGGCTTGTATAACATTTCTTTAAGGTTGCTGATTCTTCTTTTGTAATTCAAAACAATTGTGTGTAAATTATTGGTGAGAATATTTTCTGAAATATAAATGAATACATTTCTGAAACAAAACAAAACAAGTATTTCATGTTTGATGATGTACGTCTCTTTTCATTATCTATGGCCCTATCAAATTGATCCCGTCTGCTTTTAGCGGCTATTGTATGCATTTTGTTGGCTATACAACAGCACCACCCTCAAGGAGCTATATGGAAAATGGACCCCTATTTCACTGTAGGTTAAGTACATCTGTATACCAGCATTCTTGACCTCTTAGACAGTCTCACCTCCACCGCTGCTGTAGCACAGGTAGGGAAACCTCCAGACATTGCCGAGTCCCACAGCATAGCCGACCGATGCCAGGATGAACTCCAGCCGTCCGCTCCATGTGGGTCTCTGAGCCTCTACGTCCGCTCTCCTCCCGGCGTTCACTTTGAGATCCAAGGGTTTCAGAGCATAATCTGTCTCATCACATGGTATCTTTGAATTTTCGGCACCGACCTCCATTGTGACTTATTGGTTATGCAGGTATAGTATACAGTCAGGCGGTGCTGTTCTACACTGTAGCCTATCATACATCCGAAAAATGACAAATCCGGTTAAATTTAGAGTGAACCAGCTTCATCGACTCCACCGGATCAACCCTGACGAGTAAATTAAATCACAGGCTCACCCTATGGTGATCTTATCAAACCGACATTGTACTTCAATAAACATCTGGTTTACTACGGTAAGTGATGATTTTCAATTAAAGCAAATACTACTCGCCATTAAGACAGTGAGGAAATGCTACAACACAAAGCAACGTGCACATGCAAAGCGCACCGCGTCTGTTCCCCACTCAGATCAACTCCTCTGGTGTGATGTGACATAACTGCAGATGTCCTTTTCCATCTTAGCTGGTTCGACCACCGCTAAGCGAGCAGGGATGTTTGAGATAGGCTACGCCTTTTTTCCAAAATAAAAGCCCTTGAACTCAATAAGCTAAGAGAGCTCAATTACTCAATAAGCTACTAACTCATGTGTCACAATAAGTAGGAACTTACAAAACGTCCAGTGTTTTGCACTGTAGGCAATACGTGTTGATTTTGCTCATGAAGTTGCATTTTTCACACCAGTGGCCTAATGAAGAGGGGTATAGGGATCCAACAACAGGTTTTTGCACAAGATGTACGAAAGGAAATTGAATTGACAGGTAAGGTCAAATATAGGTATAAATACTGTATATAAAACATGTCATTTAGCTCTAAATGATGATGCAACTTGACTTAAGCTTCACGTCACCGCAATCCTCGAGACTAGCTCGTGCGGGTAGAAAAAAACGAACACCAAGCATAAAAGAGTTTGGTGCTTTTATTTTGAAGACAAAATCGGTGAACTTCAAGTTCATTTCGCGTTGTTCTCTATTGGTTTACAACCCGGAACCTGTGCAGTGCTCACCGTTGAGCTTTACAGAGCATAACTGTCCGTGGCAGACATTGAAAAAAAAAAAAGAAAAAAAAAGAAGTGACAGCGGAATTTAAAGAGCTGTCTTCGTAGTCACAGTAAAATGCACTCTTTGCCATGCAGATCATAGCTGCGTGTTGTTTTAGTGCAGTTGTTTTGAGACACAGCAAAAAGTAAGCAGTAAAGCTGATAATGTATAGTTTGTTTTTGTTTGTTTTTTAATTTTATTGAAAACTTTGTAAGATTATAAACAGTCTGCAGTTGTGTTCTCTTAACAAGACGTTTACAAATTGATTTTGGTTCAAATGTCCTGCAGCCCTTTTCCAGTAGACATTTGGAGCTTGGAGAGGTCACCCCAATGAATTAAAGAACTAAAAAGACAAACATAATACTGGAGGTGGATTTTCCATAACCTGGCAACCCGAAAGTTGTGTCAACAACTGTGACAACATTTGTTGTTTGAATGTTTATTTGCAACCTTTGGAATACACTTTCCAGGTTGTTGCAAATGTTTCTCTGTTATGGCAGAGGCTATTTACATGAGCTTCAATTATACTCAAACCTCTGATGTACAAATACATGTATGGAAACAACCAATGCAGTACAACTATACATGTTACTAGTAGGCCTACCTTTTTTTTTTTTTTTTTTTTTTTACAATTGTGCTAATTGTGCTCAGTAACAGGGTCAAAAAGCATCACAACAAAAGCTGCGTAGACAGTCTTTTCAGAAACATAAACTTTCTCAAAGAAGAAACTAACTCTACGTTACAGCTGAGAGAGCTCTCAAAGAGGAAACTGCATGATACTGAAAGAAGTGGCCCAACATTGGTATTGGGTCAGGTCACACTGTGGCATTATGACTGAATTTATTTCAGTAAATACCCTATACCAACAAATCCCTTTCAATATCACACACTGCATATATAGTAATATGCTTTGTCCAAAGAGGAGACCATCTGTGCCTCATGGGATGGCTTTCTCACAGACTGTCCCCACAAACAAGGAAAAAAAGATTAATAACCATCTTATCAGGAATATTCTCCTGATTACATTTTAACTGTAGACTGATTCATTTATTCTTCCATATTACAATTTTTCTCCACTATTTGAATTCATTGTTTGAAATCATGGGCACATTTTTGCAAATAGGTGACAAAATCATACAAACTATTCTATTGTATGCAAAGAGAGAGAAAGAGAGAGAGAAAATGTATTACATTCAGTGGTTTTATTCAAGATATTTGTACTATGTTGTCTTCAAGGTTTTCTCTCTCTGTGCGAGACCTATTTAGCCTGTTTTCATTGGGTTCAATACAAGTGTTATTTCACATTTTTGAGCTTTGCTTAACTAATTTCTGAAATCATCAACTCATACAATTAGTCTGCTGGAGTGGGGGAGCCAGCTAGCCAAGGCCAGGCAACAAGCTGCAGCTAGCTGCCACAGGAGCCAGGAAACCATCATCAGTTCACAATTTAGTCACTGAACGTGGGTGAAAAGGTCCCTCCTTACCACTAGGGGAAGAGAGAGAGTCCAGCAAGATATCCACAAACTCCTTTATTTTCTCTGATGAAATTTTGTCTTGAAGTAACGTGAATTACTTGAAGTAGTGGAGTAGGGCTTTTGATTGTGAGGGAATGACGAATATTTATATACTAGTATCTTATACTTGTCGTTGTGCAAGCTTTTTCGACCAGGGTTGTGGTGTCCATTTGGTATGCACATAAGAGTCTGGTGTTTCCGATTTCTCCTGCTGCTCTCTGAATCTCTGTTAATGTTTCAATTTAGTTCAGTTTTTCCTCATAAGTAATTCCTCATCCCAACCAAAGTCATAAAAGGTCTCAAGCAGTGTTTTACCTGTTAATTTCTGTACTTTTTCCATGCAAGTAAATCCTCTTACCAATCACATCAATGTAGGATCTCTGATAAGAAAGGGAACTTAAAATTTCTGACGCTGTCAGACTTACCTCCAGACCGGTAACCTGCAATTGACTTCTCTGTGCACACAGGAAGAAGTGTCCTGCTTTGCTGAGGTCAGGGACTGTTTGGAGACCAGTATGATTAAGAGCAGTGTATATGAGTATTTTAGTTACTGATCGCTGACAAAACATGGAGCCAGGGATGGTAATGGGATACTGCAGGAAGATGAAAGCGACTTCTTCTCCAATGGTGTGTCATTTCCCGATCCATACCAGAAACTCAATTTGTTCTACACATGTGCATAGCAGTGGCATGGAGGTTGGAGTGGAAAAGACATTGGGGAAAGTAAGAGAGAAGAGGACATGATTAGTAGAATAAGATTAGGTCATACCAAACTAATTCATCGTTACATCTCATTGGAAAACATGCATCTGGAAACTGACATATGCAATCAAAAGGAGACTGTGGAACATGTGTTTTTTGTCTGCCCAAAATATGAAAATGAGAGGGACCTATCAAAGACTCAGTTGGAACAACAACGGATCAAATGCGTGGATCTTTCAGCTATTTTTACAAAAAAAAAATCCTGGGAAAGATGTTTTGAATCATATTTTTATTTACCTAAATGACACTGGATTGATAACAGGAACACCAGGACTCAGCAGTAGACGGTGATAATGATCCATATGGTTGCAACTGGCCATTAAAACAAATAAGAGGAACAAGAAGAGAAGCAGTGGTGCGCAGTGACTTTAACAGATAGGGAAGCAGAGCCAAGTTGCCAACTAATATGGTCCAGACTAAAACTTACCTTTTCATGACAGTAGTAGTAGCAAATTAAATTCAGGGCCTGTCCTGTCTCATGATCTTGCTGCTCTCTGCCTGGAAAACTTCACCTTTCTCCTTCCTGGCTGAAAAAGTTTTGGATTATTTTTCTCAACAGACAGTTAACGCATCAAAAGTGCACTATGGAGGAAAGATTGTCACATCTATGGTAATCTTCAGCATGTTTACTTATTAACTGACAATGACACACTTCAGTGACAATGCAGAATCCTGCATTTACCTGTCTGAATGTTGTTAACCTTCCCTGGCTCGTAGTCTGGACCCAGGACTGTAGTTGGCAAGCACGGGGGAGATGCGGGAACATGGGTCGTGAGGAGGGAATTTATTTACTGACAAACAGCCTAAAGTGCACAAACATGAAAACTGTAGGTTCACAGCTATAATGCTAACTACTAGCTAAGCTAACTAGCTAACTTCTGCTCCGATCGCCAGCCTCACCGCTCTCTCTCCCGCTACGCACACCACCTACGTACTGAGTTATTCGTGAAAGGAGCCGCTCTATCTGTGTAACAATATTCGGTCTAAAACTTCTCAAACTTACAGCAGATCTTACACAGAGACGATAAATCATTGTAATTTACTGGTTTACTTGCTTCTGGTTCCTTCTGGTTTTCACACACAAGTCTGCGCGTGCGTAGAATATTGCAATATCCTAACTGATTTAAAGAAACCTCGACTGGGATATGTACTGACCATAGTCTCTATATATAACAGGTATATGTCGTACATATCTTGAGCTTGAGTTAACCACATGCCAATTATTTCAAAATGCTCTCGAGACGAGGGAACCCAAAGTGCTAAAAGGCTATCTAATTTCCGAGTTGTAGGACTCATTACTGCAGCATTCTCTGCCGCCATCACGTTTTTAGTCGACCATATTTAAAGTAAGAAGGGCGGGCTATTCACGTGGATACCATCATCTCAATGGCAGAATAATGAGATGACTACAGTGTGAACTGATTTTAAAAGAGAAATCATTATTTTTGGTATTACTATGATAGGTCACCTCAGTACAGTGTAGGCTTATCACTATTATATTATCTGATGTTCGTCACAACTCATTATAAAACAGTCATTGTCATTTTTCCCCTACTCACTATCATGTTTGACAGAAGGTACTCTAGTTCCACATAGACCATACAATGGATAGTGATCAGGGACAGTGGCTGTTTGTTATGGTTATCGACCTTATCAGCACCTTCAGAAGAAACAGGGTGAACTGTTTTTTTATTAGTGTTACTTGTGTGGTGAGTCAGCTTAAATGAAAGAAAATGTATCTTATTTCTAAAGTTTGCTTTGGACTTTCCAACTCTTAACAGGAATTCCCAATGTTGATCTAGCATGGCTCTATAAATCATTATAACTGATTCTCTGTCAGAACCTACCACACACTTAAGAATTTTGTTTTGGCAATTTCTTTTTATATCCCAATTTCATGTATTTTGTGTTGTCTATACCCATATCCAGATTCAGTACAGAGTCCATTGCTGAGCACCACCGCCTAAAACCACTCTGATATGACACAAAGTAACCCCTTTTTTCTAAGGGATTGCTTTTATGTTTTTTTGTTGATTCGTTGAAACTGTTTGATGAGGTGTTGATTCAACTGTATGTTCATTTTGGTAAGACTGCAGTTTGTGGTGCTGTTGAATCGTGTTGCACTTTACTCAGTGTTGATTATATATTTTTGCCCACGCCATTTTTATCACACACATGGAATTGTTTACAACAAACTCTCAAGATGCACACGGTCAATACCCCTGGACAATTGAAGGCAGTGATCTCAAACCACCTCAAAGCAAATGCTTTCACTGAGTATTGTCCTCCTTTGAATCTCTATGCAAATGAAGGAAACCTCAATGATCTTTGAGGCTTGAATAAATAAATGAAATATCAGTGAGGGTTGGCTACATGACAGAAAAACATCTCTGTATAGTGCTGTACAGTTCAACAGTATCATGATTTCCAAAATGATCATAAAGTTGAGTCAGCACTGCTCTAAAGTGGCATGATAACAACACAAAAGTATCAAATTGAGATTGTAATTATAAAAAATATTATAACAAATAATTATAAAAACACAGGTTAAAGTCTTTTTAATTTGGTTTGTAGGACTTTCAGGAGGACGTACAAGTTACTAAATGAGAAAAGAACTTTAATTTGGACATCTGCATCTTATTAAAAATGTGTGTCTACTACAGAATGTGTAGTGTGTGTGTGTAGTGCGGTGATGTGGGCAGTAGATGGCGCCACTGTTATTCCCTGTCAGTTTGGGGCCAAACCTCGGTTTTCTCCTGCTTCCAGGTGCTGCAGCTGGGCCCTTCCGCTCTCCGTACAGGAATTTGTAGACTGCATTACGTCAGTTACCCTGCCAGCGGCTAGAAAGCACCTCCGTCCAAGAGAATTTAGGTTACTTATTTTCTGCGGAGAATTAAAGTGATTTTGTGGGTCTTTTTCCCCCTCACTCTTACTCAGACTTTGGAGTTTGGGAATCCTGGCCGGGCGACGAAGAGGAATGAAACTTTGAAGCGGCGCATCACAGCTCTCCTTCTTCAGTATGAGACGTTTGTAAAAGTATTTGAAAATCGACGACACTCTCAGAAAGTAGATGGAGGAACCAGAAGGTGAGAAATATTTCAGGTTGTAACTTCATACCGAGGAGAGGTTATATTGTTTCCGTTTAGCAGCGGGTTTCAGTCTTATGCTTTTACACGGCGAGTTGATACAATGTTTAAAACTTCGGGTTTTGTTTTTTTGTTTTTTAAATGTCGGTGAAACGTCGAACCTGTTGTTTACTCAATCTCCCTCAGCTACCCAGTTTCTACCAGTTTCACCTATTTTAGGAATTTTAAAGCTATAGGTATATATTAAAGACTTCGTGTTTTTTTTTTTTATTTTACAGGTACTGATCATTGTTACTGTGCGGGCTGTGGAGGAAAAATTCAAGACTCGTTTCACATGAAAGTCTTGCAGGACATCTGGCACAACGCCTGCTTTCAGTAAGTGTCCAATTTATGATTTACTGATTCCTGCAAGTACCCCGTGTACCCCCACGTTTGTCTGCTAAGTGAAGGCTTTGTTATCATAGAAAAGGAGGGGGGACAGTTTGCATTGATATGGGTACAATTGTTTTTTGCTGTTGGTCAACATGCTGCCTGCTTTCCGTTTGGGTGTACTTAGAAATGGCCTTGTGGATAATCCCAGAAGCTTCTGCCTTGTAGCCTAAACATGGGCCTACATCTGTTCTCCTTTTTCACAATTCAGCATTGTCTTTGAGCCACTCTGCACAAAATGCCCTGTGTAGGATGTCATTCCTGCTACTGTCACAGCTGACAGGCCTCAGCACTGGGATGGGTCTAGTCTCTTGAATATAGATTGGTCAGAGAAATGATCCTACTCTCCTGGAGGACTTTGACCCTCTGCTTTGAGGCTTAATGATTGCCACACTGGAGCTGTTGTGAGCTCACAGGTCACTGCTCCATAGTGAGATATCTCTGTATGGGGCAGTGAACCTGTGGTTGGATGACAACATCATATAACATTCATTGGGGTTTCCCCTTGGTTAGCAGTAACAATCACGTGTTGTGATCTATGATGAGATGGCACAGATTTTTTTTGATGACACTTCTCGATTGAACTGTTCCTGGTCAAAACTGCCGTGCCAGGTTTGAACTGACTGCAGGATCGCAGCTGCATTTTTTTTTTTAACGAAAAGAGTATGTGTACAGCAATCACTGTGCTTAATCAGACCTTAACATTATGAAACGAATGAGTAAGAACTGGTGCCTGAATCTGTGAATGTAGTTGACTGGAGCACAGCTTTTTCTCAGAGGCCACATAGTGTATATCCAAAAATCCTTTGGTTTTTATGTCTGGCTCTGCAGGGCTTCTGGTGGATCCAAAAAGCCCTTAAGAATAGAACAGATTTAATGCTGACTGTGTTGCCTGTTTCTGATGACTGAAATGGCTCTCTTGGAGTTTTGAGCCAGTATCTAGCAGTGTCCTTACATAACCTGGGATTTGACTCGGTCCAAACACTGACTCTTCAATAACACATACAGCTCCCTCTATCATATCAGAGGCAAGGTTCCTGACATAGCTGTGTTACTCACCATTGATCCTCTCCCTTCCTTTGTACTCTTATGCTCCCTCACATTTTTTGGCATCCTCCTTCATAGCAGTATCTTTGTCAGAAAGGTCTTCAGTTAGGCTCTTAAAAACTTGCATATATTAGATTTTTTTGTGTGTAAGTGGGACGCCAGTGGGACTTCAATATTGTTAATCATTTTAAGTATTTTGCAGTTGTCCATCTGAGGTTTGACTCTTGGTTTCAAACTGTCCTTTTTTTTGTCTTTTTTTACAGGCTTTTTACAAGTTTCAACACACACTTTGAGATATCACTTCCACTGCAGCAATGCAACACTCAAATCACTGCTCACATTTTTGCAAGACATTTATTTTTGCTTAAAGAGCTAAATCTCTGAGCTCTTAAAAAGAAATAGCACAGCAAAAATAAAATGTCCTTGTTACTGTGATACCTCCTGTGGTGTTCCTATTGTCTATTGTCCACATGCTGCCACTCTGCCCTCCATGTACCTCCACCTTGTTTGGCATTCTTACAAGCTGAGGTCACTCTTGTTCCAGTAAACCTGGCAGTGTTTTTGAGGGCTATAGGTAACGGCACGTTCAACTCCGCTGTGTTCTGCATTCCTAGACAGCGATTCAGAGGTGTGAGTCCGCTGTGTCAGACACAGACTGCAGAATTTTGTTTTTTTTCCCCAAGGAAAGCTTGATATTTCCTGTCTTGTACTTCACTTGAAGCGTATAGAGCTCCAGATATTGTTATCAAACTTGGCCTCCAAAAGAGTGTTGTAAAAAGAGCGTATGTCGTATTTGTTTCTACAATACAGGATCATGATATTTAGTACTCCTGATCTGTCCTCATTTATTTTCCTGCAGTAATGAAATGTGTGGACATTCATATACAGTACACCCACAGAAACATTTTTTTTCGGATACCAATTTCTCATTTTATTTTCCAGTTTAGTTTAATGAGGGTACAGCAGTACAATACAACAGCTTAGAATATTATGAACCTATTAAATACATTTATTGCTTATTCTACTTTTTGGTGCCATCTCTTACCAAAAGGTAGAATAAGCAATAAATGTATTTAATAGGTTCATAATATTCTAGAATTTTGTGCTGAAATAATAAAGCAATTAACTGATTAGATGATTGAGAGAAAAATTAACTATTTTGACAACTGATTAATAATTTCAGTCATTTTCCAAGCAACATTTGGTGGTTCCAACTTTTCAAATGTGCATATTTGATGTTCTTCTTCTTTGTCATATCTGTCAAACTGAATTATCCTTAGGTTTTCAACTTAAAACTAGCTATTTGCTTATGTTAGCTTGGGCTATGGGGAATTATAAAGAGCATTCCTTTCTGACATTTTAAAAATCAAGTAATAAATCAATTAGAATCAGCAGATCCATTGATAATGAAAATACCTGATTGAATTTTATGTCTTGACAAAAATCAGCAGAGCTTTTTCACATTGATTGAAATCAAAGGCAGCTTTGTTGCATGTATTCCAAAACAAATTGCATTAACTCTCCCTGTGATATAAATGAAGAAATAATTGTCACTCTCCACTTCTTGGAAAGAGGTCGTTGTGGAAAACACAATAGTCAAGTCCTCTGAGATAAGGTCTCAGTAAAAGTGAAACACTCCCTCTGCAGGTCTTCAAGCCCGCTACAAAAGGTCCCTCTCTAACTATCTCTACCTCATACTCCAACAAAAGAATTCACTCCAGCAGGAATGTGGATTTAAGGAAATGAGTAATGTTTACTTTGTAGTGTTTGTCCAGGCAGGACCACTGCATTGTTCATTGAAGAACCACCTGAGTTTAGCGTGCCCGCCCCCCATTCATCAGCACGCATAGAAGGAAATCAGGTGTTTTTATAAGCACCCCTACATCACTTTATCTTGACAATTTATAGGGCCATAATGGACAATAATTATAGTTTATCGACTGGTTTTGTCTTGGAATGCTTTTGTTCAGAACAAGGCAGACAAGGGTGGAAGTTTTTGGTTTTTATGCCACACCTGGTCCGATACTGAAAGTCCTACATATGCAGATGAAATACTGCACTTTTAACAAGTCTTTTTCTTCCTTGAGCTCATATATATCTTTTATCTGATTCGCCCAAATGTGCGCACTGCACCAGACAATGTTGATAGTGATACTGATCCTACCACTGCTGATGTGTATGTTGTAGCTTGACAAATACTGGGTTTTTGAAGCTGATACAGACAACACTATATGAGAGCTGAAAAATCTGATTTATGTTTTTTTAAATAAATGCATAACATAATTCAACATTTTTAAACCAAGACTCCTTAAATTTGCATAAATGTGAAAAGAGTGGGATGTCTTACAGTTAAAAACTGACCTTGTCAGTGCTGTTAGGTGGACAAACTGTGTAATAGCAACATATAATGGTTTATAAATTACTATAAACATGCTGTATTTCTGGTATTTCAGCACTACAATTTCTTGTTACTTTTCAGCTGATGTGTAAGCCAATAATGATATCTGTGATAAGATAATATCCACGAGTCATTTTTTTTTGGTGGGCTCTACTGTTGAGTAGAATTTCACAAAACTTTACAAATGTCTAGGGTCTAATTTAAATAGTTTCGTAAACTGAAACTAGAATTTAATGTAATTCTGCATCCAGACTGTGTGATATGTCTTTATTTTTATTTATTTAAAATCGAAAATCATTGAGAGCAAAGCCCTCATTTACAATGATGATAAGCGGATACAAAATAATAAAAATACAAGTTAAAAGAAGAACATCAATTAAAACAAGAACAACACAAATTAAAACAAATATATAAATACAATTAATAAATAATTTAACAAACAAAACCAATTGAAACAGGTACAAACTGACGTTAAAGGGTTTGAATGACCAAGAGGTACCAGTGAATTCATTTTTGCTTTAAGTGCTTTGTTGTGAGTTCCAGGTTAATGATGCAAAGAAGCCAAAAGCAGTTTTTCCAAGCTCAGTTTGAACTCAAGGGACATGAAGCATTAGCCAGTCATTAGTCCTGGTTCAGTGTGAGCTAGTGGACCAAACTAAGATGGAAGTAATATATGAAGGCAGCTGTCCAATTGAGCCCTTGTAAATAAACAAATATGTATTCAAATCGTGCCAATTTTTGTACAGGATGCAGTGATGAGTGATATAAGCATCATCAGTAAATAACCTGAGAGAAAAGTGGTAGACTTTGGAGTTGTGTTAATTAATTTGCATTAATTTACTGACCAAATTTGATACATGATTTTTAAACGAAAAACTTCTCATCAATCCAAATGATGAGAAGATGTGTGGCCTTCAGTCCAGCTGTGGCCACAGAAGCACAGCTACCATTACTCATGCAGTCTTTACCGTAGCAAACTGCCAGCTCTGCTTTCCCCAATCATGTTGCAGTGTGATGAATCAGGCTGGAGTCATTATCACGTTGACCTCATGTTCATTGTAAATATTTGTTGCTGTCATCGGAAATTATTTTTCACAGTATTTGTCATAAGGGCATTAACATGGATGTCACTTGATTTTTAAAGGCTGAAACGTCACCTTTGCCTCAGATCCACTGCTTCCCCCACTCTCCACTTTTCTCTCCACAAAAGACACAAATTTGGTCTTCTCTCTATTAGACGACTTCTTAAGTGCTGCCAGAAACCTTCTGCGATATTTGCCAAAGTCAATAAGCCTGGATCAACTATACCTGCAGTGCAGGGAGCAAAGTGATGCATGAGGCTCGTCACAGAGAGAAACGTGAGCATTCAGGGAGTATTTTTTTCAAAAGAGTGAAAGCATCAGCAGAGCTCTCACTGTCAGGATCATATCCCTGATTTAGAAATAGTTGTTGATCAGGAAGTCAATAGTGTCAGTTGAAAATTTATTATTGTAGTCATTCCTAAATGCAACCTGTGCATAAAGAATTAGTCCTGTGAATGTTTTACATTCCAATTCAGTGGCAAAACAATGTCCAAACAGCAGTGACACATTTATTGTGATTCAGTGAAGTGAAGTCTCATCTAGCATCCTTATTCAAATTACTTATAAACCAAGGTCAAAACAAAGAGGCTGAGGAACATTTTGGGTCTTTTCAAAGTGTGAATGGCAGCAACAGCATAAAAAAACAGGACAGCAGACATTTCAGTAAACTAATCTCTGACAGAGTGGTTCATCTCTGATTGTATTCTGGCAGTCCAACCTGCTGCCACCATTTTGCATAACCAGTGCAGCTTGTTCGAGGAACAGTCATAGCCTGCAGGTGCTTCCCAGTCTGCTGGCAACTTCAGCATTCCTCACTCTGAACATTTTGTCCTGAAGTTGCAGCCATAAATGTCCCTTTAATTTGCCAAGTATCTTCTCAGGTGACAGCTTGGATCAATCAGCCGTTGGAGTGGTATTATTGAAACTGCAATAAAAAGGAATTAAGTATGACAAGTGCTTAATGTTTAACTATTTATAGGAAGAGAAGTATGAGAGAGAATGTTAACTCAAGTTCCTGAATTAACCCTGGATGTTAGTTATATGGTTTGCAACTTTGACTGCAAAGCTAACAGGATAGCTTGTTATTATTGACAATGACATAGATAAGAAAAATGCACATTGAGAAGTTTGTAATTGCAAGCAAAAACGGCACAATAAACAACCAGATGAGGACCAAGGACTTTGCCCCTATTGGGATTTTTTTTCAGCCTGTTTTAACAGACTATAGCTTGTTGTCAAAGTCTCGCTCCAGTTTTTCTTAAACAACTGGATCCTATTAAGGTGCTGGAAATTGGCTAAGGATTTGGCTGCCTTATTGGTGGTGTGCAGAGGCTAATAACCAAATGTTCCTTGAGGCCACCATCTGCAAAGGCCTGGCAGATTCTCCTTTCTCAATAATGGAACAACTCTTTGTGCCGTCTGTTTTTCTTACACTGTAACACTGCGCAAACAACAGCACACATGCAAGACCCAGCAGATCTCATGAACGAGGCATTTACTGTGCCCTATACCTTGTAACTACAGAGAAAAGTACATGTTGCCATCGTCGGGAACATGCCCCCAGCTAATATTCCTATCTAATCCAACCTCAGTGTTGGAAGTGTTGTGTTCGGCAGTGTGATTGATGTTTTCTACAGGGTCCCTCTTTCATTATTTAACACCGTAACACCGTAACACTGTTCATTGGAATGTAATGTATGTAATATGAGGAATGCGTTTTGACAAAGGAAAATAGAAAAAGTTCACCTAGTTTGTGTGATGGTTCAAATATGTAACCCTTAACAAACTGCAAATGTGCCTCCGGCTCTTGTCTCTTGATGTTGATTGGATTGGGAATTATCATCAGAGGCATTTCCAATAGTAGTATTGGTATTGTAACAACTCTATCACCCACATACCCTTTGAAATAATACACTAGGCTTTTGAGTCTCTAACATATCACTTTGAAGATGATTACCTCAGAGTTGAAAAAGCCTCTTTTCCTTCTTCTCTGTTCATGTATTTTGTTCTGTGAAAACATGACCAGGACTGTTTTTTTTTGCCCTCACAGGTGTTCTGTGTGCTGTGACCACCTGACTAACTGGTACTATGAGAAGGATGGCAAGCTGTACTGTCGCAAACACTACTGGGAGAAGTTTGGAGAGCTCTGCCACGGTTGCTCTCTCCTCATGACTGGACCTGCCATGGTACGTCTGCTAATCTCACTTTTACCCGTCATCAAGAAAACTTTACTTGGTCTTTCCCTCAAAGGATAAGCAATATAGCTAATGGATGAATGGATTTTCCAGGAAGTAAGAGTGTGACAAAATGTGTTATCAAGTGTAGGTTCCAGGGTTTTTGAAACCTTATAAGCCTAACTAAAAGAAAGGATGTCTTGGCCTTTGCTGCTACGATTATGAAGCGGCAAGTCCCCCAGCTTTATGGAAGTGCTTTATTACCTTGCTAAAGTACTCCTTTAATGCTAAAATGGCATGCTAACCTATGGCTCTTGCTCTGCTATTTCCTTCAATTAAAAATGTTTTCCAGGTGTATGAGCATTACAACCCACCAGGCTATATTGTTTTGGACTTGCTATTTTTCATTTTGCTATTGTGCGAATGTGCATTGCGATGTGATTGCCAGGCGTTCAGGGTCTGCCTTGCCATGAAACATATAAGAACAACTGCCAACAATTTCCCCCTCTACTTAAATAATGCCAGAGTGCCCACAGAGCGTGTCAATGCTCTCTGTGCACCCCATTCTCCCTACTGCTCCAGATTAACACCAACATGCATTAAAAGGCAGGGGGCCTGTTATTGTGGCGATTACAGACGAGTGATACTTTCATAGGCTGCTGCTCAAAATAGCAGACTGGACCCTAGACCTCACTTGCGAATTAGTTTCCCCCACTTGAGGCCCCTTTCTGTTCCTTCTCTGTACTGAGGTTCTCCACAGTTCACTTCCTCAAGTACACAAAGGGATCTAGTGGGAAGATGCTTGAACATGAGATGGTTTATGGAGTCCATCATGTTGAGTCCTCTGTGGTGGGATGGCTATGTAGATATTACCCAAAGTCTACGACTCATTGTGTGCTGCACTGGTGGGTTTTCAGAGATCAAGTATCTGTTCTTAAAGAAACACTATGTTACTTTTGAAAGACGAAATAACACATTCTTCCCTCGATACATTAAAAGCTAAATAAAGAAACAGTAAAACGTTGCTTACTTTATTGCTGTCATTGCATTTTGCTGCTGCGACCTGACTCGGTCTGTTCTGACCTGTAGCTTACTGTTAGCAGGCCTTAGCTTGATATTGCTATGTAACTGACCTCACTGAGTCAGTTCACTGACTTTATGACTCCCTTCTTGTGCTGAAGTTGTGCTATGTTTCAACTTCCTGTACCTGCCACTTGTGGCCACAGTTCAGCAAAAGTTAAAGAGTCTTGCTTTAAAAGAAATACCTGTTTCTAAGTTTTAGCTAATTTCCACAATCTTACCTTTTTTCTTAGTGAGGTTCCAGCAAACTGAGCAGTCCTTGTTTAATACATAGACTTAACTATTCAGTTTACATTCATCAGACTGACGCAGACTATGAGTTAGATTTCGGAAATAACTTGGATTCAGTCAGATGTAGAGTGCAATGCACATGCTAACCATATCTTATCAATTATGCAATAAGTCAAAGTAGGTTTTAAATAACGAGGAACTGAAGTAAACACTAAATATTAAATCTGACACCAGAGAAACATGTCAGCCAGCTTTGATTTAGTATCTACAAGTTGAAACATGAAATTCAGGTGGCAGCAGCTCTTGCTGGTCACAACTGGGGTCACTTGTCTAACATGGAGCCAGACTGAAGTTTTTCTTTTCGCCACCAAGCAACACACATAATGGACTCCTCTATTTAGTATTGGCATCCAGCTTCATCAGCCAGTGAAGCCAAGTGTTTTTGGCAGAGCAGAATTGGCATTGCAGCCTCTCAGCCAGAAAGAGAATCATTGTGGTTCATCAGCAGAGGAGGGTCATGCAGAACTGCTGCTGCTTGTTAGGCATTCAAGTCCAGAACAGTATTGTTTTTGTCCTGGTTTTAATCATTTGTTAGTTTATTGATTCATTGAAGATGTTTGTTATATTTTAAGAAAGTTTTTGGTGACCTTTTTTTTTTTTTTTTTTTTTTTATAATTGATCTGCTTTTGCTGTTCAGTTTCACATTTTTTTCCTCTCCAAATTGAGCCCCACTTAGTTTTTCACTTTGATCTTGTTTTTTTACAGCTCTGTCTTTGCAGTTAAAGCCTGAGGCAGGTTGTGACTGTGGTTAGTGGTGGTGGGTCTGTTCCTGGCTTGAAGGCAGGGAGTTGCAGACACACTTCTGAGATGTCACAATGATTTGGCTGACTTCACTTTAATCTCTCTGTAGCAGCAGGGAATCCTTTCCCAGCACTGACTCACTGACTCACTGGCTCACAGGTGTGGTAACTGTGGGAAAAAGTCCAACTTAACAGGCAGATAACTTCACATCACAGTGATTCTATGGCTGGGAAATGGAGGAGCTCCTCAGAAATGAAGAAAATTCAAACAAATTATGAATAGCGGTAAAACAGCTTCTGTAACAGAGCATAACTATTACATTTTATGGGAAAAAACTAACATTTTTCTTTATCTTCATGAACTCCAGTTCTGAAGTCCCAGTGTAATTGACGTCCATCGCTGCATGTATTGAATTATTTGCTGCTGGTATAAGATGATAAGTATGAGAGGGGCCATAGCTCAGATGGTAGAGCAGGTTGATCCTTGGTTGGCAGCTTGATCCCTGAACCCAGGTTGCCTAAGGAAGGGCATTAACTAACTGAAAAAAATAGTATACTATTAGATTTGTGGGATCTATAAACTGTACATGGAATTAGGAAACAGTGTCCTGAAGTTTTCCTGCCTCACTTTATCCCCACATCATTCAGGTACACATGTAGATTTTCCACTGAGCCACATTTAAAAGGCTTAATTTCTTGAACTTTAGTTTCATAATTGAACCTGAATCAGCATGCTTCATGCTCAGCTATGTGCACAATTAGATTACCTGCTTGCCAAGGGCTGGGCACATTATCTCAGAGAGAGAGGGAGAGGGAGAGAGAGAGACCAACCCAGATAATATGTGAGTGTGACATAAATTGCAGAAAGGGAAATTGGTCAGTGATGTGTAGGCAGTATAAATCAGAGAGAAGGCACATGACAGACTGTTGGAAGCAAGAACGTCAGCGAGACGAGTGGCTCAGACCTGCAGAGGGAGGTGACATCATAGCAGATTCCAGACAGACTAGGAGTGAAGCAGGTGTTACGACTGTGTCACTGCTCAGAACGAGAGGCGGGTAGAAAACAACACGCAGCACAACACACTCATCTCTGACGAGCAAAGCACAGCACAGTGGGACAGCAGCCTCACCGTCAGCATATTACTTCTTTATGCTTTGCACTGTGAAGATAAGCTGGTTGGTTTTGTGGTTCCAGGTGGCCGGAGAACACAAGTATCACCCTGAGTGCTTCGTGTGTCTGAGTTGCAAGGTGGTGATTGAGGACAGGGATACCTACGCCTTAGTGGAGCGATCGAAACTCTACTGGTAAGTCTCCTGCACATGCCTATTCTATCGTCACTGATTTTACTCATCTATGAAATGTGTATTTTTCATTTAATATGTGAGTTTATTTTTCAAGAAGAATAGCAGGCAACAATGTCATCAAGTTAATGTCATCTGTAAATGTTATTAGTTAGTCATTATTCCATGACTCCTTGAATTTTGTGCTCTTTCAACAGTAACTGAACAACAAGCATATGTCCCTACATGTAATGCTTCACTCCCCCTCCTGTTGTTTGCAGTGGAAAGTGCTACAAGCAGGTGGTCCTTACACCCATGTTGGAAAAACGTTCACACGACTCGGTGCTAGACTCACTGCCCCACACGGTGACCCTAATCTCGATGCCCTCTGCAGCCAACGGCAAGAGGGGCTTCTCCGTCTCAGTGCTGAGGGATGTCAACGGCTCAGTGAGTGTTCAAGTCAAAGAGTAAGTGGCACCTGATATCAGTACCTGTTTCACTGCCCTCTGGAGACAGCATGAGTAATGCTTAACATAAGTCTGATTATAAGTTTGCCAAATAGCAGGGCACTAGTGTGTGTGTGTGTGTAAGTGTGGCACTGCAGGAAAACGTATTAGTTGATTGTTTCAATTGATGTAAAAGTGTTTAAGTCAGTCCTGGTTTAGTGGCTGGCCAGCAGACAGACCCAGTTGTCCTTAATCTACTAACATTAAATTAGCACATTCCTTCTACAGTGCTAATACTCACATATTGGTGTTGGTACTGTTTTGCTCCAGGGTCAGAGGGATGCTTATTAGTCCGGAGGTGCGAAATGCCATCCATGTTGGAGACAGGATCCTGGAGATCAATGGCCTTCCAGTTGGGACATTAATGGAGGAGGAGGTAGGTTTATACCTTGCATATATCTCTGATACTCATGGGAGGTGTGTGATCTGAAATTCTTTGAATGAAGCTATTTCTGTCCCTATTAAGGGCAAGTCAATTCCTTGAGTGCAATTTGAAAAGGTATGTTCTTTAATGTATAACGTGATTTTTGGCATTCCTTACATTCCTCCATTTATACATACTTCAGCTGGGAGAGTACGGTATGTGGAATGACTTAAAGGTTCATTCCCACAACTTCACCCTCACAAAATTACAATCATTCCAATACAGTCATTGCTCACTGCTTAAATTTTCGTTATACTCCACACCGACAACAGCTGTGGCCAGAGGCATTATGTTTTCATGTTGTCCATTCGACTGTATGACTGTACGTCCAAGTCATGCTCATGAATGTGATGTCTCAGGAATACCTTGAGGGAATGTCTTCATATTTAGCACAAATGTTCTCATGGACTCAAGGATGGACTGATTAGATTTTGGTTGTTAAAGGACAAAGGTCAAATTCATGGTGAAAGTTTGTAGTTTTATTCTGCTTGCTTAATTCTTAGCTGTGCTCTGATTGGTTGCTTGGTTGGTAGCCATATATGAGATCTTGTGACCTCAGTAAGGCCTTGAGAGAATTTCCACAAATGTAGCTAAAACATATACTTGGACTCAAGGATGATTTTGGTGGGCAAAGGTCGAGGTCACAGTGACCGCACAAAGCATGTTTTTAGCCATAACTCAAGAATTCGTACAGCAATTATGACAACATTTTACAAAAATGGTTAATATTTTATATAACTTGATAAACAGGGATGTAACCTGAAACTAGTCTGGGTGGCAGAGGCACACAACCACAAGGCAGTAATTCAAGTTCATAAATAATTATCCACAGTCCTTTGGTTTAAATCATATTTTATTTACTGCAAGAAATCCTGAGAATTCCAGTAAGAGTATCGTATGGTCGTGGGAACTAATAATGTTAAAATCATGGGAAATCCTGCAACCCTAAATCTCATTGTTTATTTAGGTGGACGATCTTATCCACCGCACCAGTCACACGCTGCAGCTGCTTATAGAGTATGACCCGGTCAGGCAGCGTTTGGATCGGCTTAGACTGGGATCACCCAGGAGCCGGTTGGGAGTCCCAGCCACCTCCCGCATGCGTCTGTCCTCACCTTCTGATGCAGTCCTGGAGAGAACGGATGTAGTCGATGACGGCACGCTTAAAAGGAGGTCTTTGAGGTATGTTAGGCCTAACTAAGGTCTCAGAAACTTTAAAGCTTACGTATTGTGGGGTCAGTAATGGACAAGATGTGAGTGCATTTAATTTCAAATCAGCCATATTGTCTCTACCGCAGACGGAGTAACAGCATATGTAAGTCACCTGGGCCAAATTCTCCCAAAGAGTCTCCCTTTACTACACGAGACATCGGGCGCTCTGAATCCTTGAGATCCTCCAGTAGCTGCTCTCATCGCATCTTCCGGCCATGTGACCTCATCCATGGAGAGATCTTAGGAAAAGGTTTCTTCGGACAGGCCATCAAGGTCAGCCTCCCACTGCCATCAGTTCTTCACCATGTATATTACTCCAACCATTCAGGACTTTTTTTGGTTCCTCTGGCAATGAGCTTAAATTCAGTTTAAATTCAATGTCACCATCCCACTGACAGGTGACTCATAAAGCCACAGGAGAGGTGATGGTGATGAAGGAGCTGATCCGCTGCGATGAGGAGACCCAGAAAACTTTCCTAAAGGAGGTTAGTAATCTGCAGCAGGAGGTCTGAGCTTCCTCATAGACAAAACAAAGTCCTCTGGCTCTGCATGGAGCTGTGATTTATTATACTCATAACTGAAAGCACGCCACATGTTCCAACAGTTACCTCTTTGTACCTTGTTGTTTTGAGGGTTTTTTTTTTTTTTCACCAGTCTTGTGAGAAAACATTTGCCTGATTTTTATTGTATTTAATGCTTTTTCTCATGGATTAAATTTCACCTTTACTAGAGTCTGATGAGGGATAATCTGCTTGCATTCCTAATCGTGAACTTCTGTCTTTCTGTCACTCAACTAATCCTCAGGTTAAAGTAATGCGAAGCCTCGATCATCCACATGTTTTGAAGTTCATCGGTGTTCTATATAAGGACAAGAGGCTCAATTTGATAACTGAGTTTATCGAGGGAGGCACCCTGAAGGATTTCATCAGAGACACAGTGAGTTAAACTACTTGATTCACTTAACTCTTTTACTCTCCTCTTCCACAGTAGAGCACAGAAACCTTCCAGTGGCCTCAGTAGGAGGTGTTTGCAGCTCAGAGTAATGTGGGAGGTGGCTGACCTGAAGTAAACTCTGCACTGATAGACGGCTGTCGGCTCTATAGTGGGCTGGATGGCATGTCAACTGGCCAAGATGTGGAATGGGTAAAGTTGTAGAAAGTGCTACCAGGTGAAATTTAAAGAGCTGTGCTCCCCTCCCCCCCAAAGCTGACTGCTTCTCCAAGGAGGAGAGGGAGAGTGTTTTCTTTTATCTTTAATTAAATGCATTTAAAGTATGTGGGGAAAGGCCAATTTTGAATTTTGTTCAAAAATATTACATTTTGTTTGCTGATACTATTGAATACTGTTTCCCTGTCTCTACGTTGGTGCACACTCATTTAGTATCCACTCCTGTTATGCATCATTGCCTCTGAGGAAGCGTCTATCAATTTCTGTTATGCATTTTTTTTTTCCTTTTACTCGGGACTAACAGGATCCATTTCCATGGGAGCAAAGGGTGAGCTTTGCGAAGAGCATCGCTTCTGGCATGGTGAGTTGGCTTCTTGCAGAGACATTTCCATTAGTGAAATCTTTGGCTGCTATTTTCAGCCATTTAAATGTGTGTAAATGTGCCTCAGAGTTCAGGACCCCTTGCTGGGGTCACCATGACCACAAGGGGTCCTGAGATTACAGCAGATCATTACTGGGGTAGTAAATGAAAATGTTGTCACTCAAATACTATGTTTTTCCTCATATAGTTTTTAAAATCCTAACTCCCACTGCCGTAGAGTGTAAAGGCATAGTGAAATATTTTAGATGGTGTTGTAGAGATTTGCTGAGATCTGGATTTAAAGATGGCGTCAGTCATGGAAGATGTTGAATAGTGCTGAAAAGTTTTACTATATAAAAGTATATTTTCTTGCACAAGTTGAAGTTTTACCCTCCTTAACTTTCCTCTTTGTTTCAGGCCTACCTTCACTCAATGAGCATCATACACAGAGACCTCAACTCTCACAACTGCCTGGTTAAACTGGTAGGTGACATGGCATCTTATCAACCACTACAGATGAGAACATTTAAACAATAAGAATAAGGGGTGGGAATGATTTGTTGATTTAATGAACTGAGGAAAAGTAGTTCCCTGCCCTGCGATTTGGCAAGACAGTTGCGTCTATAGAGCCTCCAGGAGCATTTATTATATTAATGACTCCTTTCCCTTGTAGAGCATTAATTCAGCTTACAAATCCCACTTGTTTAAACCTGATATTTTATCATTTTGTCAGTTGGATGTCAGACCAATATTTACTCAGTTATACATGTCAAGTATACATTTTTGTACTAACATGGCTCTTCACTTCAAATGAAGCTCAGAGTGAACCATTAAAACTGTCATGTTTCACCAGGACAACACTGTGGTCGTTGCTGACTTTGGACTCTCTCGACTCATAGTAGAGGAGAAAGTAAAGCCTTCTCCTGAAAAACCCTCCACTAAGAAGAGGGTTTTCAGGCGTATTGACCGAAAGAAGCGGTACACTGTTGTGGGAAACCCTTACTGGATGGCTCCAGAGATGCTCAATGGTGAGCTGCTCACAAAACAATGAATTACCAACTTGATTTACAGAGGATAATTCATTCTGCGGGTCAATGAGTGCATTTACTTCATCTTTCACTTGATGTTATTTCAGGTAAACGCTATGATGAGAAGGTGGACATTTTCTCCTTTGGAATCGTACTTTGTGAGGTAGGAACATGCTGATTTTACCCTGATTATCTGCTTTGATTTTCTGGTTACACAGCTTGCGATTGCAGTGCTTTTTGGCAGGCAATTCAAAAGCCCTGGATGAGGGGACTTCAAGGAAAACTCCAAAAATAGTTTGCAAAACAGCTTCTGCTCACAGCTGTATTATCAGATCGTGACAACACACACTTATCCAGCAAGTTTCAAGTACAGATCTAAAGTGCAACTACATGCTTTAGAAAATAATAGAACATTACATACAGTAGACTTCACTGTAGCTGATGTGCTAAAAATGTTATTCTGTGCTTTAATTATTCACCCTGATATTTCATTTTAAGTGTGTCTGTATCTAGTAATTGATTGAACATTACTTCCTCCTCTGTCTTATGATCCAGATCATTGGAAAAGTCTATGCAGACCCTGAGTGCCTGCCCAGGACGCTGGACTTTGGCCTGAATGTCGGCAAGTTTGTGGAGAAGTTCCTCCCTGACGACAGTCCAGCAGCTTTCTTTCCACTGGCTGTGGCCTGCTGTGACCTCACACCAGACAACCGGTAAGCACCTGCTGTTATTGTAATGGTTAATGGTTTATTATGAAAAGTGATTTTTTTGCAGGGTTGCTGACTGGTTGATGACTGCTAATATAATGACCTGAACAAAGCGTCAAGAGAGATGCAACAGCTTTGTAGCAAACATTTAAAGAAATGTGTGGGAATATTAATGTTACCACTCACTCAAATGGCGACATGAGAAACATGTCCACGTTCACCCTGAGACACAGTCTCCTGCCAGTTATTTGAACTCAAGACTCAAGAAACTATAGAAGCAGAAGGGGAAAAAACAACTACTTTCAGATGCCATTTCAACCTGGCTGCACAGGGACACGCCTCTGCAGCCAGATTACTTCCTCATGTTTTCTCTCAACCTTGTCAATCTGGTTTTAACCTTAAACCCCTTTGTGTGCCCTCGTTGCCCTTTCCTCTTCCCCCAGTCCACCTTTCCAGAAGCTGGAGGACTGGTTTGAAGCTCTGTCCCTCAACCAGGAGCTGGGGATCCCCCTACCAGCTGAACTGGATGAACTGCATCAGAGTCTGAGTCAACGCCACTGGCCTAAAGACGGCTCTCCAGCGCAGAGCAGCCACCAGCCATCAACCCCGACAGCAGCCTCTTCAGACTCTTCCAGCATGGCAGACAATGGCACCTAGGACCTGTGCCTCCCTTATTTGACCCCTCTAAACTGCTGCACTAATACTGTGGATGTGAAAAAGAGGAAAACTGCATCGAACCCGAGCCATATTAGAACTGGATAACCTGAGGTAGCTGGACCTTGTTCTCCCTGTGTAGGACCTTTATTCTAAAAGTTTCACTCAACTGCAATGTGAGAGGAAAGACGCATTTCAAAAAAAAGTTGTTGGTTACTAATTCTTTTTTTTTTTTTTCAAGCCTTCTCAGCCCCCATTCAATGCACACAGGGTTTTACTAATGTTTACTGTGTATAGAGACAAAATGCAACTTTCTGTTATCCTGTCCCTGACTTTTATAAAGTGGGAAAACCTGAGTGAGTCTGGCATGTGACAGCTGTTTTGTTTTCCTGGCTCTGAAGTTGTTGTTTGCCATGTGTGGAATGCACAGATCAGTCCTTGTCCAGAGGAGGACTCACTTCACTGCAGCAGCAAAGAAAACAAAGAGGCTTGAAAGTTAAGCTGATGATTGACATGTCCAAGTAAACAGAGGGCAGGTCTTGAAGAAAACAGGAGCAGGCAGTGAAAGCAAAACAACCACTGACCCCAAATAGTTTCATCACTCTGACATTTGGCACAAGATGGCGAAGGAATGTTCGGATTATTATTATTTTTTTGTTTAAGCACCACTGACATTATTATTGACAAGATGGTTACAAGTATGGTTCCGTACTTTGTAGTCTAATGATTTTAATTAATTATCATCTTAGAATGATGAATTAACACTATTTAGATTTTGACATTTTGTTCAAAGTTTCTATCGAACTCCAGATGCCTTTTTTAAAAGACAGGGCAGAAGCTGTTCTGGAAAAGAAGGGCTCTCATTAATAATTACCAGATGTAACCATGCAAGAGTTGACCATAAAAAGTGGCCTTGTACAGAAGAACTGGATTTTTATTCTTAAGCAATGTAAATAAATATGTACATATTATGCCTCTAATTGGACATCATTTTCTAATGGGATCTCTAGATTTGTAGATTTTTAGACATTTCGTCAACAATGGATGTTTTTACCTGTTTTGCTATCGCCATGCAAGGTACTGACGACCAGTTGTAACCACTATTATTTATATCACTTTAGTATTTCATAAATAAACCTTCAGAAAATTTCCTTTTTATTGTCATTCTTCAGTTTTGCATGTCAGGAAATGCGTTAGAAACAGCTCTTCTGCTACAGTTCAGGATCAAAGTTAAATCATTTATAGATCTGTACTGACCTTAAAACACATGCTGCAACGTATCGGCCATCAGATATGAAAGGAAGATGAAATCAGTTCACAGCAAAAAATGACAAACTAAGATTATTGTGTTTTCAGTGAAGTAATTTAATGGACAAATGATTAATAGATAAATACTTGTATTTTTTACTATTGCTTATCCTAAATGATAACTAGGTGGAGTGACAAAATATTTAATTGTTTAATATTAATTAAATGAAAATGAATCATTGACTGTAATTTAGACCTCTACTTTTAGCACCTTGGAGTAGAGCTGTGGATAAAAACAACAAATATTTTCAATTGACAATTGATTGTCAAAATTACTCTCATATCCAATTAAAAATAATTAGAAAAATTCAAGTGTGTCACTATTAGAGTTTATGTGAAAGTCACTGAATAGAATCCAGAGAACCAAACTCTTTTGTCACAGGTTGATGTTTTTCTGTAGCTTCAGACGCCTCCTCAAATATATTTGTCCCAGTGGTACTTCTTACTTTATTATCTTCACCTGCTTTCTCGGGTGACTCCAATGACTGAGTCAATGTATTTATAGGAACTGCCAACAGAGGGAGCCGGTGCAAAAAAAAAAAAAAAAAGGAGACATAACAGCCCAAACATTCCTGCTGTGTTATGTTGTTCTAGTCTGCTTCTGTCATTTTAAATATACAGACTTCATCACACCATAATGTCTGTGCTTGATGTTTTATTTCAGTCTCAGCGGTGAAAATCTGCATTCATACAAATACAAGTACTAAATTCAAATGCTGAACAACAGTATTGTGAACACATTGCGTATATGAAGAAAGTAATCACAGCCAGCGCACAGACACTTGAAATAATGGAGCAGCCGTAACCAAAAATTACCAGTGATGTGGATCCAGCAGCAATCACAAAACAAGATTGTCAGGAGTGATGATTGATAAACAAACTGGAAATATACTGGGAAGTAACAATGTCTCATGGGCATCGACAAACTAAAATCCTGTTGTCCATGTTTTTTAGGCAGGTATTTTCTAAATGTCTTCTTCAACGAGTAGTTCTACTTTTTAAGATGCAGAAAAAGAGGCCCCTCAATACAAACATACAGCAGGTTACCGTGTACATGCATTCATGTTTTCGAATGAACACCACCAAACTTTGGACTGTTTCTATTCTACTACACTCCCTCCACTCTCTACCCTGAAGCATCAAGTGCATGACTCAAATGTCTGAATCTAATCTAGGCACCAGGCTTCTTCAGCACTTCAACACACACACACATACACACACTGTCCTACTCTGCAAAGACAAGATTTCAGACTTTCTCTTTCTCACCCCATCTGCTCTGTGTTGTGGCAGTGCTATTTTGTCCTGAGGACTAACTACTGTCTCTCATGCTTCCTGAGAGCACTCTGTATTTCCTGTCACTCCTTAACCTGTAGAAGAAAAGGGCAAGTCCTCTTTCATATCTGCCAATGGCCGCTGTCGTGCTTTGTAACTGCATTGGTCTGTCAGTCAAGTACAAAAAGAAAAAAAAGATTTATCTGGGAAAAGATAAACAAGTACATTCAGAAGTATCATGCTAAGGCAATTTCTGAGTTGGAGGCCTTCCCTTGTCTTCAGTGGGTCTGTTTTACCTCATGTTCGCACATCCTGTCTCAGAGGAGGATGGCTATTTTTGGACACACATCTGTGCCACCAGTGTGTCTCAGAGACAAACCAGTCACATTTTTTTTGTCAACGTTTCCCTCGACACAGCCAGTGGGTCAGCATAAAGGAAAATCAACCACATATTCATCATGTAACGACACCTCCTGTGGAGAGCACCTCTCCCACACGGAAACATACTAAAAAAAAACAAAACATTACCCCAATCCAAACACCATCTCTTTACAAAGAACCATTATAAACACATATTCTCCAACGTCCATTTGACTAGATATTATACTACATATTCATACTGTTATTTAGGGGGGCAGCCCATCAAATCTATCAAATATGAATAGTAAAGACCTCATGATACATAACAACAGATTGACCTTAATGGTTTCTAGTTGTTAAGACCGTGCCGATTGTGTGTCATCTTATCGTTTTTGTGCCCCAGATGTATAAAACCTTAAGGAAACAGGACACAGCATTCAGTTCAAGTCTTTGGAGCGAAGACGACTCCCCTTCTCCTTTTTAAAAACAGAAGTTACTCAGGGAGGTGGAAAGGAGAAAAGGGGAGATGGGAGTGTTTTGGTCCACAAAAAACATATCACAGTCCTGTTTGAGGACTACACATGCTGCTCATGCTCCAGGGGTACCAGCTTGCTGACCCATGAGGGGGTCCCCGCCCTCCTCCACACTCTCCTGGACGGGGGTTGTCTCGTGCTCTGCTGTGATTACAATGGTGTTCTCATCGACCAGCTCACAGGTGGGGTTGGAGAAAGCCGACAGGGGTAGGGTGATCCTCTGCATCTCGCGCTCATACACTCGCTGGTCATGCTGCTTCTTTAAGTCTCGACCCCTAAACAGCAACACACAAAGGAGGTTCATTAAGATTTCAAGTTTTCTCTGTTTTGGTCTCCACCAACTCTTTAGCTGCTAAATGCTCCACCATGTTCAACAGCTAGTCACTAACTGTGTGTGTCTGCTGTTTGAAGCTGAGCAGGTTTACCAACTGTGGTTTATCAGAGATTTCCTACTCCAAACAGCTGCCTGCTGTGGCTGAAAACGATAGTATGAGCGTGGTAAGAGTGAAAGTTTTGGATGAAAAAAAACAAAACAAGGAGCTGAAAGAAGCTAAATTACTCTGTTGAACTGTAGAATTATGTGTTGCTCAATTCCTCCTCACAAACAAGTAGTCATGTGATATTCCAATAAAGTGATGTTATTCTAAACAATTTAATTAATACTGAGTTAAAGATCAAAGCTATCATGCAAATTACCAGTGTGTAAAAATGTAGTTTGCTGGTATTATAATAAACATAGCGCTTATAATAATGCCCTCAGTAATCTTGTAGCAGTGTTTTTGGGGGCCACCCAAGCTAAATATTCGTGATAAGTAGCTTCTGATAACATACTGTATGTAGATTACGGCCTGTTATAACAAGTGCCTGGCCTGTAACAAAGTCGAGGGACAGATGGTGAAAGGGAACAGGGAGCCGACAAGCTGGCGAGGAGTTTATCTACTCCAAGGCAACACAGTGATGGGACACAGCATGAGGCTGCTTTCTACTGATCTGCAGCCAAAACAGGCCAATATATTCTTGGACTCAAAATACCTCCTACTCGCCTGCTCCAGTGCAGCACATTGTGCAACTCAAACTGAAACACCGCATATCACCACCAATTCTTTACACAAAAGGTGTGGTTACTTTTAGTTTGAACTGTATCTGGGGTTTTTTCAGTTCCTCTGCTTTCTCACGATCCCCAAAAACCTTTTTGCTTAGATTAATACCACTCTCGCGTCTGTCCAGTATGTAGTTAGCCAGCGGTTAGTTGGCTTAGCTTAGCATAAAGACTGGAAACAGAGGGAAAGCCTGGCTCTGTCTGACGGTAACAAAATCTACCTGAAAGCACCTCTAAAGCTCAATATTTAACACGTCGTCTCCCGTTTGATTGAGGTTAGCTTTTATTTTAGGTTATGTCCCAAACAATTTCTTCACCAAGACCAGAAACTTTCATGGAGCTAGTTGCCTGGCAAAGTACCCAGGATTGCTGTTCCCCCATTTCCAGTCTTCCTGGCTACCAAATGACACAGGGTAAAAACTCTTGGCCATCACTGCGGAGCCTCGGGCTTGTCAGGGTGCTATTTGCTCAAGTGGATGGGAAGCCTGCAAGGGATCAGCATCCTTGTCAATACAGGACCTACTCCCACTGGTCGGTTGAGAGCTCCCAGTGGGGATATAGTATGAACCTCTGCACACACTACACCTCTACACCCTCTGCCCTAGAGGGCAAAGAATCATTTATATTGCAGGAGGCACACAGTAGTCTACGGCCACTCCTGGCCTGTGGAGGGGCAGCTGAATTACGACGAATACAAGCATGCATGCAGCACATCTATCACATTACCGAGGGTGATGTCACTGTATCCTGAGAGCAGGTATAAACCCTCTGACATAATATGCTGCTCCTCCTTATTAATAATCACCTCCTAAAAATAGAAAACAAATACAGGGGCACTGCTAATCAGATTTGACAGCCAAGAACAGATCTGTAAGGGTCATTTTGTGCTGTGCCAAAGGGAATCAGAGCAGAGTGCCCCTCTTTCACAAAGCTGGGCCCATCATTTTAAATATTACATAACTGCAGCGAATGTGAGGGCTTCTCCATCCCATCCAACCCTTCCTCCACGCTCTCTTCTCTTTCAAGAATATAAAATAAGAATGCTTAAAATAGACTGCAGGCACTTCATTTGCTGCCACGTCCCTCCGCATGCTCTGTTGTGGTTGTTGTAAAAAAATAAAGTAAAAAAAAGATATTAAAATGGCTGCATTACATCCAAGTGGAACAACGGAGAGCATTGTTGGGGAATGTGAACAACAGCTGATGCCCTAAACTCAAGAGACCATTAACGCACATGCTATTAGGTGGTACAACTAAACATACTGGCATTCGTCCCGCACATCTCGAAGCTATCAACAGCGCTGCATGTGCCAGAACAGGAATGCAAGAAGGATCTACAGCATCACATTTTTGCTTTTCACAGTTACAGCAGATGTATGCCATGTAATGATGACGTCCTGGAAATAAATAAATAAATAAATAAATAAACGCTCTATACTGGGTCCTCTTTCATAATGTTCCTCTATTCCTGAACTAAATTTGATGATTTTGCTGTGATTTACATACTGACCTCTTGTAGAAGTAGCCAAATGTGATGCCTACACCAAGGACGATTATAATCGCCATCATGAGTATGCCAAGGACGTAGCCTGAAAAACAAATTAAGAACATAAGTTAGTGTGTACCACCAATATCATATCATACATGTCGTCAGAGTAACAATAAACTACAACATACCGAGTGTGCCAAGGTCCTTTTTCTTTTTGGGTCCTGTGCGCACCCGCTGGCTGATTCCCATCACCGGCTGCACCGCAGCAACTTCTCCCTGAGAAGGTCCCGACTTGGCCGCCTGAAAGCTCTCCGTGGAGGGAGTGGTTCCTGTTCGAGTGAGGGATCCGGCCTCTGCTGGCACAGTCGAGCCTTGTTCTAAAATCACAATTAAACAATGCCGGTTTTAAAAACAACAGTGTTAAATGACTTTTAATTGAAGACACTGTGAGTTATGTTTGTGTTGATCAAAGTAAAATATGTCCTTCAGATACAGGTCAGTTTTAGCCATATACAATCTTTATTTAATTGTGACTGGTAACTACTTTACTCATTTTTATTTCTCTAGTCCACCTCAATCATCCTGTGCAGAATACTCTCTCCACAACTGTAACCATTTGTAGAAAATTTGATTACAGAGATTAGGCAAAATGACAAAACTAGGCCACTATAGATTTGTACATCAGATATTGTACTGCATACCATCAGATATTTTGCGAACAAATCATTTATACCTTGTTATCTCTCCATTTAGTATTTTAGGGTGAATTAGAGCTTTATGGCTGT
The DNA here is from genome assembly GCF_002814215.2 of Seriola lalandi dorsalis. NCBI lineage: Eukaryota > Metazoa > Chordata > Actinopteri > Carangiformes > Carangidae > Seriola > Seriola lalandi. Next base: position 282,818 of record NW_019525070.1, on the reverse strand, counting down.
TTTATGTTTGGATTTTTATATGATTTTGATGATGAAGTATCTTTCTTGGTCAGTAACTAAATTGGCTGAATTAGCCAGAAGTTATTCTGTCCAAAAAACAAAAACAGCTTCCAGGAAAAAGATGTAAAAAGATGTAAAGTATTAACACAAACAGTTTACCCCTCAAATGTTATTACACCACATAACGCTGCAGGAATCCATTCTTTATGTTTATGGTCCTTAATCAGAATGATCTCTAACTGCATCGTCTTGTAGTTTTTATTAATGTTCTTTGATTATATTGTGTGTGAAGACACTTGATGCACTTAGAAAACACTTTGTCTTGATTTGACTTGACTAGAAGTGCATCATCTGGACCGTGTGGTTTCCAATTACTGTTGGTCCAACAACATCACCACTGACGCAAAAACCTGCTCAACAGCAGGATGAACACTGCTCTCATGTAGCTGTTGGAACGTAAATCAGTTAGAGGTTTGACAAGCGCATGCGTTTTTCACATGTGCCAGACACATACAGGCTCTGCACGCTCCACTCTGCTTCATGAGACAGGAAGGTTCATCGGCAGATAACAGCAACTGCGCTTTAACTTTTTTTTTTTTCTCCACTTCCTTCTTACAAGTTGTTGTTTATCAACTCCCCAGAGTTAAAGAGCATGAAGTCATAAATTCAAGCAGCCAATCAGCTGCTGTCTCCAAGGGGAGACTGTTCCTCTCTGCAAATGAGCTTTTAGGGTGTGGTCAACGCCTTTCTTGAAACTGATCTTTCTGCCATGTGACGGCAGGGCTTTGTTATTGTGTGACTTGGGTTGGTTCCCGAGACAAAAAGGAAACAAAGGGCAAAGTATACAAGACTTCTCAGAGCAGCTAAGTACTGACCAACTGACCTAATACAGACTAATACTCTTAACTGGGAAAAGTGAAAGTAAAGTAAATCAGTAACGCATCTGTCAAATGAGCACACGTTGTTTTTTTCTTTGTGGTAAAAGTTTTTTATTGGCCCATCAAAGTTTAAAACTTGGCTGCTTCCTCTCTCACCATTCTCTCTTTTTTGTGTTGAGTAATTGGGACATTTGCATAGCTACAAAAATTTCACCTCATTATTTTTCCCCTAGCATAGCCCACTTTTTTAAAATAATGAGAGGTTTACAGGGAAGAAAAAAAATAATTGCAGCATCAGCATCATCAAGAGAAGCTGCTGTTTCAGTGTTGTTTGTATTTAATTGGAATATGCATATTTATCTTTGCCTGGCCAGACTTTTATAGTTGGAGTTTTCTATATATGTCACACATGTTGATGCTACCTACCTTCGCATGTGTCAATTGCACAGAACTGTTTCTGGACCGTCCCATCTGGGCCAGCAATGTAGCACCAAGGCCTCTCAGAGGAATCTGGGTTTCTGCAGTAATTGTGATCTCCAACACCTACAAGAGGAACGATAAAAACAGCACACGTCTGTTACAGATGCCTCATGGAAATACAGGTTTGTCTGTGTCTGTCTGCCTGTCCGTCCCTGTTGTGTGGGTAAACCACTGGATTCATTAATCATTAACACTACTTCATCACACTACAATGAACAGGCCACCATGAGCACAAAGACAGGAAACAGCAGCTGCTGTATAAAAGACGCCATTTAACTCTATAAACACACAAATCAGTGCCGTGGTATCTGAAGTGTGGGCTGTAAATATCATTAATGTGTTTGTTGCTTCATGTTTGTGAGATTACTTGCAATCATGTGGTGTATGTTATGGCATTGTATCAAAATCTCAAAGACGTCAGAGGAGAGAGTTGCCCCTGTAAAAACAATGTTGTACCCATCGACACAAGAAACATTTTAAACCGCCTGTCTTCATCGTGAACCCAACGCAGAGAAAACGAAGAGAGAAATCACAAGTTCATCTTTCATTTAATGGGACATTCCCCATCTGTATAAGAAGACACATCAGTTGAAGTAGTTTACCTGTCTGAGGATCAGGATGCATTTCAACATCATAGTCTCTGGAAATGTTGGACCAGTTTAGACAGGTCAGACCTGAGAAGGAGCTCTCTTGGACCCCTCTGTACTCCACACCATTGGATCTCATGCAGTCTGAGAATGACATAAACATAAAAGAGATTGTACAATCAAAAAGAGGAGAAGAAAAAAAATCATAAATATTATTATGCATGTAATTTGAATTAAACCAGACTGGATTGGGTGCAATTTTTTTGAACAACAAATGAGAATTTAAATGCAAAAAATAGTCCATAATTTCTCATTTTACCTTTTTGGTTTCCATTTGATGCACTGCTCTCCACCATCGCCACGCTCAGGAAAACAACGTGCAAAGAGAGGAACATTTTGCAGAGCTGACGGAATGAATTCGCCGACAACATGGTGCGCCGATGTGCGTTTTTCCCCCTCTAAGAATTACAAAAAGGCAAATCAAATATGAAATGTTTATGAAGTGGATGAAGAGCCTGTGCTGCATGTGCATCAGACACACTGCTCCTCTCGCTGGAGTCCCAGCCCTTGTTTTTGTCAGAGGAGCTCAGCTTTCTTAGTAAACAGCCTTCAGTGGGAGGAGGAGGAGGAGGAGGAGGAGGAGGAGGAGGAGGAGGAGCTCCCCTTTGCAGTACAAACCTCAAGGTCCTAAAGCCTCACCGGCTTCTCACCTCTCTCTCTCTCTCTCTCTCTCTCATACACACACACACACACACACACACACACACACACACACACACGCACACACACACACAAACACACAGGAAAGATAATCAACTGAAAACAGTCTGGCAACTTATCATGGCGTGCAGCCTTGTGAGAAGAAGCACATCGTCAAAACAGTCAGCATGGAAAGTCAAGGAAGTTCATCCACATTTTTTAAGATAAGAAAAAAAAAGGTTCTGGTTGCTTCCATAATCCACCGTCTTAACTTTTTTTGCTTTTTCCTCTTCCCTGCCCAGGAATTATTCCCAAGCTTATTACATTTTCTGTGGCAGTCTATAAATAGCTGCTCTTCTTTCCATTTTCATTTGAAAATACACTGAGTCATTACTTTCCATGTATAATCCTCATCCAACTGCAGAGCCTTATCTGGCTCAAAGTGCTTGGTGCATCTGTCCAAACCCAATCTTCCTGTTTCCCAGGCTTCCTTCCACTCCACCAGGGTTGTGGTCCGCCACTCTTGGTCAGAGGTGGGCTCTGCAGAGACTGCTAAAGGACAGCTGCCAATAGCATTTGCTTCTATCTGGCTGTGCACAGGGAGATGTGCACTGAGAGCGGAGAGGCCCTGTGTCATTGTTGGCTGATGGGTAAAGAGGACAGCAAGCGCGTGACTCACTCAATGTTCACTGAGCCACTTTTCAAATAGATGCTTACCCAGTTTTCGGGCAATTACTAGAGCAAACACACAGCATCTGTCTGGCACTCTCCATCACACTCTGCTCATTCAGGGTTACAGGGGGCTGGAGCCTCTCCCAGCATGCATTGGATGAAATAAACAAGTCACTAGACCATTAAAGGTTAAATATATATGGGACTGAACAAATAAAAAATAAAAATTATAAAAAATTTGTTTTTTATCCTTTCCTCTCAGAAATTGAAGTCCATGACGACCTAACCTGAGCTGATATCAAGTGATTCAGTGAAGCTGCTGAAGACTGTGATTTTTTTGTCTCATAATTTTAACTTGCTATGAACCTTTTTATTTCATATGATGACAAACTTTTTAGAACTGGACTTCTATATCCCCCTGAACCGAGCTGGAGTTGACTGATTCAGTGAAGGTGGCAACAATTGCATTTGAAATTTAAACTATATGATCCCTTCCCAAAGATTATTTTTGTTTCAAAACACTGAAATTCTTTTGAGCCAACCATAATATACCATAGTAAACTAAAAGCTTTGGAAAATAAACCTACTGAAAATAGCAATGGTCGTATAAAACACAAACATTTCTGCAGAGTAATGAATTCAACAGTACATTTTATTATATTCAGCATAAACAGTTCTTTTTAAAAATCAAAATGAACAGTTAAACTGACAAAAACTCTTCTTTTGAAATGGATTTCATTCATTAAGATTTTTACTGTCATTCCATTTGTAGAATAGAAAAAAAAATTGATTCCCTCCATTTTTTAACCTCGAGAGTCAGGATCCAACAATGGAAAAACACTCATTCATGCTCTAAATGGTGCACATGTCTGTGTGCATGTACACACATACACACACCAAATAAAAGTGGTTGTACCTACTTGGCCTTGTTCCCTGTTGCCATAGTTAATCATGTAATTAGCAGGATAGGTTTACTGAGGGTCCAGACACTGAGCACTGTCTGCAACGACAGCAAATACTTTCACTAAGCCAGATGGTCATTTTACAGTTTTAGACTCAGTTTGCCTTCAGGAAATTTCCAACCATGTTCACCTTAAATGGACTTCTCAAACTTTGTTTTCAAGGTTGAGGCAGAAGACATAATATTGCACACATTGTTCAAGTGGAATCTGATAGATGAATAAAAAGTAAAATGCCTTTTCATTAAAATGAAGCCTCTGTTTTCAGGCATGTTGACAAGCTGTCGAGTGCTCGAGCCACATGGTTTACTTGCCTTTGTCATGAAGTAGAGCAAAGTTCACACCCTCATTTTTATTCTACAGTCTGTAAAATAGTCTGTTATGAAGCTTTGTTTTATGAATCTTTCTGACTGCCAACAGCAGACATTTTTTTCATTTTCATGAATGCTTTCTGTAGGTGTGATTCAGTGAGGCATAATTAAAACTTTGGGAGAGTTCTTGATTAGATGACTCAAGGTTTGTCCAAAAATGTCGACGTACGTCGCAGTTTTCCTCCAGCATCACCTTGTTTTCACCTTGTTGTTCTGCGTCATGTTCTCAACAGGAACCACCTGTAGCTTCCTTAGAGGCACATGTTAATCTCACAGAGCTCTACACAACAGGTGTTAATTTTGGCGTGGGTCGTAGGGGAATATATTACATAAGCTTTATGTCTGAATCATTAATAAGCTTGATGTCATAGCTATTGCATAATCTATATGTTCACAAACACGATGCTTCATGCATACACAATGGAAACCGTATCTGAAATGGAGGTACCTCGTGTGCATGTAGAGGCACGCGAAACGGTAAAAAAATAAAGATTAAAACTGTAACTCTGCAGGTTTACAGTCATGTTGACAAATTGGCTGCTTTATAAACTGTCTTTAATTTATGTAACTTTAATCAACTCTGACAATACTATATCTCAAGGAAATAAAAGTTGCGAGGATACAACAATAAAAATGTCCATGTACATTTGATTCATTGTCTAATATGGCCAACACTAGCGTGTGCAATCTATTTCATGTCAGTGTTTGTCGAACACTGACATGAACCCATCTCCAAACAGAGGCAGTGGGCTATCTGGTGATGTAAGACTTCTATAGTGTGTGGTCTGTTGTGGGGCAACCGCCAGCCCTCTATCAGATCCAGTCAATCATCTTCAGCCCTCATGTGGTTGGAAAATGGACACTTATCCAGGCAGAAGGCCTCTAATGGAGCATTAAAGCATACACTATATTCCCCTGCTGGCCACCAAGCAGCCAATTTCTCCAGATGCTACCGCATTACATCACTGCATCAGTCTGTGTCCCGCTGCTGCTGAGACATGGCAAACAACTTACAACAACCGAGAACAGGAGCACTGCTCTGGGAGTACAACTGAGCATTTTACTTGGGGTGATGGTGATCATAAAGACAGAGCTGATGATATTCTAGTGGCTGTACATCTGCATAAAAAAAGCTGTATTTTAAAAGATGAATAAAGCTCCAGAAAATGTAATTTCATAAACTCTATGAGCATTGTATCAAAAACAGGCCTCCAGAGGTTATGAAGAACTGCCCACCCCCATGTGCACATGGCAAACAATGCCCAGTGGGCCTCTTTTCTGTGTACATAATATGATGATGCTACAAGTGGCCTCAGCCACTTAGCTCTTACATAACTCAGTCAGCCTGTGAAGTACAAGTGTACTGCAGCATCAGCAGTTGCTATACTCATTCAATACTACACATGGAGATGTCATAAGGTAATTTTATCCTGGCCAAAAGGCTTTACTCACTGAGTGTACGGCCCTACGCTCCGTCACAGTGGCAGCTCTCCAGCTACAGCAGCTGTTAGAGCAGAAGGAAAGTGGACACCGTTCTGACTGAGCAGACTACAAACGTCCTGTAAACTCTTGTGCAGCGACGCAGGATCACAAAGTTGTCGTACATCATTAGATGTTTTCGACAGGCGGAGGAGGAAGGCAGCCCTGGTGAACAGGCTACACAGGGTGCTGTGGAAACGAGGGTCCATGAGGAGAGCCAGCAAGGCCGGGTTCAAAGTCTCCGCTGAGAGAGAGAGAGAGAGACAGAGAGAGAGAGAGAGAGAGAGAATAAAAAAATCCCATTGTAACACAGAAAATTTTGAATATTTCAAAAATATATACATAGATATTACATTCAGACTAACAAGCTAATGTGGTACCTGGCAGGAGCTCTTTGCACACTGAAAGGCTGTCTGCCACCAGTGCAGCACTCTGCTCTGCCCACACTCTCAGGCTCTGTGCCAAAGCAGAGGATTCAGAGTAATTTTCAGCCATCTGCAGCAGGTAAGGCAGCACATGTGCCGACATTACAGAGGGCTCCGCAAACACATTGGCCTCATCCTGCTCATACAGACTGGAACACCTGAATAACAGAGCAATAGTAACAATCAGGCAACACCCGATCAAGGTTGCTGTCTGTCAAAGTGTATTGATGCAGTGAGGTGAAATACCCCATCTCTGAGGACTCTCTCAGCACACATGTGAGGTCAGACTGAGGCAGGTGACACAGCAGCACCTCCAATGTGCCAGGAGTATCGACGCATTCCTCCAGCAGCAGGTCCAGCAGCAGCGGCAGAGCCTGGTTGACTTGCATAAGGTAGACCCTCCTGTGGCTTTCCCCTCTTCTCGCATGGCGCAGCATGGAGGTAAATCGAGCTGCTTTCATCCTCACCTGCTGGCTTTGGTCCTGCAGCAGGTAAAGGCCCGTGTTGATCAACCTAAACCAGGGAGATTCCACATTTTGAATTTCTGTCCATCAGAGTGTATCACTTGATCAACAACGCTATTTGACTTTCGTCACACCTGGTCATGATGGCAGGCAGAGTGATGTGTTTCCTCAGGCTGTGGCTGATGAGTGGAACTGCAGCCACACACAGAGCTTCAGCACTCGCCATCCTGAGCACTTCAGGGGCATCTGGGCAACGGTGGCACTCCAAGACGCTACACCAGCGCAGCACCACAGATATCTTGAGACTAATTTGCACGGAGATGAGAAGAGAGACAGAGTTGCAGGTGGGAGTGTTTCAGTATATTAAAAAAAAAAAAAAAGGACAATAAAATGTGTAACAACCTGCAGTCCGACCACTGGGAAAGCAGCAGACTAGCAGCACACAGAGCCTGGGACAGAAACTCGGGCCCGCCTCGCTGCTCCTCCAGGTCCCTAAGCAACAACTCCAGACACTCAGGCAGAACTGGCTCCTCCAGTTCGGCCGACTGAGGAAGAAGCTGGGGTGAAGCAGAATCCCCTCCAGCCGTCACTGCTACCAGGGCTGCGAGATAGGTCCTGCGGTACTCCACACTGTGGCTCAACAATGCCTCCTTCAGGTTTGCCTGAAGACACAGAACATTAGAGTCGGCCTATAATGTACTTGACAAAGGATCAGTGCTTTTAAATGCCAACCATGTATACCCTGAGTGGATCACACTAGGCATCATATAAGAGACGTAGGAATTTAAATCGACATATCACAAAAAACAGAGGAAAGCATGCTGAATAAAATCTAACATTCTTTTGGGTTTGCTTTTATCACACACTCATGTTAAGACTCATCTTTTTTGCAGACATACATTTTAAACAAATACCTTATTTAAAATACAGGTTGAGACAGATCCTGTTTCCTGGTTTAAATGATAATCTCATGAACTGCCTCACTTATTATTCACTACATACAGTTTACAGTGTGCAATGCAGGTGTATTATTTCTCATAGTTTCCTCAAAAACACTAACAACCTTATATTTATCAGTTTTATAGTAAAACTAAATTAGATACGTGAAGACAGGGAGCTCTAGTCCAACTAAATGACGCAATAGGGGTAAATAAGTGATGTAAAATAAATGACAAGGCCACATGAATAGGAATCCCATATCTTTACTCACTGTGTGTAGATATGCAGTATCACATCTTATCAAGCTTATTTTAAAGAGTCAGTTAAAACACTCAACAGGATATACATAGGAAGGCATAACTGGGTGGTGTAGATAATGTTACATGCTGCAGAGTTTATCTATATGATCTACATGAACTTTAACACAGCAAATAATAAAAGGTTAAATATCCTCAGCTTGACTGTTCAGAGGGAGACACACCCTTTTTTATCTTAGACGGAAAAACAGATCTCCAGCCAGATTTCAGCCTTCCGATGGCATTATATTTAAGCCTATCTTTGCTTCCTCAACTTCCTCACATTGTGCTCAAAGAAGATCGTTATACTGAATGAGGTTAAACAGGTTTTTGGGAAGTTTGTTTTCTTCATGCTGAAGTCTAGGGAACATATCGTGTCTCACCTGCAACACCCGCTGGAACACCTCTTTCAAGCTGGTCTGCTGCGAACCCCGCCCATCCACCACCCACATAACCAGTGACAGCTTCAGGTCAGGGCTCGCTGCAGAGAAGCTGTTCCAGATTTGGCATGACCACTTTTGATCTGCACATAGAAAGTGGATGGCTCGTTGATGAAAGGATGACAAACCAACCTGAGGGGATGACATGGATAAAGCATTAGAAAAAGTATCTGCCGGGGAATGTGTGTGTGTGTGTGTGTAGTGAATTGACAAGGTTGTGCGGGCTGAGCATTGTATTGAAGCTGCAGTATTCCTGAACTCTTGTGGTGTATCAGTAACACATCTGTCATACATAACAGAAGAAGAGTGGGTTCAAATCGTCTGACTCACATTAATAGGAGCAGAAAAGAGTAGTCACAGTACAGCTACTGCAGCCAAATCCATACAACCGTAGATACAACCAGAAATGCTCACAACCAGTGGCTTTAAACTGTCAGAGCTCGGCCTTTCAAAATGAACAAATGGATAAATAAATGTGTCATGTACAGCGTCACACCATCTCTCCTTTCTGTAGTGTCTGTAGAGTGTATTAAAATGCCAGTGTATTAAAATTAGACTAGAGCAAAACACCAACTGTCACTGTAGATCACAGGGACTACAAAAACATCGCAAGGGGATGCAAAATTTATTCCAAAGATCAATCAGTTTTTAGCAACAATTGAACCATTTTCAGATTATTTTGAGTCTTTAAGATCTTGAGTTTGTTGGTATAATAGAAAATATTCTTGACAAATAAGCAAAAATGAATGTTAAAGTTCAGAAAAAATGACTCTTGGGTTCTCTATATTATGGGTTTAATGCTCTAAAAATCAGCTAATCTGCCTCATCAGGTTTGTGTCTGTTGCTAAATCCTATGAATAAGTAACCCATCATATTTTTTCCCTACAGAGCCCCGCTCCATTGAAACCCGTGAAAAGAGCAAAGAAAAAAAAAAACAGCAGAGGCAGAAATATTTCATGTGAAATAACCTGAACTGTTGCAACAAAAAATGTTGTGATTGTGCATGAACCCATTGCTTACAGTACAGAGCTGATTGAGAGCATATACATACCATGTAAATGTCCCCTATGCTTATAGGTGTGTTAGCGTGCATGTTACACACCTGAAGCCCTGTTTGGGGTGTTTGGAGGTCACGCATGAGTGTGTCACTGAGCTTTGACAGGTAGGTTTCACAGCAGAATCTTCTTAGTGAATCTACCACTCCAAGGTAGACGGCCCTCACTAGTGGGCAGCGTTGAGCTCCGGTCACCAGCCACAGGGAGGTGTCCACCCTGCTCAGCACCACAGACAGGGCAGTTGAAGGGTCACTGCGAAACAGAGACACAGCAGGATTTCAAAGCCTGACGGCGTCTGATGAAGGAATAAACCAGGCATTTTAAAAGCCTGAAAGTGTGTGATGAATGAATAAACAGCTCTTTTAAGTCTCACCTGTCTGAGCAGAGAGCTCTCTCTAGAATAGCTTTGATCTGCAGCAGCTGCCCATGGAGCCGGTTGTGACAGCAGCGCTCCTGTGGACCGGGCAGTTGAGCTGTCAGTTTGAGGAGGATGTTCATGTACTCTGAGGGGGGAGTCATGGCAACCAAAGCCTTAGAGGCCATCACTCTCACACTGTAAATGGGACTGGCAGACAGCTGGAGTAAAGGAGGCAGGAAGTCTGACAAAGTCCTGAAGAGAAAGACCAGTGGTCCTCAGTCACATCATTAAGGCAAAGAGTGATGTTAATTTGAATTAAACACCAAAACATTTAGTTTCTCCAAATTATTGAATACACTAACATTTGGATGGGATAAAAACCTACATACATCTGTCCTGGGTGAAAACTTCTATTGTAAAGAATTATAGTAGTTAACCTGACCAAACCGTGTAGTGGTAATTAAACAGTAATCACTCTGTTGAGTCTTGGACACCAGGCTGGAGTTGGGCTAACAGCGTGAGGACAGGGTAGAGCGAGGGTTGGAGGTGTAGCTTGGCCTCATCAGGTCGACCCTGGAGGTCTTCTGCTGCCCCTCTCAGCTCGCCGAGGAGGAAGGGCTGGAGTGCAGGGTAGTGGAAGAAGAAGGCAGCGGGGGACATGCCATGCTGGGTAGGGCCACTGTCCTCACTGCTGGGCCGCTGGCCGAGCATTCGCGAGCACAGAGAACCTGGAAATGGGATTTTAAATGACTACAGTACCAGGGGTATAAATTAGAGCTGAACCAAGTCCATTAATCGACTAATCGAAAGAATGAAAATTATTATTTTTCAGCAACTGTTTTGATTATCTATTAATAGCTCCAATCATTCAAACATGAGAAAGCTGCAGAAAATTCACTGATTCCTTTTCCTACATGAGAGCATGTTTCTATGCCAGTAAACTGAATATCTAAAAGAATAATAATAAGTCAGTCAGACAAAACATGTAATTTGAATATGTAAATTTGGCTTTGAAAAATTGTGATGGGCAGTTTTCATTGACAAGACTAAACAATTATACAAATAATCAATGATTGGGGAAATTGATAATAAGCCCTAGTCCTAAACAATCCTTCACACTGCAAGTACAGACTAAAAGTAAAGCTCTTCATGTGCCTGTGTCTTACTGTAAAGCTGCAGTGCAGCATTCCTCATGGCCCAGCAGGGAGAACTGAGCAGCGTGAGTGACAAGATGGCTACAGCAGGAGCAAACTGAAGGACAGCTACTCCTAGACCTGAGCCACGCACCAGGGCCTGCAGAGTGTGAACCGCACACACCTGTGAGGGAAAGGACAATAATGTATGTGACCACGTCTGGTTATGAAGACCAATATCTTCAAACTTCTCCGTGTGTCTGCAAACCTGTGGCAGGTCCAGTGTTTGGTCCCAGTTCTCGGGCAGAGGCGTTCTGGCCGTCTCCAACAAGGTTCGCATACTGTGGGCTAACAGGGGTCTTGCTTTACTGGCCTCCTCTGCTGATACAACACACAGGATGAGCATAGGCAACCCCGCAGCCCGCCGGGTCACGGATGTAGAACGAGGGCACTGCATGACCTGCAATCCCTAATAAAGAGCAAGGAGAGAAAAACCAGCAGTTCAGCATTTCCATTTATTGATTAAAAAAACTGCAACACAAGAATGTATCTCCACTCACTTGTTTCAGCATTTGGGCCGGGATGTCCCTAAACTCTGGATCACTGCTGCTCAACAGAGAGGCACAGAACTTGGTGAAGCCAATACAGCATCCCTCTACTGCCCCCTGGTGAGGAGAAATATGTTTTTCAAAAGGGAAGGTGATGCATACTAAACTTCAGAGTAAATGGTTTCATAAAACTTACCCAGTGACGGCATTTGAGAAGAATATTCTTGAATACTTTTGATGCTCTCATTAGATCCTCTTTTCCTAGAATGTGCTTGCCGGGTTTGAATTCGGTGAGAATTTTCTCCACCAGAAATCCTAAAAAGATTCCTATTTCCTAAAAAGAAATAGGAATAACAGATAAAAAAAACGTTAAACTAAATAATATTGAGACAAAATGCAAAAGCAGAAAATATGCTAAGCAAAGATGTCAGGCTGTTTCTATCTTCCTAAATGCTGAGATATCTGATCATGCATCTAAATGGTGCATCTGGTTCTGTTTTACCTTGAGGGAGACCCAGCAGCAGGTGAGAACGAGGCTGTGCTCTTCAGACAGCAGGACACACTCCTCTCCATCCCCTTGGCTTCCTCCAGCTGTTTGGGCTATCAGGGAGCTGATAGCGTTTCCCATGTCACAGAAAGAAGGCGGGGCGTCTAAGATTAGAAGAGTGTGATTTATTGTGTGGTGTCATAAATAAATCTGAAATGGAGTGCACTTCATCCCCACATCAGTATTGTTTCTGCAGGTTGCTCCGTTACCCTTTTCAGTGGCACAAGCATCCTGGTCTCCATACAGAACACCCAGCAGAAGCAGAGAGACGTTCTCCAGCAGGACCAGCACCTCAGTGGTTAGACTGTGGTCAAGTACGTCATAGATACTGCCGGCTGCCTCAAGCAAACACCTCTGAAGGGCACTTACAACACCTGGGATATGATTCAACACAGGCTGTAAAGCATCGAAAAATGTTTTCTAGGGCTCAAAATCATGTATATGAATGTCAGTGTTGTAGTGTTATAGTCTCACCATGTATGGGCTTGGTTCTGGCAGCAAGCATCATTTCAGCTTTAGCTGTCAGATAGTGCTCCTTCAGCTCCTTCACCAGGAGTCTGACCATGCAGGAGGCCGTGGGGTTACTTTCACCGCGGACAGTAATGTCACTGTTCAGCCTGCAGTCTTCAGGCCGGTCTTGTGATCTAGAGATAGAACAAGTGATAACTGCTCACCCTCCTGCTTCTAAAGCATGCAAAATACTGAACGAGGGTATGTAGGAGGCAAGGCTTACTTCTGAAGGAGGACCTTCGTCATCAGCGCTCCCATCTGAGCCTCCTGCACCCGAGGACTGCACAGAAGCTGTTTGGTTCGCCTGAGCAGCACTGCAGAGATATCATCTGGAAAACTGGGTGGGAAAAATCTCAACAATAACCCAGCTGAGAGCTCCCGGATCTGTAAATGAAAAACAACAACAACTTTTCTATATCTAAATATTCTATTTTAAACCTCGATCTTCAATTTGAACTATATGAAATAAATATGAGACAAGTCAAGGCAGCTCTACCTCATTAGTAGAATCTTCTAAACAGCTGATAAGGACCAGCTGTTTGGTCCTACAGAAGAAATCCCACTGTCCTCTTTGTCTGGCACAGTTAATAAGAGACCCAATATTTGCTGCAAAGAAGAATTCATGATGCTCATGAAAAGTCCTAACCAAAATGATATAAAACAGTATAAAAGAAAAGATAACATTCTACAGGAAGTACACATAGAACCAAATACTAGCACCACATAGTAGTGTTTGGAATATATTTGTTTTGGGCGTTGTATGCTAGCATTTTCCAACTACTGGTTTTCCAAACGGACCTGGAGGTTGTCCCTTCTTTTTGTCTGGGCTCCAGGTGTCTGTGCAGGTCTCCAGCACTGCAGACAGCAACAGCAATGCAGTCTTCTTCCTCTGATAACTGTGTCCTGGTGCTAGATAGCTGTATGGAAGTTGACCCAACCATTCGATAAACCCTACATGATAATACAAAAAAGGTTTTGAGGAACGAAAGAAAAAATGTCAGGTATTCCCTGTGGGTATATATTTTTAATCTAATTATTAGTATTTTGTTCAGCATTCAACAGTGTGTGACCAAGAGATGTACCAGAAACCAGAAATTTGAAATGCAGTGGGTATTGAAAAGGAATACAGGAATGCATACCTTCATCTAAAACACTCCATATAGATGTATAAAGTTTAAAAGAAAGCACTAATACAGTGTGATAACAGTATATCTGTCTGATAGGACAGTCTTTTGTTGTAGACATAAAACAGCATCTGTCAATTATCTCACCTATTCCCTGCTCCAGTATATCCTGTGCCCTCTCTGAGTGGGTGGTATCTCCTTTCTTTTTGCCCTTCTGACCTCTGACATGTGCCAAGCAGCTGTCTCTGATACGAACCAGAAACCTCTTCGCTCCGGCCTGAAAATGCTGGCGAAATGGCGAGGACTCACAGTTTAGGTTCTGAGGAATAAACGTCCTCATTATTGACATCTCCTCTGTGGTGGGAGTGTCTTTGGTCTTTGGGCTGCAGCAGAGGAGGTTGAGAGCAGCAAGACGAACTTTGTCATCTGCAGATCCTAGTGCTAACTGGAGGGTTTCAAGGGTTGAGCTTCCCTGCAGAGCCCAGGGTGAACTTCCAGTCGTGGCTCGATAGGAGCTCATGATGCAGGCCCATGCGTGGAGGTGACCAGGGGCGTATGGGTCCAGGGAGGCCAGCAGGTGATCCACAGCGGAGGGGAAGACTTGAAAGGTGCAGGGCAATAAGTGTGTCGAGCTGTTGTTCTGTAGAAGAATCACATCAGACGTCAGCGCCTTGTGAAGGACGGGCTGCCAACGCCTCGCCCACTGATCGGCCAGATCCAGCTCAGTGTGCGAGTCCGACCTTTGCGAGCAATTGCATAGCTCTCGTCTCTGCTGCTGGATCAGACACTTGTACAGCTCTGATCCACATGGCGACAGGTGATTGGTTGACAAGCACTTGAGGAGATGACTGGGTATTTCAGCATATTGATCCAGCACCTGATTGATTAAAGAAACATGCATCAAAGTCATCATGACCACTACAGACCACACTATAATATTATCAACCCTGTAATAACGCTTCATCCTCACCATGTCAGTGCCCAGATAGGGTAGCAGGGCACAAAGGCGATGATATTTGGCTTTGGCTTCCCAAGGTAGTTTGATTATTCGCTGGAGTAGAGTAAAATAAAGAGTCTTCTTTGTGTCACAGAACTGCTCACAGTCCATCTCATACAGGTCCAACAGCAGACAAAAGGCACTGCGCACAAATTCTGACACACCGTCCACCTGCCAATGCACAGTGAGACAGAGGTCACTGGAGGTAATATGTATTTAAATTATTTAAGAAGCTAATAAGACTTTTCTGGATATTTGGAAGAGGCTTTCAGAGTATGTCCTGTGATGTGTAGGTGGTACTGAACATATTTCTTTATGATAGAAAAGAATAAAACTATACACAACTCATGAACTTTAGGCAAATTTTAACTATTTTATGCCGTTTACTCCAGACAAAACTGCATTGCCATTATTTAGTAATGGTATGTGATCAGATTGGAATAAAATCAAGCACAATTCTCAAATTCTAAGCACATTGTAAACAATATCCTTCATTATTTGGCAGTTCATTGAGTTTACAAAGTCTAATAATTTCCTTGTCCCTTGTGTTTTCTGCTTTTTGAATTGCAATAATATAATGATGGTAATTTGACTCACTGGGCTTTCTGCATTTGTCCAGATAATGTGAATGAGCTGTTGCTGCATGCTGCTGTTGTCAGGCAGAAGGCGGACATCAGTCATCTTCCGGATATCAGCCAGACATTCTTTAACTTTCTTCAGCCACAGTGTTAACACTGCAACAACATGTCATATTTCAACAGATGATATCACCATTTACACACATGAATAAACCTGACCTGGATGATACTCACCTTCAAAGGCAAAGTAGTGACAATCTAGCTTCTCCTCACACAAAGCAAAGACAAGAGGAAACAACCCTTTCAGCAGTAAACACATCTGAAAAGAAGGAAAATTATGGATTTGGTAATGAAAGCAGAACAAGCAGAACAAAAGTAAAAGTCTTTTTTGATGTGGGCTTTAAGTAGATTTACTTCCGCAGCATCCACACGTGAACTGAGCAAGATGTGAGGTCGACAGCAGGTCAGGAGGCCCCTGCTCACAGCCAGCCTCGCCACTCCATCCTTCGCTGTAGGCGTACACTGAACCTGGAGAGCACCAACAGTCAGCAGCAAGGGCTCTGAGGAATAACAGGAATAACAGCTATTCCATCAGGAAACTCTAAGAACTGACACTCAGATGTAGAATTTGTAGGATAAATAGCAGTAGAACTGAGAAAGACAATACACAAAGGGATACAAAGACAAATAAAATACAAAGAAAAATACAAAGATCTTTTTACATTTTACCACATGGGCACATACCTGGGTCTCAATTCCAAAATTTGATGTGCTCAGACTATTTGTCCAGCACTGTTGGTGGTTACCTACCTAAGGCAGAGACCTGCAGCAGACTCCAGGCAGCAGCTCCTCCAGCTCTGCTCTCTGATGCTGTGTTGATCAGCATGGCCACAGCAGTGCCTGCCAAAAGACGAGTGTCCCTGTTGCAGCACTGCAAGACACGACACTGGCTGATAAGATGAAAGGTAATAACAGAACAGGTTTCTGTCTTTTGATTAAGTCACTCTGAACTAGTGAGTTAATAAGAAACCTGTCCAAGTATTATGTCCATAAGAGCCTGCAGGATCTTCTGCACGGTTGGGCTCCTGTGCTCCTCGTCCCACACCAGAGGAGCCACTTCACTGGACAACAGCTGAAATGTTTGCAAGCACACCTGCAGAGATCACAGTTTTCAGATCAGTAACAGAGATCACACAGTCGGTCTGAGATGAATGTGAAGGATGAAGCACACTGCTCTTCATGCACCTTGACAGCAGTGTAACACAGTGGCCCATCCCTCAGGGATTCTTGTTGCAATACAACAGGGAACAACTCGGACACTTTATTCAGCAAGGATAGGTACGACTCTCGCCACACCTCACGACCGACAGTGCTGTCTTCCAGGAACATACAGGCTGAAAAACAAGGTGATAAAAACTTAGATATGAAATTAATGACATATACTGTAATAACACATCATTTTTAGCCAGCACAAACCTCTTTGCAGATCTTCAAAAGACAATATCTGAAACAAAGGTAGGACAACGTGAAAATTATCTGCAGTTCCTTTATGCAAACACACGCCAAACAGAAGTGAAGTGAGTTCCATACCTGGTCAGTGTGGACTATGGATTGAAAACAGTGATGGGTTTCTCTAAAAACCAACTGGTGGTTCACCTTTGCCAAATGTTGCAGCATCTGAGAAGTAAATAATGAGGTTTGAGGGGGATTGCATTTTGTCTTCAGTGTTGCACAGTGAAAAAACACACAGTATCTGCTGACCTGGTCCACTTTACGACAGGCTGTGGAGATGTTGACCGTCTGCAGCTGCATGGAGATGAGGAGTCTGACAAGAAGCAGGAGATGGCTCTCTTCTAAACCACCGAGCTGTGCCTCTGAAATCTGTCTCAGCAGCTGGGCAGCCTCCTCTAAACAACGCTCCTTACATCTTTTCACGTTATTCCTGTTCATGCAAGCACCATTACTCAGTCATTACAACGCCTTGTTAAAAAAAAAAAACATGTGACAAATACTGACGGATAGAGTGTTTACAGGACAGAAAGAGTTTCACTAAGTTCTGAAACGTGTTGAAGTTTGACACCAACCTGGAGGATTCAGACAGTTTATCCATAAAGAGCCTGAGTGTTTGGCTGACATTCTCAGGTGCTTGCTCCTGGGTGATCACACAGTCTCGCAGACTTGTCACCAGGTCTTCAAACGGCAACATTGTTGGACAAACCCCACTATAGTGACTCCTGATGTTTGAACACATTGGCAGCACGCTAGCACAAGTACAGTTGGTCACGTGACATAACTCTAATTCAGTGGTCATTGTGAAATTACGGCAATATGCTGCCACCTAGAGGTCGGAGTCTGTAGGCTTTCAGTTTATTTAACTAAAATGTATCAAGGTCACCCAACTTCTCAAAGAAAGAGAGCTCACATTAGAAAAGACTACACGGTTAAGACGTAAATATCAACGAAGTAGAATGTACTTTAATTAATTGAACTAACAACTTCATACTAAAGTAGAGAATACTCTCCAACACCTTTGTTTAGTCTTTCTTTTAGAAGAAGACGGAATTAACTCCTTAAATAAAGGAGCTTATGTATGTGTTGTTAATAACAGTGGCACCTGGACAGTGTGGGGTGGAGCCAGAAGCTATAATGTGCTACAGAAATGGCACTCCAGACTCCAGTATCTCTGTATGACTACTGTAAATAAAGAGTTGAGGACTAAAAAGAAGAAGGAAAAAAGAGCAAAAATAAAAAACAATACTGAAAAAAATCTGGCTTGAAAAAGCTTGCATGGATGTACTGTAATAGCTGACCTCGGCAATAGACATTTTCCTCCAGACGAGGTCGCTGTTGTTCATTTAAGTATAATTGTGTTTCTGGTCTTTCCGTAGAACAAGAACTTTTGCAGGCTGTGATTCGCTTAAAATATTCGTTGCCATGACATCACTAACAGTTTACAAATATGTCGTCTTTATAATGTGAAGGAAACCAAATGGCTAACGTGGTTGATATGTTCTGCCCCTCGTCCATTTCACGCCAGGTCATATGTGTTTTACTGCTCTTTTCCTTGGCTCACACTCAAAACGTTGTCGGTAAGTCCCTGATAATATAAACATACGAACAAAGGAATTCATTTGGTTTCACATCAACAAAGCTAACGTTACTTTAGCTAGAGCAAAGTTGTGACCTCGGTCAATTGCTAACCGCACACGTTACATCGATTATGTTCATTGTTAATTAATTTAATGTAGCTAACAGCATACAATTATGTAACCGCTATGTTCAACAGTTTTCCAGCCATCCTTTCTCACTGCAAATGGACCAGTGGTGTCTGCACTTCTACTCGGAAACACGTCGGATATCTCTCTGAGACTGAGGACGGTATCTCCATCCAACACAACAGGTGAAGGCTAAAATAGATTCCCCAGTGCTCTGCCTGAGCATCTCCTTGTAGTTTTGCAGCAGATTAACATAGCAGAACATGAACGGGGATGGGTTCTTGATGAAGTTTTGATGTTTTTAATTCAAATGAGGGGTGTTTGGAAATATCTGGTTGCCAAAATATACCAGAGAGAAGGAAGGTAGTCATGTAGTTACATTGTGATTATGCAGTCTGTTGTCATGTTGGACAGATTTGGTGATTGGTGATGGTTTGTTTTGTTTTTTGTTTTTTTACAGGAAGCATTGGTCCTCCATCATGTATGGCTGAGGAAACACAGTGGCTGCTCACAAGGGAGCAGGTGGGAAAGGTAAGAACCTAATCTTACAGTGAACACTAATTTTTATCATATTTACAGATAGTGTTAGACAGGCAGTTAGACAGAGTTTATAGTAATGAAAACCACAAATAATTTAATACTGATATTATGTCAGCATCCATTTTTCCTTATGCCTCATCTTTGTTGCATTTGGTGCCCCAGACTGCAGTTCGTGTTCTGCTGAGACTGGATAGAAGTCTGCGCTTGTGTGGTGAGAATGAGACAGACATAGACTGCTGTCCTAAGCCACTTTGTGTCCTGGAGACCCTTCAGGTGTCTGCCTGTGTGGGCGGCACACCTCAGGCATCGCTGCTGATCCAGGCCAAGATACACGCCCTGCTGGTTCCTGCTAATGCTGGATCTGGTAATTCAAACGAAACTTGTGTCATATCATAATGAGCCTTCGTGCACTTAGAGAGTACCACATTTCTAATTAATATAAACTTCTTATCCATTTCAGATAATAAAACAGTTATTCCAAACCAAGTGTACCAACCACTCGGCCCTTGTCCCTGTGATCTCACATTCAGAGCATGTGATGTACGCTGTTGCTGTGACAAGGTATTTATTATTGCATTATTTTAACAAGTGAACAGTGCATTTTGGCAAATGTTTTTCCTTCTATATTAATCATCAATAATTTGTTCATCTTTCATTCTGTCAGGACTGCTCCATTGAAGATTTGAAGCTGTTTGAATCCCACTGTCTCCCAGGGCCCTTTGGTGGACAGGTCTCTCCTGCTCCAGATTATCAGTGCTCTGTGCAGTCCTCTGAAATCTCCCCAGACTGGTTTCCATTTTTATGTGTCAGTTCTTCACCTGAAAACAACCCTTACCTTGGACTCTTTTACCATGGAGACACAATGTGAGAAATGATTTAGTAATTGCTTTTTGTGTTTGTTCGTTCCGATTGTGTGATTCATTTATCAATACTTGTGTCATGTTATCATTTATATTTTGCTCTTTAACTTGTCAAGCACGCCTAAGCCTGGTCCAAACTTCCAAAGTCCTATGTTGTCAGCTCCAGTGCCAGAAAATCTTTATATTGAAGGAAGTCCCATTTTAACATTAAATAACCAGTACTTCACCATTCCCCAGGTTAGTTGTGTGTATGTACTCTACAGTTTTTTTGATATTATATTTTTTCCTGTATGTGTTGCCAAAGCTGTACCAACTAATGCATACTAATGTATGTTTCTGTTCCACAGAAGGTGCTCGGGCGTTGTGTAAACAGTGCTCCTGTAGCATTTTTGAAAAATTTCAAAGTCAAATGTGTGACTCTGCTACGCACCTGTCCAACTGGATCTCCCTTACAGACACTACCAATGGAATTGAGGAATAAAGTGAAGACTGGGCAAGGGGGTATGTTTTACCTGCTAAACATACAGGAGCAATGCTTTGATACATTCTGGTGTATGTGTTTTTAATTTTTGGTTTATATTTTTCCTGTGTATTCAAGGTGATGTTACAGTGGATGTGAGTGATGAATTGGCCACTGACTTGAGTCAGTTTATTTCAAGCACAGATGCTGTTGCCTCTTCAGGTATGGAGGTTACAACATATCATTACTAAAATAAGAACAACTTGAACTGACAATGAACCTTAATCTTGAAATGTGTTCATATTTCTCTGAAGATGAGAGGCTCGTATGTGAGAATGTGACCTTAGCAATGGATTATAAATTCTACTGGAAGGGAAATGGCATCACAAGGATCACACTGACACGCACTGTTGGGACCATCACTTTGAATGGTGGTGGTAAGTGCCCATAACACTTTCCCATGATTCGGCTTAGCACCAGTCAGTGAGTGATACAAATTGAGAGGAATGTTTGATGTGGTTTGGGCTGATATTTGCTTTCTGTTTCCTAAACAGTGGTGTTAACTACAAGGTATTCTGCTGTATATCTAAACGGAGAAATCACAGATGAGCCCAACTCAGGGAACCCAGGTGAGAGCAAGATAAAATGCTTTGTTCTGATATTGGTTGTGGGAGTGAACTGTTTTGCTAAAAATAGTTCACAGTGCATGCTGCAGTAGCTAACACATGGACATTATGAATGACAGGTTACCAGGTGGGAAGGCCTGTCATTGCTGGGATCGTAGACACTTTGGACAATAATACAGGCTCAATACAGAGGATGAAAATCAATCTTTGGAAACCAGGTAAAACCTACTAAGTCATGTTGTTGATTACTCAAGTAGTTGCATTTATTTCAATAAAGAGATTGAATACATAACATCATTTTCTGATCTGGTTAACAGTGAGTGATGGACTCTGTTCCACTAATGAGAGGAAACCAATTCTGTTTGGGGAGAATGCAACATCAGGATGTCTGCTACCTATCAGCCGACAGAATCTGACTCAGTGTAATCTCCTAAGGTTAGTAGCTCAGCATGAGTTCATGTTTGAACTACAGTATGTCTATGTGTATTGGTGTTGCAATAAAATAGAATGTTTTTTTCTCCTTTAGAGAGACTGTTACTTCTCTCCAGGCAGCTTTAACTACAGCCACATATGTGTCAAAGAGTGGAAACCCAGATCCTCTAACTGTGACAGACTGGGTGAACATAAACTGTAAGTACATGGTGCAAAGAAACAATTCATACAAAGTTTTCTTTTTGTACAGACCACGTACAGTTGTGCAATGACATCATGTAAATGTGAAATAATATTAACATACACTTTTATTTTAACTTGTAAAACAAATTTAACAGTGTTCTGCCAAATTATTTTTTCTTTTGGATCCAGATGTGACACTGAACTCAAGCACAACTATGGAAGACACCACAAGTTCATGCTATGGGATTTCATCCCACCAACATATCCATGTATGGAGTCTTATCACCAGCATGGTAGAGGGCATACCTCAAAGGGAAATCCGTGCTCTGCAAATCAGGTGTGTATCAGGTTGCTTAATGCAATGCACGGTGTAAATTGTATTCTCAGTGATTATAAGTCAACATATGTCCTCAATTCCCTTAAATCTACAAAGCATTATAAATCGCAGTGAATCAAGAATGCATATTTTGCTAATTTTTAGCTACAGCCTCTCCACCTGGGCTATGGATTGTGGAGGAGGTGATGTCTCTCCATGCGTGGACCCAATGGAAACTCAGTTGTTCCCCATCACCTCCTCAGTCACCTTTACTGACATTCCTATCAACACGGGACCACCAAAAACCAGGTGCTTCCTCAAACAACAAGACTGACCTTATAAAGAGAGCTGTTAACTTGAGCCAAATAACTTACTTAATGTATAAGCTGCCTGGCTAATTCTAACCTAGAGTGTGATGCTCTATTTGACTTTTTCTCTCCAGGTTTCAGATTAACTTCACAGAGTATGACTGTAGCAGGAATGATGTGTGTTGGCCTGAACTAGCCTTTCCCATCACCAAATATTACACAGGTGGGAAATGATCTAATCCTTGGAAATCTGTCCAGTGTTTTATTGCTTCCTTTAGGAGATCATTTAATAAATTGGAAACTGTCTTTGTGCTATAAAAATATAATTAATGTGGAAAACAAAAGTGTAATTGAAAAGTGAGTGCAGGTGATCTCAGAGAGGAACCATGAATTACAAAAAAGCTACTCCCATGTCCCACAGCTCAGCTGTGACAGCTGTGACACATTTGTGCGAGAAACACTGCATAAATATGATAATGGAAACTGACATTAATGACTTACTTTACCTTTATCCTCCCCAGGTGAGCCATATTCCCAGTCACTGGCCAAGGGCCTTATCTTGGTTTTCTTCTTTATCACTGCATCGATTCTTGGGACTCCATGGAGACAAATCCGACAGGCGTGGAACAGTGCCAATCTATAAAACTCTGAGAAAAATGTAGATGAAGACATGCATTTGGAGGGATGCTGGGAGAGTGGTAGACTAAATAAGATTATGTATTTTAATGTTACTGAAATGTATTTTGATAATATAGTTTTTACATTTTTTGGGGGAATGTAAATAGTTGTCTTGGTGAGCTATTTTGTAATAAAAATATTTTTTTCTATCATTTATTTTAGGCTCATTCCCTCCACATACTTTTGATCACAACATTCTCAATAATAGGTTTGAGAAGTGGTCAGGCCTTTTGTGCAATCTTCTAGTCTTATTTGATTTTCCACCATCAGTTTGTTTCTTATTGAGTTCTTCAGGGCTCAATTCTGGGTCATTGTTTATTCAGGTTTTAGATGTTCCATGAGGCTTTATCATCCACAAGCACAATATTGTTTCAGTATTGTACAGACAACATCAAACATAAATCTGCCGCTGCTACTTATGATCATAGATCCCTTTACTGCCTCTGTCCTCCCTGTATGGATGACCCAATATTTCATCCCCTCCTTTGCATCTTTTTTCTGTTACCCTAGTATCTCCCTGATGGAGATACTAATAGCCATGGCATGTGTAAAGGTTTGGGCAGCCTACTAAATTAATACTCAGTAACCCCACCCACACACCCCCACCCCCTTTGGCAGATATCAAGGCTTGAAAACAAGTAAGAGACTTTCTTAGAAGAATTTTCACCCAGTCTTCCTGCAGATCACTTCAGGTTCTGAGATATTTTTAGGTTGTCTCCCACGAAAACCATGTTTAAGATCGACCCATGCACAGATTTTCAGTGATGTTCAAGGCTCTGTGAGGGCCGTTCCTAAAGCTCTTGTTATTCTTGAAGTAGCTCATTGTGGATTTTGGGGTATGATTTGGATCATTGTCCGGTTGTAGAAGCCAGCCTCTTTTCAGTTAGGTTTCTTAACTGACTGCAGGACACATGTATCCAGAATTTGCTGCTATTCATTTAATGCCCAATTGCTACATTTTTTTCCATTTCAAAAAACAGCCAAATAAGTGGTTGGGCCGAGTGGGCCAAACTTTTGCATACAACCGTGTGTGTTCACGTGTTTTTATATACAGTCTATGGTACGTTCATTCGCCTTCAGTCCGTGTTGAGGGCTGAACAGCAGTGTGTACTGCGCAGACTCCAGCGGGGGGCGATCATTGGTCAAAGGCTTATTTGCTGCTGTGGAAGTTGATCGTATTCACTAGTGTGAAGTGGAGTGACGTGGAGTACGATGGACATGACAAGCAGACGTCCTCTAAAACTTCACAAACTATGAGAAGAGTCGTGACCATATCTTTGAATATGTTACGTGAGCGGCTTTAATACCCGTGGACTCACATTTTCACATTCAACTTCGACGAAGCAAGTTTTTCACCTAAGAAACAGTTCGGCGCTCATCGGCTAGCTCATTAGCTATCAGGAACAGCCTCTGCTCTAACGATGGCTATCTAAAGTCAGCGTTGTGCAAGTCAAACAGCGTATTATCACCGGAACCTAAACATGAAAAGGACTAAGAAAGACTTTTCTGGCCGCCGTTGACATTTACTTTACAGAAACCGCAGTAGTTAGCTTGCTAATATTAGCCCATCGGCTGAGCAGGGAAATATCAGAGCGCACTGTCAAAATGTGTTCCCTGCTCCGAGGTGAAGAGATGTGTCTGGCCCAGCTGTTTCTACAGTCCGGGTCGGCATACGACTGCATCAATGAACTTGGAGAGCTGGGGCTTGTGGAGTTCAGAGATGTAAGTCCTGAAGTAGACAGGGTTCAAACTCTGTAATGTCTCTCTGAAAGTTACTGCTGAGTTGGCTCAAACTGAGAGCAGTCGACAAAGTGCGTCTAACTTGATCTGTTTGCTTAGTATTGATAAAATTTTGTTACTGACTTTTGATTTATGCTGACGCAAATGTGGTAGCATAGAGCATAGCTGTTTTAAAATGTTGCTGAGTAGCTACCTCTGTGTGGTTTATGACAGCCTGTCCTGAGGATCTTTGCTCGTTTTTCACTCTCAGTGATGACTGAGGATGAAGATTGTCAATCATTCAATGCTTGACTGCCTCTTGCACTTGTTTCAGCTCAATCCCAGTGTTAACGCATTCCAGCGAAAACATGTCAACGAGATCAAAAAATGTGAAGAGATGGAGAGGATCCTTGGTAAGCATACATACATACATTTACCAGTAAGGCTTTTATCTAGTTATGGAGTTGTAGTCAAGCCTTGGGCAGGAAAGAAATTATTTTGCCTCAGACAGGACCAAAACAAAGCTGTGATGAGACTGTTGAAGCAAAGCAGGAACACATGAAGCCACAGAAGGCCTTCTCATTGAATTGAATTGAGAGCCGGTGACCCTACAGTCATGAGAGATGTCAGCTGGTTGTAAATTTAGTTGAATGAAATGCCTCTTTGGTTAACTAAACCCTTTATTATTAGATTAAGGGGAGAAAATAACACACTGTTAGATTTTGCTTCGAATCCTTTACTGTTCAATTGCTGGTCGTGGTATTTGGAAACTTTGACAACTTAGAAAAGGTTACTCTTTATTTTTAACAGGATACCTTCTGAGAGAAATCAAGAAAGCAGATATTTCACTTCCAGAAGGAGATGTGAACCCAGTGGCTCCTCTACCGAAGCACGTCATGGCTATAATGGTTTGTCACTTGCTTATGTATTATCATTTAGCAAAATGGATGGATGGATGTTAATGGCAGTATTCCTGGGCAGTAGTTAAACCTGTGTTGAGTTACTGTCACTGTAAATAAAGGTATGTAGTGGAGTAGTTAATTAATTCTGTTATAGTCTGTAAAAAATTGATAGATTACATCTACTATGTTTTTAATAACAATTATTATATTGCTGCCATGTTTATGATGCCTGGGTATCCGTGTGTGTCCACAGGAGCAGCTACAGAGGCTAGAGGTGGAGCTAGGTGAAGTCACAAGGAATAAAGAGAAGCTGCAGAAGAATCTGCTGGAGCTGACAGAGTACACACACATGCTGCGCATCACCCGCAACTTTGTACAGAGATCTTCTGAGGTTAGTGTGTCATGCCATAATGTGGCCAGATTCTTTACATCCACATTTCATCTTATTCACACAGGAAAGATTTTTATTTTTTATTTTTTTTGCAAAAGAGTTTTTGTGTTTACCCTTCTGCATCTTGTCTTTACTTGTAGCGAGAGCCCCTACAAGTACAGTATGAGGAGTTTCCCTTCCTAGAGAAAGACACAATGATGGACTACAGCAGCATGCAGAGGCTAGGAGCCAAACTGGGGTGAGGGATGAAATTCTGGCTGCTAGCCTTATCAGCATGATGTTTATGTTAGTGTTTGGACTTGGCGTTTCATTTGTTTTAGAGTTGACAATAGGCACTAGCTCTGTTACAGTTTACCAGTTTGTCATGACATTTTAAAAATGAAATCGTAATATCGCATCATATTCCAGCCACAATATCTTGTGGAAGAAGTAAATGTGTTGCGCAGTTGCTGATACATATTTAAAGGAAGTTTCACATGAGGCAAGTTGCACTCATATTCTCCTCCATAAATAGTTTTTTGTGTCTTATCTGGCAACAGGCAAAAGCTTCACAAGTTGCAGTAACTGAAATGCTGCTGTGGCTCTTTGCCAACATGTTGCACATACAAAACCAGTGTTGTGGGAATACTCTGTGCTCCATAAAAAGAACATAGATTTAATTGAAAGTGACTTGTTGTTGATTGTGAATGTGCAGCAAGAGTAAGTTCTCAAAGGAAAGACAGCTGACCTCACAGCTGCATATCTCTGCCATCACTATACTGCTCCAACACAGAAAGTATCACAGCTACAGCAAGCAGCGTGCATTATGTTAAGTTGAGCAAACAATTTGACATCAGTGATGTAAGATTGTTTAGGTAACAGCAAAGCTATGGTCTCTGTGGCATTAACCAGATTGCTCACATGTAGACGTTTCAGTGAAGATGTTCACACATGCAAAAACACATTCAAGATGAATACTGAATTATAAGGGTTGTTGTGATTTTGTCATATCATTATGGTGACATTTTTAAGTTAAAAGTTAAACCAAAGTCTGTGTTCTTTTGCAGATCTATGTACTGTATGTATATGTTAGACTGTTGGTGAATTTGCTCCTCTTCTCTTGCAGTTTCATTTCTGGGCTCATTCAGAGGGTGAGGATCGAGGCCTTTGAGCGGATGCTCTGGAGAGTCTGTAAAGGCTACACTATCCTCAGCTATGCTGAGGTCGAGGAGTACATTGAAGATCCTGACACAGTAGGTTTCTCAGCGCTAACTTTATCCATGATTTGTGCTGAGGTTTAACAACTTTTGTTACAGCGTGAGATTAAAATTTCAACAGGGAGGGCAGAAGAAGTATTTTCATGAATTACTGTCTCACTTCCTGAGTTGCCTAGATGCACGCTACTTGGTTTGATACAAGATTTAAAAAAATAGATTAATTTAAATCTGATTTATTGTAAATCAGCTTTGATAACACACTGGTTCTCATCAAAGGACAGATTTGTCCTCAGATGAGTTCTCTGTATTGTGTCTGCACATGATAAGGATTTTTGTGGGACTAATCTATATTCTCTACTTAAATAGTATTTGTAGCTATTCAACAAACAATGGAAACAATTTATAACCTGATATAAGTTAATCACACAGTTTGTATTGTCAAGATTTTGATTATTTTGCTATAACAGCAGTTTAGCATAATAGAAAAAACCCACATTGGACAGATATTGCATGGTACACATGGTGTTAAGTATCTCAAAAGTATCATTGTCACTTCTGTTTGTTTGTGTAGTGTTGCCATAGTAGAGTTTATTAACAGTGCAGAGGACAGGAGGATTGTAGAGCTTTGGAAATGACAAAAAGGAAAGGCCAATCCTGACACACTTACTTAATGTATATTTACTAAATGACACTGGTGAAGCTGTTGTGACGTCCATTCTCGTCCTCCTTGCTGTTCTCATTAACAATGAGTACTGTGATCTTGTCCACTCACACTGAGTGACAGCACTAATCCAGTTATCCATTTCCTCTGCTTGGCCAGAAGGCAGGCATGCAGGGCTGCAACTGATCACTAGTGGAATGTCAGGACACACTTTCACTGGAAAATTCACAAGCAGTGTTAACGTGTGAGAACAGGAGTTTTGACATTAAGTTAAAAACGCCACCAGTCATGCTTTTTCAAAAACGGTGAAGAGAAATCAGCTGTTCAGCTGCTGTTTCCAAGGTCAAGAATGAACTTTCAATCTCAAGTATTTTTCCAGTTTTGTTTTGGCAAGCAATGAACAACTTAATTTTTCAAATATAAACACATCTTTTCAGTTTCGAAAATGTAGCTACCATCTAAAAATGTACTCTGGGCCTAAATTGACACGACTTTTTTTTGCTATCAATGGAGCACGTAGGTCTAATCAATGATAGACAGCACCTCCTCTTATTTTCCTTCTGCAGGGGGAGCCAACCAAAAGTGTTGTGTTCCTGATCTCTTACTGGGGAGACCAAATTGGCCAGAAAGTGAAGAAGATTTGTGACTGGTAATTATTCTTAATACTTTATCCTGCTCGATTAATGGAGGAAGAAATATCCGTTGGTTTGGATTTGCGTTTTCTTTCTTTTCACTTGACTTGCCTCAGCAGCAGTAGTGAGTTGTGAATAATATATCTTTTCCCTCTATAGCTACCACTGTCACTTGTATCCCTACCCCAGTAGCAATGAGGAGAGGAATGACGTTGTGGAAGGACTAAAAACCCGCATTCAGGATCTGCACACAGTATGTCTCACATTTTCTAAAATATCTAATCATGCAGATGTTTAATTAGTGACAGAAAAAGAAGTTATTCTGTTTGTCATTCACATAAGGTTTACTGTTAAATGTGTTTGCTGTCATGTCCTGTTAAAATACAACCCAGAGAATTTAGAATAAGAGCTCTCCAGGTATTTTGTTTTTCTCATGGTGGTGGGTCTTTAAGATAAAGCAATACAATGTTTACCAAAAAAAAAAAAGCTTGCACAACATTTTGTGTTCAGTGAATCATATTACATTTAAAAGAACAAAGAACTAAAGAACAAAATTAAAAGATTAACCCAATTGTTCCTCTTGCGAGCCAGTTCTGGCAGTTATAGGGTCAGTTGAGTTTCAGTCTGGGGCAGTGCACCGTGAATCATTTGTTACCTTTAACCCACTGTGACTGAAAAATAGAATTGTACTCACCCCCTGTAGCACATGATCAACATGAGGCCTCAGCTGAAAATTTATCTGTTTTCTCTCTTTTTTTTGTAATGCATTTTTATCCTCTCCCCTTTCGTGACTGCTTCTCTTGTCCTTCTTATCACTTTGTCTCTTATTCACACACACAAACACTCGAAATGCTTCTTGTTTAAAATGTAAATGTTTATTTCCCTCTGTTAAAGTTCCATTGATAATCATAGAAATTCCTGAAATGATAAGTCTTATAAACCCTTTTTTTGAAAGTCTTGAATATCTTAATATGATGTACCACAGTGTTAATCTCTTACTGTGTCCAGGTGCTTCATAGGACAGAGGACTACCTGAGACAGGTCCTGATTAAGGCTTCAGAATCCATCTACACCTGGGTCATCCAGGTCAAGAAGATGAAGGCCATCTACTATATTCTGAACCTGTGTAGTTTTGATGTCACTAACAAGTGTCTGATTGCTGAGGTGTGGTGTCCTGTCAATGACATTCCCACCCTGCAAAGAGCCCTGGAAGACGGATCGGTGAGGAAACTTTTAACAGAGTTGCTCTATTTTTGACTTTGGTCTCCCTGCAGGTTTTCTTTTTCTGTTTATTTAACCGGGGCAGTTGCTTCATGAATTGTTATATAGTTATCATAAAAGCAAGTACTGTATGAGGAATTGCTTTTATTTTTGGCCGCTTTAGTGTAAGAAAAATAGTTTTTTTCATGACTTGCTGAGGATACTGAAATACCACTGTTAATTCAGGACAGAGGCACTAAAGTGTCCCTACAGAGGGCTTTTTGTTTTTAAATAATTTTGCCACAACTGCTGGACCATATAGGGACATTACAATCGCTGTCTTTTTTCCCTACTTTTTGTAGTGCTAATCAAATGTTTTTCAAGACATTACAGTGAAATTAGTTTATGGTCATTTGCTGACATTTTGATTTAACAATGATATTTCAGAGAAAAAGTGGAGCGACAGTGCCTTCCTTTGTCAATCGTATCCCCACCAACGACACTCCCCCCACCCTGATAAGGACCAACAAATTTACCTCTGGCTTCCAGAACATTGTGGATGCCTATGGAGTGGG
Source organism: Seriola lalandi dorsalis (assembly GCF_002814215.2). Taxonomy (NCBI): domain Eukaryota; kingdom Metazoa; phylum Chordata; class Actinopteri; order Carangiformes; family Carangidae; genus Seriola; species Seriola lalandi. The sequence continues at coordinate 252,385 of NW_019525070.1, read as the reverse complement.
CAGTTACAGGGAGGTCAACCCTGGTGAGTGGGAACGTTTCTCTTTCTGTATACAGACGCATGATCAGATGAGACTTCAAAATAAAATGTGCATGGGCCAAACTGAGATACAGTCAGTATCAGTTTGGAGATTTTACATAGTCTCATTGCACTGTATCGGAAGTCAAAGATGTATGAGACGGATATAGATGTAGAGTCATGTGTTGTACAACTGTTTTTGAAAAAGAAAAAACTGAATCTGTAACACTCCCTCCGATAATGCATGCATGATACAAACAAAATTTAATCCAGAACTAAATTAATGGGAAACAACATTATATAAAATCATCATATATATTTACTTTTCATGTTTGTTTTTCTATTTCAATATAATTTTGCCAATATTAATTTTATATTTATGTGACCGCTAGATTTTAATATCCTGTTGTCTTAATATCTTTAATTTTAGTGGTGCTACAGTACGTAAGTGTTTTTGTCCCTTTTGGTTCTCTCCCTCTTATTTTCAGCTCCTTTCACAATCATCACTTTCCCCTTCCTGTTCGCTGTCATGTTCGGGGACCTGGGTCATGGTCTTATCATGGCTCTCTTTGCTGCCTGGATGGTGCTGTACGAGAACAACCGCAAACTTAAAAACACCAGGAATGAGGTGAGAGAGCACTCCAAAGCTATTTTTGAACTCTTTTAAAAGCTCACTTAAGTAACCAAGCAAATAGCAATGTGTGGCATCCAGTGTGTGTGAAGTGTTACTGAGTGATTTGATGTGCATGTGCAGATCTGGAACACATTCTTTGAGGGGCGTTATATCATCCTGATGATGGGCCTGTTCTCCATCTACACTGGTCTGATATACAATGACTGCTTCTCAAAGTCCCTTAATATCTTTGGTTCTGGATGGAGTGTGAAGGCCATGTTCACAGAGAAGGTGTGGAGGTGAGTACTTCATGACAAGAAGGACATCATTATGACAGTAAAAACAGCAAAGCAGGCCCAGAAAATGCATAAGTATAATTTTAACTATTAAGAAATTAAACCTGTGTGTTCAGAAACATAAAGATAAGATGACGTTTGTGGATATTTTTTTCATAATGACATACATAATGACACACTGTTGACTTTATTTGTACCTAACAGCAACAATGTTCTCCTTGGGAACCGTGTTCTTACTCTGGATCCAAATGTTACTGGAGTTTTCAAAGGACCGTACCCTCTGGGAATTGACCCTGTGAGTAGAGAATATTGAAGACAAGTTATTATGTATTGTATAATTAGACATATAATGCCTCATATACATAGATTTTATCATTTTATCATTTATCACTTAAGTTTACACATGCATACATACACAAGCATATTTTTGTGTGCATACAAAATAGCAGAAAACAATAAAAAATCCTAAAGAGCACTTTGCATGTCATTGATTTTCCCTGAACAATCAGAACTTAGTTGCTCCACCAGTTACAGAAATGGCAGATCAAGTCGATCAGATTCTTAAATACACTTACCGTACAAACTATTTCTAGTTTAGCAATTATGCAAGAGCACTACTGTACTCTGTATTGCTAGAATTCAAGGATCACTTCCTGAAACAATAATTAAGCAATGAACATGCACTGCTACTGTAGCTCTTGTTTATGGGATTTAAATATTAATGCTGGAGTCAATCTTCTTCCAATCAAAACTACTCATTGTCTAATACAGAGCATGTCATCTTTCTGTTGCAAAGATTTGGAACTTGGCTTCCAACCGCCTAACATTTCTGAACTCCTATAAGATGAAGATGTCAGTGATATTGGGCATCATACACATGAGCTTCGGGGTCATCCTCAGCACTTACAATCACTTGTAAGTACCAGTTAGTTTTGTTTTTTGTTTTTTTTGGGGGGGTTTTTTTTTTGTATTTTGGATGTTGTAGTTTTTAATAGCATGCCTCATTTTTGTCAACAAAAACAGGCACTTTAAGAAAATGCACAACCTATACTTGGTATTTCTGCCTGAGCTCCTGTTCCTGCTGTGCCTGTTTGGCTACCTGGCGTTCATGATAATCTACAAGTGGCTGGTCTTCTCTGCCAAGGACTCCAGACACGCCCCAAGCATCCTCATCCACTTCATAAACATGTTCCTCATGCAGGGTGATACACTGCAGCCCCTCTACCCAGGACAGGTGAGAAGCGAATGTAAAGCTCCACTCCTGCGACAGTATCACATATGTCCCTGTTCTTATTGAATAGATTGAATCTAATATCGTTTGAAATACACTACAGATTTCACTGAGACAGATGGATCTTAACAGTGTAATGCAATATTGTTTTGCTTCTTTCAGGCTGGCCTGCAGGTGTTTCTGGTGGTCATTGCTGTTCTCTCAGTGCCTGTCTTACTCCTGGGGAAACCCATTTACCTTTATTGGCTTCACAATGGAAGCCACCGCCTAGGAATGTACAGGGTGAGTGTTTGAAATGCATATCTGCCAACAGATGTCTCCAAATATTTGTTCTCTGCCTGTAAATATGCAAATCTGATTACTGTGTCTGTGTGTTCTCAGGGATATGAGCGTGTGCGGCGTAGCAGTGAGGAGGAGCTCTACCTGATGAGGGCTCACGACATGGAGGAGGGCAGCAATCACAGCGATCTCTCTACTAGTGGAGAGCACCAGACGGAGGAGGTCAGGACAGCAAAACAATTGCATAGTTACCCACCCATTTTAACTATCCTTATAAACAATCCTTGTTTTTATACAGGTTTCTGACAGTCACGCTGAGTTTTGCTTTGTTGTTGTTATAGTTTGACTTTGCAGATGAGTTCCTGCATCAGGCCATCCACACTATAGAGTACTGCCTAGGTTGCATCTCCAACACGGCCTCCTACCTAAGGCTTTGGGCTCTGAGCCTGGCACATGCCCGTGAGTATGATAGTTTGCATTACAACACACAAACTACACATGTCAAACCTGTGCAAGCAAACAGTGAACACGAAGTGAATGTATAAAATTATGCATAACACAGGTTTTGTTCCAAATCAAAGAGCCACTTCACATTTTTTTCCCTCTTTCATGATGTGTATTAGATGCCAACCTGTGTTTGTTCCTTTGTTCACTCATAAATCTACAGTATATAACATTTTCTGTAAAGCACAGTCTTAAGGCGCATTACAGAATACACACACATACAGACCGAACACAGCCTAGGATGAAAGTAATACAATGTGCTGTCAGTGATCCAGCTGCAGGGTGTAGAGGCTGTGAGCATGCATACTGGTCATGCTGCAGCCTGCTGAGGTTTCAGTTGTGAATTAAGTTTTCAACCTTGTAGATGCCCCAATATAGTTTCTCATAAATTTTATTATGTACCAGATTTTCCTAGATTTCTGGGGCACTGCACTAGTTTTAGAAAATCCAACAGCACTCGAGCGTAATAAAAAAAAATAACATTAGGTTATGGCCCCTTTTTTCAGCTCCTGCAAATGCTCACGTCTTATCGGTATGAAGCAGGTCTCTAGATTTTTGCCTGTAAGAACTGATGTCAAACATTTATGTGGTCTTATCTGGTGGTCTGACACTTACGTTATATTTTTCTTTTGCTACACCATGAGGTCAAAAAAAGTCCTCAATGAAAGCACTTTGATGCAATAAGTTTAATTCATTTTGCATGGCAAATTATAATTAAATGGAAAACTGATTACAGGGCAGTCTTAAGAAGGCAGAACCAAACAGCCATTTCATATCTTTAATATGTTGATATATCCTTGTGTGTGCGCTTTAGCCATTTTGTTGATATGACTTTCAATCAAAATTGAACCATGATGGAAGCGTTGCAGAAATCATCAAAGGTCGTATCTAATCAGATAACCAGCATGATTTAAACAGGAAAATGGGCATGAGGTCCCTTTCAAACTTAACATAAAAAAACAAACGTAAAATTGACAGAAAAATTGGGTGTGTGTCTGGAAGGGCCTGAAGGGTTGATTAGTCCCTCAGAACAAATGTAACCCTTTTGATTATTTAGCAATTATGCTGAACCCATTCAAACCATTTTGCAACCTTGGTCATGACCAGAAACATTAATAGAAATCTAGATCAAAGCCCTCAAATGTACATCGATTTAAAGCCTGAGAATATTAGTAACTGGTATATAGCCTTTGTCTTTGTTACAATTCCCTAAAAGATGGTGCATGTGCTGTTTTCTCTGTGTTCACAGAACTGTCAGAGGTGCTGTGGACCATGGTGATGCAAGTAGGACTTCGAATGGACACTGCTCTCGGGGTTTTATTCCTGGTGCCTGTGTTTGGCCTGTTTGCCGTTCTCACTGTGTCCATCCTTCTGGTAATGGAGGGTCTGTCTGCATTCCTTCATGCACTCCGGCTGCACTGGTGAGATAACAATAACTCCTAAAGTACTTGTGTCATTGAAAGGCCCAAAGTTCTGTGAATTGTTGTGTGTTTTATATTTATAGCTGCTGTTTTTTTTTTCTTCCTCAGGGTGGAGTTTCAGAATAAGTTTTACAGCGGGACTGGAGTCAAGTTTTGCCCCTTTTCCTTCTCTCTCCTGCCCTCCAGCTTTGAGCATGATGGCTTACTGTGAACGGACTATCTTATAATACTGTTAAGTGGTAAACGGAGCCAAAACAAGCCAGCAGGGTTCTGTGCTCATACAGACATATTCCAGATATGTCATGAGGTGATTCTGACATTTCTTTTCATCTTTTAATAATTTGTCATGCAAAGAAATTGTATGGTGAGCGTCACAAACTTTGGACTGAACGCTGTCCTCCAAATTTTTTCGAGAACAGACAGTGCAAAGTGTACTGTTGACAAATTGCTGTTGCACATGTAACACAGGGTATTTTGTACCAGCATCAGTATGCTTCACTGCTGAACAGTTTGTGCGTTTGAATTGTCGGTCTCAAATTTAAAATTTAACTCGCATACTTAAAACCATCAGCTCTCTTTTGAGGCATTATTGGTAATAGTTGTTGATGTCACTTGGATGGAGAACCACATCCTTTAAGGAATAGATAAGTCGAAAAGATCCGATTTTAGTATGAGATAATGGTAATAAACAAATGCTTGGACCCAAGGTTTGGCTACACAGACAACACTTGATAGAATAACTTGGTTGTTGATTTCGGTCTTTTCATGGGATTTACTGATTAAATAAGATGGATAGGTAAAAGAACATCTATCTTTATCATCTCTTTATTTATTTATTTCAGTTTCCCTCCATTTCTTCTCTTCTGTAACTAGTTATTCTGTCATTAATTTTAGCATAATTGTGTATATTAATGCTGTTATGTTTTTCACTGAGTTTTAGTTTTGGCTGATCTGGTCTCCATACACTGGGTAGTGAGCCACCTTTCAGTTACATAGTTCTTACTCAGCTTTTTGTTGCACTGACTGCCTTATCGAAGTACAACCAAATGACAGCATACTGTATCATTCTTCAGTTTCCCCCTTGTATTCCTACTTTGTGGTACCATAACACTGCAAAGGATCTTTGACTTTTCACTATTGAAAAGTGCTTGGGCGGGTGTGTGATGAGATGTATATACTTTGGCAGAATTATTTTTTTAATTTATTATATTTTAAAATGTCGCTTCAGAATTAAAGATGAATGTCAATGGAATATGATTTTTATGCATTCACAGTGTTGCCTATGCGTTCACTTACTGTACAATTTAACATTCCATGCATGGAAAACTTAAATCATTGATTTGTTGACCCAGCTCTGCTGGTCACAAGCCCCTTTGAAAAATCTTATATCCATATTTAGTACAGTGGTTGGGCTGCATTAAATCTGATTAGGAGAAAATTTAATTATGTACTAATATCAGACATTAGTATTATTTGCTAATTTTGTGAATTTGTTAGTATTGTATGGAATTGGCATTGGAATTTTTTTCTAAGGGAAGGAGACTTAATTGTTAATGTTAATTGTCATCACATTATTGACTTGTCTGCACTTTTTCAATGGCAAGGTTGCTAGGTAAGATACTGCCACATGTTAATGAAAGTAATGACTTTGTGTATTAGGTTTTATAAGTGGAACAATATGGTTTCATATCTTTGAGACACCAGTGGAAATCACTGTTTTATTGGGGCAGAGTGGTGTTTGATTAGCAATCATTTGCCTTAATTAACACTCAACTGTTGTTGGTTGGTTGGGGTATTGTAGTTTCCTCTAATGCAGCCCTAATCTTGCATCTTTGTTTCATTGTCAAACACTCCATGATCCAGTTCTTTTGGGGAAAAAAAACCCTCATCATCATGTCTATAATAAATTGTATTTGTTTGAGTTGTTTTTTTTCCTCAGAGCCCATAACTACATTTCTGTATGGAAATCGACACCAAGACACTTCCCCCGCTTGATGTAGCAGCATTTTACATTTTAAATATGTTTGAGGGCTTTCAGCATAGAATAACCAAATTCATTAACTTAAGTGAATAGTAACCCTTTTTGAAAGTAGTGTTTCATTCTGGGGAGGTGGCTTTAAAATGTTGCTTTATGTCAATGTGATTTGTATCTCTCTCTCTCTCTCTCTCTCTCTCTCTCTCTCTCACTCTCTCACTCACACACACACACACACACACGACGCCTTAAAATTATTTGTCTGAAACAGTTACTCATCTTGTTCTACTTTTTTTGAGTCGTGAACTGATCATTGATGAGTCAATTAAACCAGCTGATCCAGTCGTTTCTCATTGGATTGATCAGTTTTTGATTAATTAATGAAATAGCGCCAGTATTTTTGGAGAGGCAAGGCATGTTCTAAATAAGGCAACTGACAAAGTCAAAATGTAATTATTTACTTTGTTTAACAAAATTATATACTTTATGTATTAATTGTTTAATGATTATTAACTTCGTCATTAACAAATCGTTGATATTTTTCTCCCATGATGGAGTAATTGGCTTGGTAGTCAATAATGTGCAACTAGCGTTGAAAACACACACAGAGATTGATATGTAAATTACTTTCCCATATGAGGTTTCCGATTTACTTGTGAAAGATCTATCTAGGTTTTCAAATCCCTGACCTGTCTTCAATTTAAAAGATGACTAGCACAGTGCATATGTGTAAGGTAGTGAGGCTGCTTCCTTCCAGTCATCACTCTGGGAACCAATTTACCATTGTTTATGCGGAAGGCGTTTGATGGTTGCCAAGGCAACGTGAAACCGTTAAGTAACACGACTGCTTGGGTAGTAGTTAAAGGTACTCACAACCGCAAGTTAATATTGAGAAATTTTCAAATGGCGACTTTACCAGAAAGTAGTTAAGGTTTTCGATTGTCCAAATGTTAACTAATAACTAAGAAAAATAATGGTCCACGACGATTTAAGAGTGGAGTGGATCCGAGAGCGGGTGACTGCTGGCTTCAATTTATGGGACTGTCCCAACTGTTTCGACGAACTACTCAGCCGCGAAGATGGAGAGGAAGAGGAGAAAATTATTCGGTATTTGAACATTGTGTCAGAGGAAGACTCACCATCATGTCTTCTGTTTTTCAAAACTATAAGAGAGGAGGAAATTGAAGTTGAAATTCCGGTCGGTAAGTAGGCTATGGTGTAGCCCTACTTTGTCCCTCTATTGCGTTAGCATACACTGGACTCACATAAAGTATATACTAGATAAAGCAAATGACAAATCAAAAATGTTGTAATTTACATTGTAAAACAAAATTAGCCTATATGAAGTATGTATTGTCATCATGTATTGATTTCTTGAGCTTTTCACCAAAGTAAAGTACTAGTATTTATAACATGTGAACAAGACTGCATTTAAGGAAAACGTTTAAAACCCCAGATAGGAGGAAAGATGGAGACTCTTCGGATCCTGACAACAAGTCCAGGAGCCAAAGTGGAGCAGACATAGCCTCAGGATCAGAGGACACCAATGAAGAAAGTCCCAGTCATGTGAGATAGAACTTTAATTCATGCCCTCTTGTCTTAATTATTTTCACATTGTGACTGTGTTAGAAATCATTTAACAGTGTATCAGCAATGGAGAGCATAGACAAAAAAATGTTCAACCTGTTTCTTGTGTTGTGTTTTCAGGGGATCGAGGTTCAAGTGGTCTACCATACTGAGCTTCATGTAGCAGTAAACAAACACCCAGAGAGATTTTTGAAATCCCGTGTCTTCTACTTTCTCAGGAACATAAAGGGTGAGAGGAAAGTTCAGTATCAATAAAACATGTTCAAACCTCTATTGCATATAAAACAAATTAACCAAGACATTTTTCTTTGTGTTTTAAATAGAGACCATTGTTGAACCACTGGATATGAATGAAGCCAATATCCTGTTGCCTAGGCTATTTGACATTGGCATGCAAACTGGACACCCGCTTCATGTGCTGCAGAACAAACTTGCTGAAGTAAAATGAAAAACAATTCACTAACAACCAACCACAACCACTTTCCTTCAGACAAAAACTTAATGTAACAATAGCTGAAAAGCATATATTTAAAAAATGTCTAATTTATTTTGAATAATGAGTACAGGATGTATATTTCCACTGTGTTTCCTCAGGTGTATATACCCTTGCTTACTGTCCACCAGATGAAAGTAACTGGTGCAGGTTATCAAAGCAGGGCAGTATCTTCTCAGAAGAAGACCAGTGGAGAGGGCAAAGAGGAGAGTTCAGCGAAGTTAAGTGAGCAAGTGATGATTCGTGATGAGTTGCTCAACAGGACGCACAAGTATTTGGGAGTTGTAAATGCAACTATCCAACAATTCCAGATTCAAGGTTTGTTTTATTCAAGGTACCAAAAGCTCATTATTTTTAATTTCAGGAATTTATCAGTATTGGACAATTTTAAAAAATGTTATTGAAGTCTGGACAATAATTTGCAAGGCTTAAATATACTGTTCCTGTTTATTTTTAATACTCCTTTCATAATAAACAGTACAATCCAAAGATGACTCTCTTTGTCACAGATGAGATTATGCTGCACATCCCTGAGCTAGACCTGGAGCCGAACGTGGATGTTCTGCTCTCTAATCCAGAGATAGTAGAGAAATTGGAGCAGTGTGTGATGAACTGGCAGACTCAGATTACCATTGTTCTTGAGGAGCAGCAAAACAAAAAGCCAAAGGTTGTGACTCTTTATGTGTTCTGAGTTTTAACCCAGGCAGGCTTGGTGTTATTGAAGTTAAGCCCAGCATTCACATGCATAGTTGCTGCTGAAATGTCTGAACTATTTCTAACAGCATTAAATCCCTGTTGGCTCAAAATTAAATTATTAGGTAGCAGAAAGCATAAAACATACACAGTGATATCCATAAACAAAAGTCAAACATTCACTTTCCATTTTCCTCCAGGCACCTAGCCCCATGGCCGAGATAGCTTTTTGGCAGGAGCGTTCATCCATCCTGGGTGCTCTGAGTGAGCAGCTCAAACAACCTGTGATAAAGAAGATCTTGCACGTGATGACCAAAGCAGATGCAGGCATTATTCAGACCCTGGAAGGAACGGTTTATGAACTTCTTAAATGCTGTGTGGAGTCAGACGATAATATACGCTTCCTCAGCACACTGGAGAGACACTTCATGGTGAGCTGCACTTTTTTATAAATGCACTGTTTGCTAAAAATTCTTAACATTGACTTTAAATTGACAGCAGTGAACTGTAACTACCAAGAGTTTAGTAGTTACATAAAACATGCTTGCCAAGAATATTTTTTAAATCAAAAGAGTGATGACAGAATTATTCTGCTATCCTCACCTTCACATCTTTCAAAGTTTCCATTGTCTGTTGTAGAATCTGGCTTCTGGAGCTGATTTTGGTGTGATCCTGGAGACCATCCCTCCTCTGATGGACAGCCTGCAAATTGTGTGGATAGTCTCTTGCCACTATAACACAAATGAGCGTATGGTTCCTCTAATGGAGCGTATTGCCTGGCAGCTGTGTGAACGTGTGTCTCAAGTAATAGATGTCCACACTTTATTCAAGTATGTGTGATTGGAGGTTCAGATCTTAGACCTAGTATAGTGTTCAGTGGTCAGAATCCTTTATTCAAACAGGATGTTTTGTAGTTTGAGTATAACTTAACAATGTACTGTGCCCCGGACAGAGATAAGAGGGAAGTGGCCAAATCCAAGATCTGTGATGCTAAACGGGTTCTGGACCTGTGGAAATCATCCTACTTTGGAGTACGCACTGAGATTGAAGAATCAGGAAGGGACGCCCGCTGGGAATTTGATCGCAAGAGACTGTTTGAGAGGACTGATTACATGGCTTCTGTCTGCCAGGACCTGTGCAATGTATTGCAGGTAGGTGTACATACACCTCATAAATACTGTCCTGTCACTCAATTACTGAACATGGAAATGTATAAAAAGCAGTTCTCCTGAATTTGTTTTGCGCAGATTTTGGAGGAGTTCAATAATATCTTTGGCCCAGAGCTAAAAGGTGTGACTGGTGACCCAAAACGCATTGATGAAGTGCTGTGCAGAGTGGATGGTCTGGTTTTGCCTATTGAGGAGGTCGATTTTAGTCCTTTCAACATTTGTAAGATGAGAAGCTGGAAAATGATCATGCGAGATTTCGACACTACAGTTGAGGTGAGTTTAGGACATCTAGAATGCAGAGCTGTGAAAATGCGAGTTTTGGGTCAATTAAGCATGGCGGTATCAACGTACTTGTGAGTTCACACCAATAAAAATGCGTTATTTTCTGTGTGCTGTACCTCAGTTATCGAGCTAATTCACTTTTTACATGTGTCTGCTCAGGCTATTGAGGGAGAGGCCATCAGCTTCATTGATCAGTCTTTTAAGACACTGCGCTCTGCAGCCGCTGCCTTTGACATGCTCATGAAATTCAAACACATCCGCTCCAGAGAGACCATCAATAACCATTTGATGAAAAAGTTCAATGACATCCTGGCTCAGTACTGCAAAGAGGTAGTGCACTGTGAAATCAAGAAAAAATGCTGGTTGATACTTGACTGTGTAGTTAAATATTAATTACTATCAAATTATGTGATAATGTCAGGTCATTACAAAGCTTTTGTTGAGTGAACAAACTAAATTTAGAAATTACCTATGACATGTATTCTATATACCTCTGATACATCCAGCTTCAGCCTACATTGCAGTTAGCCTCATCATTCAACACTAATAATAATATAACAATAAACGATATTTCATGTTGTGCTGCTGTACCAGTTTATTATGATAATTTTGAATAGAGCATGGTCTGCCACTTTTGTACAACACCTAAGTCTTCTTTTTCTTTGTTTTTAGGTGGCCCGCATAAATGATATCTTCGAGGCAAAGAAGGATAAACCACCGCTTAATAAGAATGAGCCTCCTGTGGCAGGATCCATCAGATGGACCCGATCTCTTTTCTACCGCATTAAACAAACCATCCTTCCCTTCTTGGATGTGCCAGAGATGGCAGAGAGTGAACAATGCGAAGTGGTGAGTTATTTCCCTGTTACACGGCATAGATCAGTATAAATAAACTGTTTAGACACCTGAATGTTACTGAAACCTTTTATGTGACTTTTGCTGATTTCTGCTCAGGCTAGGCAAAAGTATGTTGTAATGGCACTGAAGATCAGGGACTATGAGGTGAACAATTATAACAACTGGGTGGCTGAGACAGAACGCAACTTGCAGCTGCTAATGAAAAAACCCCTGCTGGTCAATATTAACACTGAAGACCAAACCCAGGCACAACTGGTATTTGTCTCTCGCTTCTAAACTGTTACTCTGTATTGTGCAAAAAACATATACAGTTATTATTCTTATTCTGTTCTTCTTCTTCTCTCTAAATCCCTACCTTTTTTTTTTTTTTTCCCTCATCCTCAGACTGTCTCTAAGGATGTCCCACGAGCTGACGGCAGCCCACAGAGGGGTGTGCGATACCTTGTGAACTTTGCTCCAGAGATCAGGGAAATAATTTCTGAGGCAATCAACCTTGTGGCACTGGACTACACTGTGCCTTATCTGGCTCAAAATGTTGCTCTACAGGAGCAAAAGTTTATCAGGTAATGATTCTCCCCAGTAACTGAATGCAGAGTTTATACCAAACAACAGAACCACTGATTGATGTAACCTTTTTTTGTCCTTGGTCTTAGGTATCGTGATGATCTGAGCAACCTTGTTAACTGCTTGCACTCTGTAATGGACAGCCTGAGTGAGGCAAAGTTGATTATGCTGGCTGAACATATCAACACAGTCAAACAAGAATTGCATTTTGGGTGCAAAAGACTCAACTGGAATTCCTTGGGTAAGGTGCATACAGAGGCTAAAATGTCTGTGTAATATCATTTATTCATGCTTGTTGTCTGATGAAATTCATATTGTCTATAAAATTGGAATCAGATAATGTGTGATATTTGGTTTTAGGCATTCCCGACTTCATCAACCGAGGCACTCAGACTGTCTCTAAGTTTGAATCAGTTGTCAATCAGATTCAGAAGAATGAGAGTGATATTGATTTAAAGTTGCAATCCATTGCGATGGCCAACTTACTGAAATTTCCAGTCCCAGAGAAAAAAAAGGACTTACCAGGTAAAACTAATATAATATAGGATATTATTCATTTGATGTAATAATTCAAACGTATTTTTCATTGACTTAATTGCATGGGTTTTTTTTTTCAAGGTGTCAAGGAGTTTTGTGAACGCATTGAGAGAGAGCGGGTAAAAACTGTGAATTTGCTGAGTAGGAAATATGCCGACATTGGACCCCTCATCACTAAAACAGAACATTTGATCATGGAAACCAGCAGCGGCAAAGCCGCATGTATGGCAGATTATTACATATACTGGGAACGCAAGGTTCTAGACTCCCTTATAAAGATGGTGCTGAGGTAATCACATGATGTTATCTGTTTTGTGAGCAGTATTAATCGCTGCTCCTTTGAAATGCAGTGCAATATCTGTCTTAACCATTCTAATATCCCTCTTGCTGACACTTTTAGGAGCATTCAGAACTTCAACGTGACACTGATGGGAAGTACCCCGCTTTTCCAAGTTGATGCCATCCTGTCTGCCCCTAAGATTGTGTTGCAGCCCCAAAGCAATGAGATCTACTGGCTGATCATGCAATGTATCAGAGACTGTGTAGAGAGCACCAAGGTGGGATCATAATGATTCTCTTATGTATCACTGAAGTTTAAAAAATATTATTTGTAACACATTAACAATCACAGTGCGACTTAATTCTGGCAAAATGTTGTGTTTCAGCAATTTGTGCGTTGGATGCGTGGGACCTGCATTGAGTGCCCTCCACAACATGTGGGTGGTGAAGATGAATTGGTGACATTTAGCTTTTACAGTGACGTGTGGCAGCACCCTCAGATAAATGAAAGTGCCATGACAGTGTCCCAGAACATCCAGCGGCTGCTCCTCTCTGTAGATCGGTACCTTAACCACTGGAAACGCTATCGGCCTCTTTGGGAAAAGAACAAAACCATCGTCAATGAAAAGTTTGCCGCGAGAAAACCATCCTGTGTCATGTATGATGATAAGCTGCAGTTCCTTGCTCGTATCAATCAGGAGGTGATGATGGAGCACCTTTTTAAGAATGACCACATCATTCAACTGAACCTGGAGCCTCTGGCTCACACAGTGCATGAGACTGCTGAGTCCTGGATCAGTTCACTAGGTAGCCTGCTCAACAAGCCTGCCAAAGAGGATCTCTTCAACTTGAGAGATGAACTCATGGTATTGAATCATGCTACTCAGTTTGTGTCTTATGTTTTTATAGTAAATATTCTTTAATTTTTATATGTATTATATTGTCTGTATATATATATTTTTTATGTTAATTATCCTTATTTTATACAAAAGCATCTCTCTACGAACCTGAAACAAAGACCCGACACTTTTGAAAGCCTGAAGTCTGTCCTTGGTACCATCTCAGACATCAGGCACATGTCTCTAGATGTGGAGCTTAGATTCACTGATATCAAGGAAAGATACAGAACACTGGGCATGTACAAAGTGGAGGTAATGTGTGTTTAATGTTAATTAATTGTCCCCTGAAAATACAAGTTGTAACTGTTTCCCTTGCTGAACTTCTTGTGCTCTGTATTCTATGCCTAGGTTGGAGAGGATGAACTAGAGCTGGTTGCCAGTATTGACCATATGTGGAGTGACCTGTTTACAGAATCCAGACAAGTAGATCGAAGTTTGACAGATGTCAAGAAAACTTTTACTCAGGTAAGACATCAAACCCACACAATCTGCTTAAACAGAAAATGAAAAGTATGGCCTTTGAGAGATTTACATTTACAGTTCTCTTCCTATTTTCCTACCAATACACCCAAAGACTACAAAGGACAAAATTGAAGAGTTTAAGCAGGAGTTGTCTATCTTTGCTGAAAGCTTCAACATGCATGGTCCTGGAGCTGTGGGAGATGATTTGGAGAAAGGTACTTTAACCCTGCCTCTAGTTGTTATATCCAGAACAATAATATATGCTAAATGAGTCTTTCACTTTTGTTCTTTTCAGGACTGACCATTATGGGAACATATGAGACAGACCTTGCCAAGGTAGTGGCAGGACGGCAAGAGCTAGCTAATGCTGAGAAGCTGTTGGACCTACCAGTCACTGTGTACCCAGAGGTTATCAGCATACAGAAGGATATGAAGGGCTTGAGACAAATATATGATGTATTTAAAGCTCAGAAGGTGGGATTTGGTGGCTGTCAGTTAGAAATTTAAATTGCATATTGGGACACATAATTCTGGTCCACATAGTTTTTCAAATATTTAATGTTTGTCCTTTAATCATCTAGGACACAAAGACAGAGTGGTCTCAGACCTTGTGGGTGGATTTAAACATCCAGCTGCTACAGGAAGGTGTTGAGGGTTTCATCAAACGCTTGAGGCAGCTGCCTAAAGATGTGCGGGCGTTGCCTGTGGCCTTCTTCCTAGAAGCACGCATGAAGGAGTTCAGAGATTCTCTGCCTCTTCTGCTGGACCTGAAGAATGAGGCCCTCAGAGACAGGTCACTCTTCAGAAAACAAAATGCCAAATAATAATAGAGTGTGAAATATTGTATATGTATGTATGTAGACCAGGATATAAATACATATGATTTTCTATTTCTGGCCACAGACACTGGAAGGAACTGATGGAAAAGACTGGCACTAGCTTTGAGATGAACCTTGACAGCTTCACTCTGGAGAACATGTTTGCAATGGAGTTGCACAAATATGCAAATGTTATAAGTGAGATTGTCACGGCTGCTGTAAAAGAGCTCAGTATTGAGAAGGCAAGCATCCATCTTTGTGAATGATCTCAAACTGGAGTTAGGATTCAGTTATATTAGTTTATCAGTGAAATCATATTATCCATCATGGGTGTTTGTGTGTGTGCTTCCAGGGAGTGAAGGAGGTGGTGGCGACCTGGGAAAACATGAAATTCATCGTGCAGTCCTATTTCAAAGGGACCCAGGAACGTGGTTCTATTCTGGGTGCAGTGGATGAGATCCTGCTGAATGTGGACAATGATGCCATGAACTTACAGAGCATGGCGGGCAGCCGTTTTGTTGGACCCTTCCTTGGCACCATACAACAATGGGAAAAAGACCTGTCCCTTATTAGTGAGACCATAGAGGTAAGGGATAGCCACCAAATCTCTCATCACATTTTAGCTGATCCATAAAATCCCTACTTAGAAAATATTTCTTGCATAGGTTTGGTTGCTTGTACAACGAAAATGGATGTACCTGGAGAGCATATTCATTGGTGGAGACATTCGATCACAGTTACCTGAAGAAGCCAAGAAATTTGATAACATTGACAAAAAGTTTAAAGAAGTGAGTATTGCCATTCTTTTAACCTGACGAAAGCAAAGTACTTTGTTACTTGACATCTCAAAATAATATAATTTGCATGATTTTCTTGTGTAGATAATGACTGACACAGTGAAGGGCCCAAACATTAAGCGGTGTTGCCTGATTCCAAACCGGCTAACAGACCTGCAGGCCCTGAGTGACGGCCTGGAGAGGTGCCAAAAGAGTCTTAATGACTACTTGGACTCGAAGCGGAATGCGTTTCCTCGCTTCTTTTTCATCTCTGATGATGAACTGCTCAGCATTCTGGGTAGTAATGATCCTGCCTGTGTCCAGGAGCACATGATCAAGGTACCATCCTTATAATGCTTTTCATACTCATATATTGTAGGGAAAAATAATGTTTTCCACATGTGAAATACTTTTCTTGATATTTTTCTTTTCTTTATTCCACAAGATGTATGACAACATAGCCTCTCTGAGGTTTGATGTGGAAAGCAACGGGGATACAGTAGCTGGAGCCATGGTGTCTGCTGAAGGTGAGGTGATGGAGCTGAGGCAGCCCATCCCAGTCGAGGGCAGAGTGGAAGAGTGGATGACGGGAGTACTACTGGAGATGAGGAGGACCAATAGACTCATCACCAAGGAAGCAATCTTCCACTACTGTGAAGACAGAAGCAGGTGTGTGTTGTGTATTGTATAGATGTGAGCAATTTTGCCAGAGTCTCTGTGTGTGTAAATTTGTCATTCCCATGTCTTTCAGGGTGGATTGGATGTTGCTCTACCAGGGCATGGTGGTGCTGGCTGCCAATCAAGTGTGGTGGACCTGGGAGGTAGAGGATGTCTTTAAAAATGTGAAGAAAGGACAGAAGTATGCATTGAAAAACTATGCTAAGCAAATGCACCAGCAGATTGATGAGCTGGTAACACGTATTACACAACCAATGAAGAAAAATGACAGACGAAAGATCAACACTGTGCTCATCATCGATGTCCATGCAAGAGACATTGTAGACAGCTTTGTTCTAAACAGGTAAACCTTTGCCAGTTTTTACTTTGTTCATTGTACATGACAGCGTAGCTCATGTGTTTGAAGGTAAACTTGAATTAAAAAAGTGTAATTGTCTTTCCAGTATAATGGACGCACGAGAGTTTGAGTGGGAAAGCCAACTAAAATTTTACTGGGTCCGGGAACATGACGACCTATTCGTGCGTCAGTGCAGTGCTTCGTTCTCTTATGGATATGAATACATGGGGTTGAATGGTCGATTGGTTATAACTCCGCTGACAGACCGGATCTACCTCACCCTCACCCAGGTCTGAGAAGCTTTGCATATCTATATCAACAAAACAAATTTAATATTTTAGCTTGTTTTGACAACAGGATGTCTGTGAATGTGGGTGTGTTTTTGTAATACAGGCCCTCTCCATGTACCTGGGTGGAGCTCCTGCTGGACCAGCTGGTACAGGAAAGACAGAGTCCACTAAAGATCTGGCCAAAGCTTTAGGCCTGCTCTGTGTGGTTACAAACTGTGGTGAGGGCATGGACTACATGGTAAGAAGCCTACACTTGAAAATATCTTAGTACCTGAAACCTGCTTTGTGATATTTTCCTGAGAAAGGACATTAAATTGTTTACATCATAATTCACATTTAAGACATTAATGTGTGTAGTTTTCCCCGAATGAATGAATTAATATATGTCTTAATTTATAAAATGAATGTATTTAGAAGTATCTTGTTTGGGATTCTTGTGCATATTTCATATGTTTAAAATGCAACCACATCCCTTGAGGGTGTTTAATCATTCATGTGTACTTATGGTGTGCTCATGCACTTCTGGGCATGTGCTGGAAAAATAGAGACTAAACAGACAAACATAAAATCCCACACATAAATGTTCTTGAATCCCTCTCTCTTTGTGTGCAGGCTGTGGGTAAAATCTTCTCTGGCCTTGCCCAGTGTGGAGCTTGGGGCTGCTTCGATGAGTTCAATCGCATCGATGCCTCAGTGTTGTCAGTTATCTCCTCCCAAATCCAGACCATCCGCAATGCTCTCATTCTTCACCTTAAAAGGTTTCATGTAAGTCTGCTGTAGTTATGCAGAATCAGCAATGAAAACAGAAAGTTATTCTAGTTTTCATATAAATGCAAACATATTTAAGATTAAATATTATTTAAATTGTTGACCTTTTATCCCCCCTAAACCATTTCTTTCTCACCTATGCACATCAGTTTGAAGGGCAAGAGATCAGCCTGGACGATCGCATGGGGATTTTCATCACCATGAACCCAGGTTATGCAGGACGCACAGAGCTGCCAGAATCAGTCAAAGCTCTCTTCAGGCCTGTGGTGGTCATTGTACCTGACTTGCAGCAGATTTGTGAGATCATGCTTTTCTCTGAGGGTTTCCTAATGGCCAAGGTGAGGGACACGCACTCAAACCACAAATGACATTGTTACTATTTAGTTGATGCTCTTATCCTGAGTAAAGTAGGATCAACCACGTATATGCAATATTACTATTATGTACAAGATTTATATTAGTGTTCTGAGGTAATTCAGAAATGCAAGGATAACATATTAAATTAGCATAAAAAGACAATTTTTCATATAAATATGGATAAATCTGTAACTCCACAGTTTATGTCTTTACTTTTGCTCAATTCAGGTGCTGGCAAAGAAGATGACAGTTCTGTATAAGCTGGCTCGTGAGCAGTTGTCCAAACAGTCTCATTATGACTTTGGCCTGCGAGCTCTGAAGTCTGTCCTAGTGATGGCAGGAGAGCTGAAGAGAGGCTCACCAGACCTCAGTGAGGTAGAGACCAAAGACCATTTTTCATGTTTCATTTTCATATTGTGAAACGAAAACATTTGGCTTTGATTCAATATGGAACTAAATAGTTATCTGTGGTCCCACAGGTATAGACTGAAACTAGATTGTTGTTAGGAAAATTTTGGTGAATTTATTTAGATTACCCAAAGTAAGATTTTGATGAGACAAAGATTCAGGTAGTGTCCGCCATTGCGAAATGCTTTGTAGTCTTCTGTTGTTTATTTCCATTGTTATTTCCGTCTTTTCTCTCCACAGGATGTGGTGTTGATGCGTGCTCTCAGGGATATGAACCTGCCAAAGTTTGTGTTTGAGGACGTGCCTCTGTTCCTCGGGCTGATCTCAGACCTGTTCCCCGGGCTGGATTGCCCTCGTGTTCGCTATCCCAACTTCAATGATGCTGTGGAACAGAACCTGGAGGAAAACAAATATGTCCTACTGCCTAACCAGGTGTGTCATCATGGTCCAATTTACGACTACTGAGTTTCAGTGGCAAAGATTTTGTTTTAGCATATGAGTGGTTAGATGTCAATATACCCTATGCTTTATGCTCTCTGTGGTTTCAGGTGGATAAAGTGGTGCAGATGTATGAGACAATGATGACCAGACACACTACTATGATTGTGGGCCCAACAGGTGGAGGGAAATCAGTTGTCATCAGCACATTATGTCAAGCTCAGACCAAGTCAGTGTCAGTTTATATCACCTAAGTTTACACCAACTTCCTAATCTTTTGTGTGGACAATTGTGACCATTATTTTATCTCATCTTCAGACTGAAATTGCAAACCAAGATGTATCCCCTAAACCCTAAAGCCATGAGTGTCATTGAACTTTACGGTGTTCTGGACCCTGAAACCCGAGACTGGACTGATGGGATCTTGTCCAACATCTTCCGTGATATCAACAAGCCAACTGACAAAAAAGAGCGAAGGTTAGAAAAAAACAAAAACTTGAAAGAGACATTTAATCAATCAGTTGAATAAGATTTGCAATATGCCAGTGATGTAATCATTCATACATTGAGAGATGAAGAAAGAATTCCTGTAAAATAACAACATAGAGACATGAACTTTGACTTACAGGTACATCCTGTTTGATGGCGATGTGGATGCTTTGTGGGTCGAGAATATGAACTCAGTGATGGATGACAACAAGCTCCTCACTCTCGCCAATGGAGAACGGATCCGTTTACAGAATCACTGTGCCCTGCTGTTTGAGGTTTGTCTGAATTTCAGGATCACTGTCAGCACAATACCTCTCCCTACACTTTCCTTCAAAGCAACTTCCTGAACATATTATAAGAGAACTTCACCATTACAGGTTGGAGATCTGCAGTATGCTTCCCCTGCTACTGTGTCCCGCTGTGGAATGGTTTTTGTTGACCCCAAAAACCTACGATACACCCCATACTGGCAGAGATGGGTGAACAACAGATCTGACGGGGTATGAGAGAAAACATATGCATTATGTAATAATTGTACTTGCATATAATTTGATAATATCTCAACATTGTCTTTGTTTTCCCAGGAACAAGAAGTGCTCAACAAACTATTTGAGAAATATGTGCCCAGTTCTATTGACATGATTGTGGATGGTATTGTTGATGGCAAACAGGGCCAGAAACTGAAGACTGTTGTTCCTCAGACAGATCTGAACATGGTAGGTTCATCTCATCCATCTGCTCCAGGGGGGATGTTGCTAACAACTAATTTCCCTCTCGATTAAACAAAAATTTGAATTTAGACTAGTCGACTAGTCTAAAAGTAAGAAAACACACAAATTTCTATGATGAATTGCCCCAGTTAGTGGCTGGCTAGCTGGGGCAATTCATGTGTAACATCTAAGACGAAACAGTTAACGGGCGTCTCATATTAATGAAATACTGATAATTAGTACTAGTATTTTCACTAGTATTTTAGGTGCTAGCAAGGGTAGCAATGTTAAATCGTTTAGTCAACTAATTGTGCACATCCCTGTATTCCAGTATTGTATTGATGCAAGAATTGAATGAAGATTATTGTAGTCGTATCTTCAGACTACTTGCATTAATTGTACATGTGTTTGTGGTATGTTCAGGTGACTCAGCTGTGCTTGACACTGGATGCGCTACTTGAAAGTGAGAGCAACAGTGCTGAAGTCCTGGAGTGTTACTTCCTGGAAGCTCTGTATTGCTCACTAGGAGCCACATTGCTGGAGAGTGCCAGGATCAAGTTTGACGAGTTCATCAAACGGCTTTCCTGCTTAACTGTAGTACATGATGAGAAAGCCCTGGCTGGACCTGGTGAAATCCCAGGTAAGAAGCAAGAATTTGTACATTGAACATTATGAAATTAGCACCCATAATCAACAATATGCATTTTTAATACACTCTTTTAGGTACAATTTGATTGTGGTTAAAATTTCATATTGTATACTCGAGAACATGGTTGGGGTATATGACTATTTATTATAAGATATAAAAAAATTTTTGTCCATCATAGTTGTGACTGTTGAATATCAATGAACATGGCTGCTCTATGGTTTTAATTTGAATGACTAAATATCATGATGAAAACTAACTCTTTACACTTTGACAGTTTTTCTTCTCCACATGAATATGTGCAAATGTGTTTTATTGTCACTCTTCTTTCTTATTATTGACAACAAAATGTCTGCATCCATACAGGATACCAGCCGACTTTGTATGATTTCCATTTTGATGGCACACAAGAGAAGTGGGTTCCTTGGAATTCGTTGGTCACCAAATACGTCCACAACCCTGAAATGAAGTTTGCTGATATCCTAGGTAAAGATCAGTGCTGTGAGGACAAATGAGACAGATGTGACCTGTATTTTAAACTTTTTGGTCCTCCCAAGCTCCTTCCTCCACTATGATTTCCTCATGCTCCATCTTTACTTTAGTGCCAACTATCGACACCACAAGAGCCAACTGGATCCTGGAACAGATGGTGAAGATAAAGAGGCCAGTGCTTCTGGTTGGAGAGTCTGGCACTTCCAAGACTGCCACCATTCATAATTTCCTGAAGAATCTTAATACAGATACAAGGGTGCGTTTACTATCTAATCTAATGTCCTCCAACGTTATGAACTTTATGTCATCTGAGTTTAAATTCTTTATATATCTTCCCTTCTGTTTCCAGATTACTCTCATCATCAACTTCTCATCTAGAACAACTTCAATGGACCTGCAGAGGAACCTGGAGGCCAGTGTGGAGAAAAGGACCAAAGAGACCTACGGGCCTCCTATGGGAAAGAGACTGCTGGTTTTTATAGATGACATGAATATGCCAACGGTACCTGCTCCAAGCTCCTAACCAAGCCTCCTATCTCCCATACTGTGGTGAATGACAGTGCTCAGTATGTTTGACATTACTATTATGTACTATATGCTCTTCCAGGTTGATAATTATGGCACACAACAGCCTATTGCACTTCTGAAGCTGTTATTGAACCGAGGAGGCATCTATGACAGAGGGAAGGAGCTTAACTACAAAACCCTCAAGGACCTCGGCTTTATTGCTGCCATGGGAAAGGCAGGAGGTGGGAGGAATGAGGTGGATCCCCGCTTCATCTCGCTCTTCAGTGTCTTCAGCATCCCCTTCCCTGCAGTGGAGTCACTCCACCTTATGTATGGTTCCATTATCAAAGGCCACACCAGAGTGAGTATATCTGTCCCACATAAATCAGTACATATCAGAATCTAAGTCATTAAAACATCATCACTAAAATTTAATAAACTTGATCAAATTCTTTAGCTATTTGAGGATGCCATACAGAAGGTTTGTGATAAAGTCACCGTCTGCACACTGGAGCTGTACAACAACATCATCAAAGATATGCCACCCACTCCCTCCAAGTTCCACTACATCTTCAACCTGAGGGACCTGTCAAGGGTCTACAATGGACTGACCCTCACCAAACCTGATAGGTCTGAGCTAGCGCATTCAAATACCCTATTAACAGACATTGCAGTTAGAGGCCTACGTTTTCAAATGTCTTTGTTTTTCCTGATTTCTCTCTAACAGGTTTTTGACTGTCACCCAATTTGTGCGAGTCTGGAGAAATGAGTGCCTGAGAATCTTCCATGACAGACTCATTGATGAAACTGACAAAGCCTTGGTAATAATTACAGTAGTAGATATTTACTGTGGATTCCTCTTTGTATCGACTGCAGGAACAAATACAATATGTGTAACAGTTCATCCAGCTGTAATTGCAGGTTTAAAATCAATTTTATACTGAATAGTTTTGCAGTGTTGTATTTCAGTTTTCAAATGTTTTCAATGCGTGTTTTTTACATCAGGTCCAGAGCCACATAAAGAACCTGATTGAGGAGCACTTCAAGTCAGACATGGAGGCAGTCATGAGGGACCCAGTTCTTTTTGGAGACTACAGGACAGCCCTCAGTGAGAGTGAACCAAGGGTCTATGAGGACATACAGGACTATGATGCCTCAAAAGCGCTGTTTCAGGTATTGTCAAGTTGTAATAGTATACTAGTACAACTATAGTTTTTGCGAGTTGTGATTATTTACTCATATTTTGTCTGTAAATATACTGACCAAAATACACTGTGTCTTTGCACTCTGCAGGAAATTCTAGAGGAATACAATGAGAACAAGTCCAGAATGAACCTAGTACTATTTGATGATGCTCTGGAACATCTGACCCGGGTGCACCGGATTATCCGCATTGATCGTGGCCATGCACTGCTCGTCGGTGTTGGGGGCTCTGGCAAGCAGTCCCTTACCAAGCTCGCTGCCTTCACTGCTGGCTGTGAGGTTGTAAAAGACATGATGTGGGGTGTGGTAAAGGGCAAATGATCTTTGATGATGAACAAATTTCAAATGTTTAGTTCTTTAGACTTGCAGTTTAAAAAAATAAAAGCCATAAATTTGGCAGTTACACTTAATAAACATTTTATTAACATCTTCACCACTAGACACCAAATGTTTCATGCCAAGCAATGGGGGAATATGTATTCAAGACACATGATGAGTATTTCCATTCACTGCCATGAAAATGTGGCATCTTGGTTTTTATTATTTGTCTCAGTGCAATCATAGCTTCATTGAAACTTTGGAACAATGGGGAAGCAGCAGTTTTCTAACTTTAAAGCTGCTAAAAGAGAAAATGATAGTGAGAATAGGAGTTTTAGAGGTTAAGCAGCATTAAACTATATTTGAAAAGAAATCTCCAGCAAGTAGTAATGGAACCTGCTTTTCCCAGGTGTTTGAGATAACACTCAGCAGAGGATACAATGAGTCCAACCTCCGTGATGATCTGAAAACACTGTACTTGAAGCTTGGCATTGAAAATAAGAAGATGGTGTTCCTCTTTACTGATGGCCATGTTGCTGAGGAAGGCTTCTTGGAACTCATTAACAACATGCTCACTTCAGGTTGGATAATTATTCCTGGCTCACAGTACATTTGTCTTTCTTAAAAGCTACAGCTGTAGTACTCTGATTATGCCCTCTCTTAATAGGCATTGTTCCTGCATTGTTCCCGGATGATGAGAAGGAGTCAGTTCTTAACCAGCTTCGTGATGAGGCTCTAAAGATGGGAGCAGGTCCTTCTAAAGAAAGTGTGTGGCAGTACTTTGTCAACAAAAGCGCCAACAATCTGCACATTGTTTTAGGCATGTCTCCAGTGGGAGACACCCTGAGGACACGCTGCAGAAATTTCCCAGGTGAAATACGGTGTCAGGCTTCACTTAGTTATGATATAATTTCTGATTTTATTTTACCAAATTTGTGTGTACTTTTTTTCTCAGGACTGATGAACAACACTGTGATAGACTGGTTCCTGCCATGGCCTCCACAGGCTTTACTTGCAGTGGCTCAGTCTTTCCTCGGTATGTAATTACACACCTTTTATCTTTTTTAAATGCTTTTGTAATGGAAAGGTTTGTTTTCAGATTGTGATTTAAAGGCTTTCTTTACTTTAGTTAGTTCTGATGAGATCTACAGCAGGAATACTATCACTAAATCATGATATGTCTTTTTAAGAATTCACAAAGTTTAGTTTTTAATTTCAATTTAATTTGAATTTTTTTTTTTTTTTTACAGGTGAAAGTCCAATGATTCCTGAGGCTCACTCTGCAGAAGTGATTGCGTATGTATGCATGGTCCATACCTTTGTGGGTGACTACAGCAAGCTATTCCAGCAGAAACTCAGACGCAGTAACTATGTTACTCCAAAGAACTATTTGGATTTCATTACCACCTATTCTAACCTCTTGGAGGAAAAGGACCAGTATATCCTGGGTGAGAGAATTGAACATGTTATAAATTTGGTATTTGTGATCATTTGAGAGACTTTGTTTTGTTAACTCGTTCTCTGCTGTTCCAGCTCAGTGCAAGCGTCTGGAGGGAGGTTTGGATAAACTTAAGGAGGCCAGCGTGATGCTGGCTGAGCTGAATGTCAAGCTAGCAGAGCAGAAGGTGGTCCTCGCTGAAAAGTCCACAGCTTGTGAAGCCCTACTGGATGTGATTGCCACAAACACGACTGTAGGTCAGTGAGTAACTGTTTATAATAAAGTGTACCGTAGGCTTCCGAAAGCAAACACGGCTGTTACAAACCACTTATCAATAACTTTTCCTTCTAGCTGAGGAGAAAAAGACTCTGGCAGAAGACAAAGCCAAAGAGATTGAAGAGCAGAACAAAGTGATTGCTGTTGAGAAGAAAGAAGCAGAAAGTTCCCTGGCTGAGGCTCTGCCGGCATTAGAGGCAGCCCGCAATGCCTTGCAAGATCTAGAAAAATCTGATGTCACAGAGATCCGGTAAACTCTCTTCCTTACTCAGATTATCATTTTTATTCTGTAGTTGAAAAATAAAGTAATGAGGATGAATGAATAGATAACCATGATGTCTTTTTTTCAGACAACCATACTAAAACACTTCAAAAAACAAACAAAACAAACTTAGGCCTTTTATTATACCTTTTTATACTTTCTCCAATTATTTGCCTTTGTTGCTGGTCAATTGTGCAGATCATTTGCCAAGCCACCCAAACAGGTGCAGGTGGTTTGTGAGTGCATCTTGGTGCTGCGTGGCTACAAGGAGATCAGTTGGCAGTCAGCCAAAGGGATGATGTCAGAGGCTAACTTCCTGCGCTCGCTGATGGAGATGGACTGTGATTCCATAAATAACAACCAGGTCAGGACTGTCAAAGGTAAGTTGGCTTCATGAGTAATGGAAACCTACAATAAAAACTGCATATAATAATATCCATGTAGTGGCATTTGTGTTTTCCAAGTATTCCATAGTTGTTTTCTTTGCAATTTCACCTGGCTAGGCTTCCTGAAGAACCTCCAGACAAGCTTTGAGGAGATGCAAGCGATCAGTAAAGCTGGCTCAGGAATGCTCAAGTTTGTCGAGGCTATCATGGGTTACTGTGAAGTGGCCAGGGAGATAAAACCCAAGAGAGAGAAGGTAACGTAAGGTTTGAAAGTGCTATTACATCATGCTCTAAAGGAATGAACACAGATTGCAGCAATACAGTCATATTTCCAATATTTTTTTAGGTGGCACGTCTAGAGAGGAACTTCTTTCAGAGTAAGCGGGAGCTTGAGGGCATTCAGAGTGAGCTCAACAATATCCAGAAAGAGTTGAAGGCTCTTGGGGAGAAGTACCACGCTGCTATGGAGGAGAAACAGCTGCTACAGGAGGAGGCTGAGCTCATGGAGAGGAGGCTGATAGCTGCGGACAAACTCATCTCAGGCCTGAGCTCTGAGAATGAACGGTGAGGCTGTAAGAGTCACAACACTTGCCACTATGAGCCTAACCAACTGTGCTAAGAGCTGCTCATTTAATCTCCTTTTCTTCATCCCTTTGTGTCACCCACCCATCTCTCTTTACCACTCACTATTTTCAACTCGTCCCACTAAGGTGGACACAGGACTTGGAAGAATTGAAACAGAGGCGTGTGCGTCTCCTGGGTGACTGTCTGATATCTGCTGCTTTCCTGAGCTATGAAGGAGCCTTCAGCTGGGACTTCAGGAATGAAATGGTGTATCAAGTATGGGTTAATGATGTGCAAGAGAGAGGCATTCCCTTGAGCCAGCCTTTCAAATTGGAAAGCCTTCTTACGGATGAAGTAGAAATCAGCAGGTGAGAAGGAGTGTGTACTCGTGACAGATTTTGAAACTTGAATATGAATTTGTCCTCAAATGTCCCCAATTCTTATCAAATGATAAGAATTGGGTGTTGTGGTAACATAGGAGGTTCTTGTTGCAAATATGTTGATTTGCCTTTATTTTGGATGTACTCAACTCTGACTAAGGGGACTGTGGGGTTAAGTATGTGTCAAATAAACCCTGCATGATATTGTAGATGGGGCTCTGAGGGCTTGCCTCCAGATGAGCTCTCAGTGCAGAATGGGATTCTCACAACCAGAGGGAGCCGATTTCCCATGTGTATTGACCCTCAACAGCAAGCCCTCAACTGGATTAAGAAGAAAGAAGAAAACAATAACCTCAAGGTACAAGAATTTTCATGCTCATACAAGTCATGTGTTATAACTGCTCACAAGTCACAGAATGACTGCTTTAGACAGGTTCTCATGGCTGACAGCTCCAGAGTCAGCACTTTGGAAAGAGTCGCATCATGTGGCACTGAGACTGTGATCATCCTTCTTCCCCCAGATTTCATCTTTCAATGATCCAGACTTCCTGAAGCAGCTAGAGATGGCCATCAAATATGGTTTGCCATTCCTCTTCCAAGATGTGGATGAATACATTGACCCTGTGATTGACAATGTCCTAGAAAAGAATTTAAAAGGATCAGAGGGCAGACAGGTCATCATGCTGGGTGACAAGGAGGTGGACTATGATCCTAACTTTAAACTGTATCTCAACACCAAACTAGCAAACCCCAAATATTCCCCATCAGTGTTTGGAAAAGCCATGGTCATTAACTACACTGGTAAGATTCTTTGGCATGGCTACAATAATTTTTGTCCATAACATTTTAACAGCATGTATAAAATCCTTTGTCTGTCTGTCCATTTTTTCATGTAGTGACCCTGAAGGGTCTGGAGGACCAGCTGCTGAGTGTTATCATGGGCTTTGAGAAGAAGGAGCTGGAGGAGCAGCGTGAGCATTTGATCCAAGAAACGAGCGACAATAAGAAGCTGCTGAAGAACCTCGGGGATTCCCTGCTCAGAGAGCTGGCCACATCTACAGGCAACATGTTGGATAACACAGAGCTGGTTCATACATTGGAAATAACAAAGTCAAAAGCCAGTGAGGTCAGTTTTGCTGCAGCAAGTGTCAGTGAGCTCATGGAAGAACAGCAATTTCACTGAAGTCAGTAATCTTTTTTTGTTTGTTTTTGTTGTTTTGGTCATCAGGTATCTGAGAAACTAAAGTTGGCTGAGAAGACATCCGTGGACATTGATGAACTCAGGGATGGCTACAGACCTGTTGCCAAGCGCGGTGCTATTCTTTTCTTTGTACTGACAGAAATGGCTCTGGTGAACAGCATGTACCAGTACTCTCTAGCCTCCTACCTGGAAGTGTTTGACTTTTCACTGCGCAAATCTCAGCCAGACTCTATTTTGCCCCAAAGACTGAAGAACATCATGAGCACTCTGACAAACAGTGTTTATAACTATGGCTGCACAGGTAAAATAATTAACACTAAATAATAGAATGCATAGATCAAGATCAACTTCTTAAGATAAAGCACAGTATTTATGATTATTTTGTAGGTTTTATAACCTGAACTGATTGCATATCCCTAGGTCTGTTTGAGAGACACAAGCTGCTCTTTTCCTTTAACATGGCCATCAAGATTGGGCAGGCAGAGGGGAGAGCACCTCAGGAAGAGTTGGAGTTCTTTATCAAAGGTAAGATATCCAGAGAAGCTGAACTCCTTTAAAATATTTAAGTAGAATATTTAAGTGATCACAAACACACACAAACATGTATGCACACAATGTTCAAAGCACATTTTCATGTTTTTCCCCCTCCTGTGTGAAGGTAATCTATCCCTGGAAAAGAGCAAGCGCAAAAAACCTTGTGACTGGCTTTCAGACCAGGGCTGGGAAGACATAGTGAAACTTGCAGAGCTCTTTCCTGAGCAGTTTGGCTCTCTTCCCGATGACGTGGAGAAAAATTCCACTGACTGGAAGTCTGTAAGTGAGCACATTGACGGCACTCACTACAGGCATTTTATTATAAGTCCAGAGTTTAACCCTCATTCTTTTTCACCTCAGTGGTATGACTTAGATGGACCAGAACAGGCTCCATTCCCGATGAAATATGAGGAGAACCTGTCAGCCTTTCAGAGACTGCTGTTGCTGCGCTGCTTCCGTATTGATAGAGTCTATAGAGCTGTGTCTGACTACGTCACTGTCACCATGGGCGAGAAGTGAGACTGTTTCTATTGCAGTAATTCAGTTATATACATGCAGTGGTGTGTGTATATGTATATATATATGTATATGTGTGTGTGTATATGTATATATACACACACACACACACCACTGTATCACAGTGGTATATACAGTATATATGTATATATATATACCACTGTGAAGCAGGTTGACAGTTTGACAAAGTTTACAGAGGATGTGATTATTTAAGCAGAGACACATCAAGCCCCAAGTTTCCACATTTTCTTGTATTTCTGCTCAGATATGTCCAGCCCCCTGTGATCAGCTTTGGTGCAATTTATGAACAGAGCACACCTTTCTCCCCCATTGTCTTCATCCTGAGCCCTGGCTCTGACCCAGCCAGTGACATCATGAAACTAGCTGAGAGATCAGGCTTTGGAGGCAACAAGTTCAAGTTCCTTGCTATGGGCCAAGGCCAAGAGAAGGTACTGAAGAATTCTTTTACATATCATAGCTATGAAGCTTTAAGTGAAATAAGTATAGGGATCACTAAGTAGTCAGTTGTCAAGAAACAATATAAAGTAAACAAGTTGAGAGTAATTGTTTTCATACCTGTGATGAAGGTTGCACTACAGTTGCTGGAGAAAGCAGTGTCCCGTGGTCAGTGGTTGATGCTACAGAACTGCCACCTGCTGGTAAAGTGGCTAAAGGAACTGGAGAAGTCCCTGGAGAGGATCACCAAACCCAATCCCAATTTCCGCTTGTGGATCACCACCAACCCCATTCAGGATTTCCCCATCGGTATACTGCAAAAGTCTTTAAAGGTGAAAAACAAGTTCTCTTTCTTTAGACTGTTTGTAAATGGCAGGTTTATAGGATCCACAAAGAGGTGCTGTATTTGACTGTTTATAATCTATATGTTGGAAATATGACTTATTTCATTTAATTATCAATCAGCAAGGTGATACACTTTTTTGAAACTGTACATAGTCAATGAGCATGAAAGAAACAGTCACATACTTCCAATATATATCAAATTGTTTTTCAGAAACTGATGTAGCCATCTCCTTTGACTGGTCATCTTTTAACATATTGACACTTATCTATAAATAACGTTTTTTTCTTTTTTAAGAAAGAGAAGTTTGAAGGCTGAATATGAGACCACATGATTTAAGATTGGTGATTTCATAGTAAACATTTTGTCGAGAATCTACAATAGTAATGGGCACAGGATTTGAGGAGACATAAATGTGTTCACATGTAATATAATATTGTGTGCAGGTAGTGACGGAGCCTCCCAATGGACTCAAGCTCAACATGAGAGGCACATACTCTAAAATCTCCCATGAGACCTTGACTGAATGCCCACACCCTGCCTTCTGTAGCCTGGTGTATGTGCTGGCCTTCTTCCATGCTGTGGTACAAGAGAGACGCAAGTACGGCAAGATTGGCTGGAATGTCCCCTACGACTTCAACGAGTCTGATTTCTTGGTAGGTTTCATGGAAGTCATTTACAATGTTTTGGAACTAATTCATATGGTTAGATGTTCAGTATCTAGAAGTGCTAGAATATCAGTTGTATTTCACTTGGTGGTGGTTAAGTGGTTTAAACAATGTAACTGTGCTCAACAGGTGTGTATGGAGATCCTGAACACCTACCTGACCAAAGCTCACAACCAGGGAGACAGCAATATTCCCTGGGGAAGTCTTAAATACCTAATTGGGGAGGTTAGGCTCAATTCGTTGTGTTTGATAAATATATGTCTATTATCCTGATAGCTGATGCTATAAGTTTAACATGTGTGTATAATGTTTTATAGGTGATGTATGGCGGGCGAGCCATAGATAGCTTTGACCGCAGGATCCTGACTGTCTACATGGATGAGTACCTTGGAGACTTCCTCTTCTACACCTTTCAGTGCTTCCACTTCTTCAGCAACAAGGATGTGGATTATAAGATCCCTCCAAATGGGCTCAAAAATATATATGTTGGTCAGTTGTTATTTTCACTTCTTTACATACTCTTACTTTGAGAAAAACTCTAATATTCTGTTACCACTCACAGATTTACCCTGTTATGTGTTGTAGAGGAGATTGAAACCCTGCCACTGGCAAACACACCAGAGGTATTGGGCCTTCATTCTAATGCAGAGATAGGATACTACACCCAGGCAGCTAAGGACATGTGGACTCACCTAATAGACCTGCAGCCCCAGACAGGTATGATTTGGCATCTTTCATCTCTCTCACCTCTTAACTGAAGGATGTTTGCTGTACATTCTTAGCCACCATGCGGCCAAATGCTTTCTCTCTTATTGGCTTTACACACTCTCTTATGCCTCAGGTGAATCTGGTGGAAGCATCAGTAGGGATGAGTACATCAGCCAGGTGGCCCAGGATATTCAAAACAAGCTTCCAAAGGTATTCGACATGGACGTGCTCCGTAAAAAGTTTGGCATGGACATTTCCCCGACCTCAGTGGTGCTGCTTCAAGAACTGGAACGCTTCAACAAACTGGTGGTGCGCATGCAGCGCTCTCTGGCTGAGCTGCAGAGGGTGAGAAGGACGAGACAACAACAAGATATGTGGAAAACAAACAGACAGGTGTTGCGTCTTTGTGCTTCAAATAGGTTTGGATTTGTTCTAATTCTCCTGTATCGCGTAGGCCTTGGCTGGGGAGGTGGGAATGAGCAATGAGTTGGATGAGGTCGCTCGGGCCCTTTTTAATGGTCACATCCCAGCCATTTGGAAGAAGTTGGCCCCTGACACACTTAAGTCGCTTGGCAACTGGATGAGCCATTTCAAGAGGCGTTATGAACAGTATAGCTACTGGGTGAGGACAGACACTCACTATCACAGACAACCTCTCACATGTAGCCTTGTGCATCATTCTAGTATTAAAGAATAGTTAACAAAGGAGTTGAAAGTATATTTTTATTCTGATGTATCTATTTATCTTGTGTCCACCAGGTGGATGAAGGAGAGCCAAAGGTAATGTGGCTATCAGGACTTCATATCCCAGAGTCCTACCTGACTGCTCTGGTCCAAGCTGCATGCAGGAAAAATGGCTGGCCTCTGGATCTTTCCACACTATACACACAAGTGACCCAGTACCGCAGTGAGGAAGAAGTCACTGACAGACCTGGACAGGGTAATGAAATGAGCCTTACCATTTGCAGTATGATTAGGGAAGAGTTATAAAGACTCAGTCTTTTTCCCTGCAGGCTGTTTTGTGTCTGGCCTTTATCTGGAGGGAGCAGACTGGGACATGGAGAAGAGCTGCCTAGTGAAGAGTAAACCAAAAGTTCTGGTTGTTGAACTGCCCATTCTCAGAGTCATACCCATAGAGACACGCCGCCTCAGATTACAGGTGGGGATCACAGGCATTACAGGCCTCCATACTATACTTTAGCTCACTATTTAGCTTTTTTCCTAACAGTTACATGTATTTTTCCTGTATATTTTGTACCACAGAATACGCTGCGGACACCAGTGTACACCACGTCCTTGCGGAGGAATGCAATGGGTGTGGGGTTGGTGTTTGAGGCAGACCTGTTCACCACCATGCACATCTCCCACTGGGTGCTCCAGGGAGTCTGTTTATGCCTCAATGCTGACTAAAGACACCCCTTAATATGGATAAAGCTGGATGTCTGATTTTTAGAGAAAAAATACTCAGATTACAGGAAAACAAATAAGTTATGATTAAAGATTGTGTAAAGATGTTTTTAAAAATAAATAGATACAGTCATTAGAAAACTAAATGAGTTTTTTGACTCATTATCTACTTCATTGCTGTCATTATTTTCTCACTAGATGGCAGCACACAACAGTACTGAGCTCTCCACTCTGGGCAGTAGCTCCAGGGATTTCTCTTTGGTGTTACAGTGGGTGTAATGCCAGTAGGCTTCATTAGAGCAGGATCTTTCAGGCCTAAAAGTCTACTACTCTCTGGTAATAATAATGAGTAAATGTTTGCATTTCAGCTCAATCATGTCTAATGTTTCTTTTTCTTTTACAAAATATTTGAGAATTCTGTCTATTCTTACAATCAAGGTTGTAAGGGGAGTGCAAGCTGCTGCCCACAGTGGAAAATGTAACACTGACCAAAGGTTGCTAAAGTTTTCCACTTTACCCAAGTAGCTTTTCAGCTTTTCTCTGCAGTATGGGTAGCAGATTATGCTTTATCGTAACATTTTCTAGTGCAGCCCTGAGTAATCGAGGCTGCTGAGGTCGGCATGCCAAAGCAGGTGAAGTTTACTCTAGAAATCAGACAGTCCCTGGAGGATCTGGCAGCTGGTGTTGCAGTGAGGTCAGTGAAACACAGAAATAAAAACTGCAATGATCTTGAGCAATAACCTGTGCAACATACATTATGTAGCCTGAGTTGTTAGAGTGCAGCTGTAATCAGGGATGTGCTGGTTTGAATAAAGCATGGATGGAAATTATCATAAGGCAAATAACCAGTAACATGAAAATATGTTAAATGTCCTTAATTCTTTTTAAAAGATCTTAAAATTCGCTACCCTCATATGAGAAAACTTTGGTGCTTCTCAATACTGTATTGTGCAGCCTAAAAGGGCCCCTCTGAATGGCAGTGGATAAAGGCTAGACAGCCCCCCCCCAGCTTTAAATGCTACGACTATCATAAAGAGTGAAGATCAGGACATGTTTATGACCAAACACAGGAAGGGAGGGATTGTGTTCCGCTGTTGAAAAGAGGGAAAGAATAGTGCGTTGCTTAATTAACCTACTGTTTGTATGAGTGGAGGGATCTTCAGTACTCAGACAATAGGTAATGCAGCTCGGAAGGACATTATGGAAGCAGAAGAGTTACTACTCAAGAAATTAGAGATAAGAAAAAAAATCCTTTCAATGGAACCAACCCCCGTCTCTCCTCAGAGGTCAAATTATTTTCAGCTGCTCGTGACTGGAGGGATTTACATTAACCCTACGCTGCTCCAGTTCCTGCTTTGCTCCGTTGCCTGCACAGAGTGGCCTCGTAAAAATGCCAATGGTGCCCTGAAACAAAAAACTCTGACACATCATTTTCCAGCAACCCCCCCCCCCCAAAATCCCAAACAGTTTCCGTTTGTTGAGATTGAGAGCAGGTGGGTTTACTCAGTCCCAATCAAGTGCATGCACCGTCTGCTGCTTTCTCCCTGTGGTGTTGGGAGTGACTGGTGCCAGTCTGAATGCCCCTCTGAGAGTGTCACAGTGTTAACACCATCTCTCATCAGCTGAGAACTTTACCAAAACTACAGCACCCCAGCCAGCTGCACAAGTAGCCTACTCTTTGTGTGCTGCAGCTGGTGAGACTTGCAGCTTTAGCCCATGGGGCCTGAGAGGTGTAGTCACCCCAGCCACAGATATACATCTTGGGCCCCAGTTTTCGGTTGCAGTGCCAGGTGTTTAGTTTGGAGCAGGACCGCAGCCCTGTGGTTACTGGCTGTTTACACTGTAAACCTACATGTCCCACATGCATGGGCAGAGGGAGGTTACAGTAACCTCAACTATTCTCCTGCCACTGTCCTCCTGAACACTGATGGCTTTGATTGAGAGGCTATAGACCACAGCTGCTGAAGGCAAAAACATATTAGATAAGAATAGATAGATAGATAGATAGATAGATAGATAGATAGATAGATAGATTACTTAATAAGCTTTTAAATACAACAGATAGATAATAGCTAGATAGTGGTAATGTTGATTGATCAACCTGGCCTTGAAATATAATTTGTCATAATTACTTTTATATTCATTTGTGTTCACCAAATAACCATTCCTCGTCACGGGCACAGCTCCAGTGATTTCAGAAGAAGCAGTAGTCCATAATTCATTTAGGGCAAATGCAATGCGTAATGTGCCGTCGCTTTGAGCATGCATTGTCCTCTGTGAGAGGTTTAAACGGGGCAGGGTAAGAAAAAAAAAAGACTCAGCAGGCTGTGCTTTTAAAAGACCCGAGGAGACTATAAAACTGGTTTCATGCCCGCTGTTGTTAAAGCTCGGCTCGATATGCGCGCAGAGAGACGGAGGTAGGCAGAGCAAGACAGAGAAAGGAGGACAGCTACACTTTTATCCACGCTCACAACTCACACACTATTCAAGGTTTATGTTCAAATGTCGGATCTCTGTCATAGGAACACACAGGCGAGACGCAGGAGTGTATGAGGCGGCATTTTTCTTTAGCTCACTGAGGACTTTAGGCTTTTTTTTTCCTTTTTTCTTTTTATACAAAGAAACGTGAGCCAGAGATAAATCGTGTTTGCTACTTTAGTGAATAGGATGCGCGTCTTCTCCCGCCGACCCGCTGCCGTTTGACATATTTCCCCCCGCGAGCTGGATCCACCAACCGGTCTGTTTTCTTACCGGGGGAAGTTGGGCTCGGCAAAACTTTTCTGGCTGTACTTTTGATGCCAGGGAAATGGGACCGCGCCAACGGGAGAGCGTGTCCGCGCTTTGCAGGAAAAGTTTGCTCTGGACTGTGCTGATACTCTGGCTGACCACGTTTGTTGACGGGACCTGGAAGACGGGGCTGTACAAAACCTACTCAGCTCAGACAGCAGCCTCTCACACCCACACCTCAGTCTATCAGAAAAGGTAAGGGAAGCATCCACTTATAGTCACTTTATTTTATTTATTTACTTTAATCCTCAAAATGTTTTTATGCACACAATAACCTTTTTTGCTTCTACAGGCTATTTTTTTTTTTTAAACGAATAGCCTCACTTCTCGTCAATGCATGACTGTAGAGCTACTCCCATCTCCATCCATCTACCAGGTCTTATTGTCTTCCTGACAGTTGGTTTCCTTTTTCCTGTGCTGGCTGCACACATTACTCTGCTGACTCCCGCTGTTGTCCCAGCTCAGTCCCCTTCTCTCTGTGTGGCTCATGAGAGCACCTCCACTGTCTCTGAGGTGGGATGTGGGCTCTTTGTCTCTGCAGCTGCAGCAGCAGCAGCAGCAGCAACATCTGCTCCTGCTCAGCTGTTAGGGTGCTCTTCAAAGCACCACCTTTAGTCCCCAGGTCTTTCTACATAGAACCTGCTCCTATGTGGAGCCCAGTCGGGAGGACAAGATGCATCTTGAATGAGTTTTAGATAGTGAATGACCGAGCAATGGTTTTATTTCTGCAATAAAGTGCACAAGATTGATAGCTTAAGTAAAGACCACTGAATGAAAAGCTGGTTTCTCTAAAATGAATTTGTTGACAAGGGAGTTTTCTGAAGGAGAATCCCCAGACTAAACACACAGACAAGAGTGAACCAGCTCTGCTTCCCTCCTGGACAGGCCCGATGTTTAGCTCAGAAGAGCGGCCAGTGCTTCATGATGAGAGGACGTTCCCCATCTTACAAATATTTATGCTACGGTTGTGAGTGTGTGTGCAGATTGCGGTGTGTGGGCTGAACCCGGCCGGAGGCTGAAACCCCCCCCTCACATGATGAGGCCCTTTTCTTCTGGGTGTGTCCAGGTGGCTTTCAGCGCTCCCAGCCTCGCTCTGTCGCCTCACCTCCTCGCTCAACTCCCCCTGTCACTCAGTCATGGCCATAGGGTTTGTGGACATGTTTACCAAACACATGCAGCTGTGACTCCACTGCATCTGGGCTTGTTTTGGGAAGGGCGAGATGAGTTTACAGTAGGCTTGCTGCTGTTTGTCAGTGGCAGTGGGGGAACGGCGGGATAGACTGAGGGGAAGCTGCTGTTGGTTTGAGTCAGCCACCGTCTTATGAGGCAGAGAGGTCAGCGGGTTTGAGGTGACATGAGAGGAGCTGAAAGTAGCAGTCCACCTGCTGTCTGGCCTGATGGTGTGTCAACAAAGCAAAACAGTGGCAGTGGGATTTCAGAGAACAGGAGGCTCTCTCAGGGGCATTAGCAACTTGAAAATCAATGACAGAAACTTAATCTTAAAAGGAAATAAATATTAATTTCAGCGGACTGGGAAAGGATTCTTTCCCGATAAAACCTTCACTACAAATGTCTTCCCGCACCAACCTGTCTTCACACAGTGATTACCCAAATCAAAGGGGATTAACAGCTCTTGAGTAATTTCTTGACTGGAGAGGTTGCTCTGCAGAAGAGCTGATAAAGTGTTCATTCACCCTTAGCATTCTTAACAACTATATGAGCTCAGTACACTGAGGGGTTACGGAGGTAGCTGCTTCTTTATTTCTCGTCTCGCCCTCTTCTTTATCCTCCCTCAGAGGACTTGTCATGGTCTGACAGGCAGTCTGAGCCCTGTGGCAGCCCTCATTCCTCACCCCTCTTAACCATATCCACGTTTTCTTAAAGCATGGGAATGAAGATGACACAGATTCCAGCAGGCTGAGCCCTGGGTGGCTTAGAGCAGAATGGCTTTAGATTCGACCATTCAGATAAGTTCAGTCAATGTATGGGCTCAAGGAAAATTGTTCATATTTATTAGGAAGCAGTCCCCACTAGTGCAGCTCCATTAATAATTATTGTTCAGGATCATTCTCAGGTAATGAGACCATATATCAGTGTGGATCTGCAAAGATTAAGTGATTATAAACCAAAACTGAGTCATCTTCTCCAGTGTGAGGATTTGCTACTTATCTTGTTTTGTAAACTGAAGATCTTTGGTTTTTGGACTAGTGCCCGGACAAACACTTTGGTATCTTTCCTGTCAATATTTTCAGATTTTTTATAGACCAAACCATTAATTGAATAAATAATGAAGAGATAAATTGTTAGTGAAAATAGTCATCTGTTGCAGCCCTACATTTTAAAATAGAAAATAGACAACAAAATAATCCAAAAGCTTCTTGAATGTGAATTTTTTGCTTGTTTCCTTAGTCTGTTATGATTGTAAATGATTCTCTTTGGGTTTTGGTCTGTTGTCAGAACAACACAAGACATTTGAAAACGTCACCTCTTTTTCACCACTTTCTGACATTTTATAACTAAATGATGAATCAAAATCAAAAAGATTTTTGACAGATTGATCGATAATGAAAACAATTGTTAGTTGCAGCCCTAAACCAGTGCCCTAGTTACCTTTGGCTCACCGCAAGTGATCAGTCCACACATTCACATTCATGATCAGCAGAGCAGCTCGTTTCTGCCTCAGACACTTAAAGATGCACATACCCGTTACACACAGACACACACTCGAAGCTCACAGGTGTCCGGGCCTGAACACTCAAAACAGACAAAGACAAATGAGAGTTTTGCTCGTTCCTCTGAAGCTGCTGTGAAGAGTCACTTAGCCCCGACCGTCAAGACCTCACTGAGGTGCTTTCATGATCTTCACTGTCCTCTGCACATGGAAAACACACGGCTGCTTTGACATCCCAGCAGAACTAATATTCTCTGTTATCAAATGCAAACTGAATGTAACTCTTGTCAGTTTTATTTCCCACTTTCTGTAACAGTTTGTTTTACACTTTCCTCTGGTTATTTCTGTTTTTCCTAGAAGCTTGTGACTCCAGGAATGTTGTGTCCCTCTCTCTTCATTAATTTCACTGTGACCGTACTCTCGCTCTCTCTTTCTGTCTTTTGTTGATGCACCACATTTATCATACGCCTCTTCTATACCCCATGGGACAAACACTGCTTCATAATTGTCCTTCCTTCCACTTCCCTCTTCCCATGGGAAGTTCCCTTGTGTGACCCTTATGATAAAATGACCTTTGTCTCTCCTCTCCTCTCCTCTCCTGTCCTCTCCTCTCCTCTCCTCTCCTCTCCTTTCCTCTCCTCCTCTCCTCTCCTCTGTTTGGCTGTTTGCCACATCTGTCTTTTGTCCTTTGTTCCTCCCCATGCATTTTTCCCACAGACAGAAATCCAGAGAAATTCCTCTAGATTCCTATCCATGCTGTTTTCAAACATATCTTTGACTGTTCAGCCCTCCTCCTCCTCCCACAGTACGTGAATGGATGGGTGGATGGAAAGGGAGTTACTGAGATGTTTTTCACCAGTGTCTCACCAGCGTTTTGCCCCCATCAGCCCTCTTGGCAGTTCGCACGGCTTAACTCCCAGCTTCTTCCTCCCCACACAGTCTGCTGATGAAAGTGCACTAACTTGGTAGTGTGATCATGAAAGATGCAGACTGCACAGTGTACAGGGCGAAATGAGGGCAAATGCAATAACTACAGTACAGCATATAAGGCTTTTGACAAGTTCGTGAGCTCTCTGTCAGCATTTGCATTCATTTACTGTTCAGCACGTTTTTGTTTCCCTCCAATGTTTCACTGTCTTGGCGTCTGTAAGGTTGAGGAACAGATGGGCCAAAGCTGGGATTTTTCCGTCCCTTTAAGATTGTGGATTTCTTTCTTAACTATTGGCTGTGGCTATGTGTGACTGTGAGAGATGGTTGATGATTTATTTAGCTTGGGCCCGGCATTCAGAGTGTGCCATGTGTGCTTAGAGACCTGATACTCACTGAGGGCCTGCTTGGTGTTTTTGCCAGTGAAACAGCACGGTGCTGGTGGGTTTCACACTTCATAACACACGGGCGCCTGCAGTAAGAGGAAGGTGTTGACTATGAAACATTTTAGAGTGAGAGACTGAGTGCACCGTGCACCTGTGTCGCTTTATGAATAAAGCCAGACAAAATTCAATAGACCATTGTGTTGTACTTTTTAAGTAAGATAGATTTTTAATGTTTTGTCTTTAACATCCCAGAAAAGATAATGATGTTCCCTGTACCCAGTTAATACAATTATCTTTAGGCCTCAAAGGAATATATCATCACATCTCCATCCTCTCTGCAGTGCAGGAAGTATTGTTCTTGCTGCTTTATAACTACTATGTGAATCAGGTTTAGCAAGTTATGTAGGTAATACAGATGTTGGTTGTAAAGCCATTTGGGAAATTGTAAACTCTTTTATGTCAACTGCTGTTATTTCATTCACTGAAGCAGCACTGGTTGGCATTTCCTCTTTGATAATTGCATAAGTGCTATGCAAAGAGAGAAGCTGGGACTGTAAAACTTACCCCCACACCCCCACCCCTGTACCCCCTGGTGACAATCTTAGCTGTTCCCAGGTGAAACCTCCTCTCAGCCTGGGAAACTCAGATGTTTATCTGTTGGGTCTGGAGGATAAGTGGTGGGGAGGATATTACCCCCTCCCCTGCTGTACCTGACCACAGCTCCTTCAATGTCTGAAATTTTCCACCGATGATTAGAACAGTTTTTTCTGGACAAGGGAAAGCAATCATAGGTAATCATATAGATCCAAGTTCATTTTTGTAGCCTTACGGCTGATGGATATGTACATGAAGGGTGGGCCTGCACTTAAATAGCATGTGTGGCAGATGAATTCCCTACTCACTTTTCTCGCTTTTCTTGACAAGTTGATGATTAATTCAAACTGTCTTACTTTTGCGCAGTTCCTTTTACTTTAATAGTCCCTGGAACATGTTGTCTCAGACTCAAGTATTTTTCATTTATAACTTCTTTTGGCTCGAGAAACTTTTTTTCAAAATGAGCCAGTAGCTGCACACTGACATTTCTCAGAGGTGCCTACTTCTAGCTGGTTCAGGTCTGTGTGTGCGGCCACCACAACATGTGGGGATTGTTAATGGGAGCTGGTTCAGGGCTGCTTTGCATCCTCCGCCTTTGGCAGTTTCCTTTATTGTAAACGGTCTCTCTCACACACACACACACACACACACACACACACACACACACACACACACACAAACATGTGGTCTCACATATTGACAAACAGACTTTGGTGGGCGCACCCTCCCACTCTTGCAAACACATTGGCAGCAGAACACACGAAGTGTAGTTTTGTGCTACAAGTCACAGAGTGTCCTTTGTGGTTTCTACACAGAGCCCCCTTTCTATACATCTATTGATTGTGTAAACACAGCCTATAGTAGTTGTTGTCCTGGTTTCTCCTCCAGATTTAGCCATATGACGGTAATCCGGGTATTTATTCTCTTCATTCTTAATAAAATTATAGTAACATATGGTAGCTCAAACAGCCTCAGTGTGTTTTCCATACATTAAAGCTGGGTAACCACCATTCAGTGTTTTCCTTTGGGATTGATGTGTTATCTTATCTTTCTGATTTGATAAGTAAAGGCATGAGATGATACTGGCCTCTCGTGCTCCCCTGTGTTATCTGGAACAGATATGTACTCCTGTTAGAAGGCTCATTGAGCTGTTGGTGAGGAATAAACAAACCGATTTGCTCTCAGTCTCCTTAAATGAATCACCCTGTCCATAATTTGGTAACTTTTAGCCTAATGGCGGCACAAATGTGCTATAATTTGACCCTTTTACTGAGCGAAAATATTGAATTTAGCTTCTAGATGCTCAAGAAACAATAATGTGTGAGTACACTTTATATGGCCTGCTCTAAATGATCCTCACTATCAGATCTTAACCTCTGACCTTTTCATAAGCAGGTCATTTATTTAACATCCTCAGTGAATCCTCATAACGTTCTGCAAGGCCTTTCTGGAAAGGGAGTGCACTCATGACCCAGCATTAACCTGTGATGAAAAACTCTGATCTCTGTATGAGACCTTGTTTTCCTCTTTGCTCCCTCCTGAGGGACTTTGCCTCCTCTGAGAGTCAAATGCAAACGGATGTTTATTGACAGAGGAGAGGCCGCAGTGTAAATACAGCCCACAATGCACTCTTGAAAATCTCGTGGTTGATTAAAACCGTGTAAACGCCATAAAGAAGTTTGAAAACAAAAGGGTGAGGGAAGAATCGAAACCCGCGGGAAGACAACAACAATGTATTGAATGTGACTGCATGGCTAATTTACTTTTGTGAGCATGCTAAAGTGTTGGTGCACTTGTCTGAAGGTGTTTTTTCTTCCTTAAATTATTTCTTCCTTAAATTATTTACTTTGAAAATGGGATTTTCCTATGAGTCTAAAAATAAAGAATTGAGCCTGCTGTTGTTTTTATTCTAAACTCTGAATTCCTGAGTTTGTCTCACTTTATCTCTCCCTTCAGGAACTGGTGTCCTCATACGGTCACTAAGACAGTGACTTGCCAAGTGCAGAATGGGACAGTTCTCCAGCGGGTCTACCAGACCTGCCGCTGGCCGCAGGGATGTGCAGGAGGCAGGTGAGAAAGCGAAGGGACCTTAGCAGTAATGCCGCTGCTGTACTGTGAAGAAGCCACATTAAAACACACAAGAAATTCTGTGTTATTTGGGATTTTGCACATTTTCTAAACTTTATAGTTGAGTTTAATGGTAGAAAAACTCAAAACCAGTGTTTTATAGTCATTTTTCTTGTTGATGGTTCATGGTTTTTTTTGTCTTCACTATACGTCACTGCAGTTCTTGCTATGTGCAAGCCGTATTGTTTAGACCATATTTACAGGCAGAAAAAAAATTCACGTCAGCCTCCAACAGCTGTGTGTATATGTGATTACTTTAGAGTTTGTGTGTGTTTTTCAGCTACAAGACCGTGGTCAGACCTTCCTATAAAGTGGTGTACCGCACAGTGACCTCTCTGGAGTGGAAATGCTGTCCTGGGTTCAGTGGCGCTGCCTGTGAAGAAGGTAAGTCGAAACAGAAGGAGGGTTTTCATGGATTCACAGACACGTACACACAGTGATTATACAGCATCTGATAGAAATGAACAAAAGTTAGGGCCCTTAGTGGGGGCCAACATTTGCAGGCTGGGACTGAGAAATGGTTTAGAGGAACAACTTTTCTCTTTCTTTCATTGTGTCCTCTTTCCTTTACCGGCCTCTCTGTTTCCTCTTTTTATCATTATTTAAAGCTTATTCATTTACCACCATCTGCATCCTTCTGGTCTGCATTGCTGTCTTATAGCCTGCAGGTGTGCCTTCCAATACACGTGTACAAGTAATACTTATAAACAGGAGTGATTTCCATTAGGCTTACATAAGGCTGCTTCTGTCTTCAAAATGAAGTTTAAGAAATAAGATCCTTCAGCCTCCTCAGGGTGAGTCAGATACCTCCACTTTATTAATCAGTTTTAATGTGTTCATTCTAAGAGTCATCGTACGACGTAAGGGTCGATTCTTTTGTGTGGTTTTGAAATTTTAGGATCCAGCTGGAACCAGGTTCTCATCCCCTTAAAGTGCCATGCTAGCACTGCTGTTTTCATTTTTCGACCACAGTAGCTGCCCACCACACACAGACACACACACACACACACACACACACACACACACACACACACACACACACACACACACACACTCACACACTCACACTCTCCCAGTGTATAATGACTTCCCCTGGCACTGGCCCCCATGTCTCGGCAGTCTAGGGAGAAGGGTGGAGTGTCTGTTTATGCCGGGACCCAGGACTTGACTGGGTGTAACATAAATCATTGGGCTTTGTGTCACAAAAGACAATAAATATTTACAGTAGTTAAAGTGGTCACTTTTTTGTGGTGCTGAAACCAAAGGCTGTTTTTCTCTTTCATGCTCCCACTCCCAGGTGAGCTAAGAACAACTCGCAGCCCTCCCTTCAACTGGAGAAATTTCTCCAGCCTTCCTGCTTGTTTACACACGATGGCACACATCAAAGCTGCCTGAATATCATGCTTGTTTGAGACGTTCCCCACTCTCAAAGTCAGGAAACACATTCACAGTCAGACAACCCAGACTTTACTTAACAAAAGCAGAGGGACACACAGTCAAACAGGGAGGAAATTATCCAATTAAGTTGTTGCTGGAGGAGATTCCCCTCCGGTTGTCATGGCAGTAGGGGGCTGTCGAGCCAACAGGGATGCTGGGATTAGCCACTTATCTGAGCGTCGTTCCGGGTGGCTCAGATCACAGGCGTCGCTGAGTGGAAGTGACAGGTCCCATTCACAGGGCCTTTACTCTCCGGCACCATGGATGCTATCCAGGGCCACCGGTGCTTTGTTCTGATCCTGCCGCGTGAGCAGAACCTCTCGCCAGCACAGAACCTGATACCCCACCGCTGTCTGCCTCATTTGACGCTTTAAGGAGAAATAAAAGCTTGCCACACGGGCGGGCGAAGCTGGAGGCCGGATTGTGCTTAAATCTGTTGCTATAGTGTTGCCAAGTGAAGTTAAAGCTGCATTCGTATTTCAGTGGGTGCAGGTTTCAAATCCAGGATCTTAATACCTGTGTGTGGCTCCATCTGCAAATCTCCACACATTTCTTTGTGGATTTCCAGACGGCTGTGAGCACTTGTTTGACCTTGAGTAAGGCTGAATTAAAAGGGCTCAGTAGACGAAGCACATCTGTTGTATAAAAGAACAAACAGCTATCATCCTATTGGACTTTTTGAAATCT
This sequence comes from Seriola lalandi dorsalis, assembly GCF_002814215.2. Classification (NCBI taxonomy): domain Eukaryota; kingdom Metazoa; phylum Chordata; class Actinopteri; order Carangiformes; family Carangidae; genus Seriola; species Seriola lalandi. Next base: position 208,236 of record NW_019525070.1, on the reverse strand, counting down.
ACTGTCTAGGTCGGACATTAATAACATATTGCTTTTGATCTCAAAAATCTCATAAATAGCTAATACCGGATACATACATCTTTAAAGACCCCTTTTGGAGTTCCAGTGTTAAGTCATATACCTTTGCTCCCACCATCCCTTTTCCTCTGCCTGTCTGCTTTTCACAGACTGTGGAAAATGTGTATGATCCGCTCATTTACTCACGCTGCCCTGCTCTTACTTCCACTGTTCTCTCACCAGGCCACCCCAAAAGCCCCTGGCCATGTCTGACTCCCAAGGCCGGTCTGCTTTACTGCAGATCTCAACAAAATCCATACCAGGGGCACTCTGGGGCTTGTGCTGCTTCAAGGTGCAGGAGAGGAAAGGAAGTGCGTTATAAACTGAGAGCACGGTTATTGCCATTGTTATATTTTTAATTGGAGATGAGAGAGTTGTTTTCTCTTCTGCACCTGCGTTATCACCCTCCTGCTCGCTGGTCGATCCGATCGATCCACATCTGAATCATCAGGTCCAGTCTGAAGTTTTGGATTAACCAAAGCAGCAGAGTGTAAATATAAATGAGAGAACATTATGGGAAGAGATCACGCCATGCTGTCATCCAGTCATACACAGGCTTGTGAGGATTTTTGACCGATCACATTCAAACTGAGGGCTCCAAAAGCAAAACATTACATCACACCCAGGCTGATAAACAAACTTACTCCATCAGAGTCCAAGCGTAGTGAGATAACACTGCATCAGACAGGCACCTTTCACATTCGTTCCCTTTTCTGACTTCCTGAACCCAAACTCAGGACTTGGCTGGAATTCCAGGCCAATGGTGTAATTACTGGGTCCTAATTGTTTTCTATGAGGTTTGGGAGATATTGTCTTACTTCTGGACCTGGAACACAATGGTCTTTATCTCTGATTGAGCCTGAGAAAAAAAGGCTAAGTATTTGCAGATGGAAGCACTTTCATAGCCTGCCAGAAACAGGGATTTAATGTATGCCTGGTTGCCTTTGGCATTCCAAGTAAGTAAATGCTTGTTTTCAGATGGGATATCCCACCTTATGCTACATCAAACACAAATATCAAAATTATACCTCATTTAGAGGCAATTTTGTGATATGAGAATATCAAATGTAACCCACAAAAGCAACATTATTACATTAGAGCTGGCTCTCGAAGACTCCGTCCCATGCAGGATGCATCAGCGTCAACATACAGTACAGCAATAAAATGCGATCGCACACTCAGCAGTCGTGGAAATCTGTGATATTTATAGGCATTTTGGATTTTTCTCCCCGATCTTCTAATTTTGATGGAGTCTGAAAAGTGTGAAGATGACATTGAGAGACAGCAGCCGACATCTCAGCCCTGATTTGATTTATAGAGGGAAGCACTTAGAAGAAATATGGCTGCAGCTTATCACAGAGGGGGGCCGTTGTGCAGTGAAACATATGGGGGGGAACGTAGACTTGAATTAGCACGGCTGTCAAAACTCTGCTGCGGGGGTCCCCATCAAGCCGTATCTCGCAGCCAAGCGGAGGCTGCGGTTTTTGGGTTGCAATTACGGTATGGCTGGGAGGCAGAGGCACGCTGTCTGTAATAAGCCGCAGAAATGTAATCTGTGTTTTCACAGCTCAGCGCAGCTTATCACAGGCCTACACGCTAAACCCCCGTGCTTTAAACATCAGTCGGCTGCAGCTTGCCATTAGCAAAAGAGGAGTGGGAGTGTGTGGACGTCGGTATATGTCTCTGTCTGACTGCCAGGATGAATGTGTGGGTGGCAGAACGAGAGGTGTTGAGGATTTGTACAGTGAGGGATGCAGCTGTTCAGTGTGATTAGCTGCTTTAATGGCAGCAGGCTTTAGTAGCTGTGAGTGGAGGCACCCCAGCCTGAGGTCAAAGGGGAGGGAAGCTGAACAAGAGCAGGTGACCTCCACTCCCACTCCTCTTAGACCACACAGAGCAGCGTTATCAAAGTCATTAGACTGACGAAACATAGAGTCACCTTTGCATTCAGCCCTCCTCTTTTCTTTCTCTCCCATTCCTGGATTCCCTTATGTTTGCATTAGCAGGTGTTAAATATGTTAGTCTCTCCTGCTCCAGTTCATTCACAAAAAAAAAAAACAGATTTGGTGTCTGATTTGTAGCTGCATTCACAAGCACAGAGTGCAGCCATGGGACGACAAAGCATGTAAATCACATACATACAGGGAGGCAGGCTGCAGCCAGTGTGCAGAAAAGGCCACAGCAGCTGATATTCATGGTTATGTAAATGCCTAGCACAGCACAAGTGCTGAGCCCAAATTGGAAGCAGCTGAAGTTAAGGCAAACTGGGCAGAGGGCCCCAGATGAGATTAGACATGGGAACGTCCAGCGCTTTCAGCCCACGCTGCTCTGCTCAGGGGAATTGTCATAATAGTCATTAATTAACAAACAACACCACTGAAAATACCGACCAGCCAACCTAAAATTAACCAAACCAAAATGTGGAGGGAAGTTTTTTTTTTCTCTCTTCTCCTGTCTGCCTTTCTTTCCATACTGTCCTCTTCTTATGTAAGTGTGTGCTGGTATGTGAATCAGGTTTATGCAAAATCCCCAAATTATACCTTGTAGAGGGGTTCAGGTATTTAAACTGGAATCTATACTAATAATTATGATAATATTATTATGACATTATTTTTGAAATGTTCCATGCAAACCGCGTAGAGAGCACACACTGCACAGCTAAAACCTTGCAGGCTGAGGAATAGAAAATAGTATAGAGTCATAAGAATTATAATTATAACTCCCTGTGCCTTTATGGTTTATGCTCGTCTATAATATTAGAATACAAAAAGCAGAAGACAGGCATGGTAATGGAAGAATATCACTTCTAGCACAGTAAGGTTCATTTAGACTTACAGGAGATGTGATTGTAAATTTTACTTATCATAAAATCTATTTTATTTATGTGGTATCCTGTCTATACATAAAGAACCACATTTGTTTTAATGCTTTACGGTCCATTTGTCGACCTGCATTTCTTGAACTTCAAGAAATGCAGATGCACAGCTCTTTCGCTGAATCTTTTTTAAAGTTTCATACAAGCTTAGCCTTGAATCTGAGTTAAGTTTTATGTATCTGGCTCCTGTACTGGAAATGCCTCTTCTGCTTACTGATTTATTTATTATTTCCCAAGATTTCCCCTGGGAGTGCATTGAAAACTATTTTTCCTGCAGTCAGAAAGGAATAAAGTGGGCAGCAGTCAGCAGTGCAAAACAACTTTTAGAGATGAAAATAGACACACACACACACACACACACACACACACACACACACTCACACACGTGCCATGGCAGCTGGAGTATTCTTCTGTCCCTAATAAAGCAGAGGCATTTGCCTTCACCCAGTAGTTTAAGTGGACTGGTATGCTGACTGAGTGACCCACAAACAGACAGGCTCTTTACAGCCTGACAGATCATGCAATCAGGAGCAGAGAGAAGAAAGACACTCTCTTCCTGCCTAAGATAAGGCCAAGTGAACTGGTAACAGAGAACTTTTTTTCATGTAGAAAGATAAACCTTTAAAATCCTGAACTTTTTAAATCCCCCTCTACCTCTGCGGCCTCCTTTTCTCTCGTCTCTGATCCACTCAGCGACTGATGTCATTAAAGCTGCATTAACCCGTCTGCCCTCCCTGCCCTTCAACATATCACCATCCTTTAGGTGTAGAGTGCCGTGATGTAGGTTCTGTATAACACAGCGCTTCTGTCTTTAGGTAGGTTCTGAGAAGGTAATGAAGCATATTTGGCGTTTTGACGTCAGTGCTGAGACAATAGCAGCATTGATGGAGCTCTGGGTCCTGTTGGTTCCATACAGCTGTGATGAGTTCAGCGGACCCAACGAACCCTTGACTTATTGCAAATCTCCATCTCTCGACTGATTTGTTAGAGTTCAAGTAACCTATCCGCTTTTATTCCACTTTTTTCTGTCTTAATCTTCCTTCTCTCGCTTTATTTAGCTTCATAAGCTAAAGTGATACAACTACAGATTTTTCTCCTTATTATAACCTAATAACTGTTTTCTTGATTAACTGATTGATTGAATTTATTAGATGATTAAAATAGTTACAATCATCAAGGATTAAAACATCTAAAGGCTGAAGGTTTATTTCCACTGTGGTCCTCTTACCTAAAACAATCAACACGACAAAAACACAGAACCGTAACACCAGTCAAGACACAACATTTTACAGTGACAGTGGGGCACAGCCTACTTTTTTCAAGGTCCCTTCATGATATAAATCAGGCCACAAGTCAGTGAAAAACCATCCTATCAAGGCCACTTTGAATATCTGATGTGATCGATTTTAGACTTGATGGAAGATTATTCCATAAATCATTTGGTCGGCGACATGTCAGGAGAAAGTGTAAAATGCTTTTAAGGTGATGTTTTCACTTTATTTTTTGCAATCACATGTTCAAGCCCCAAAGATTTCAAATTTAGTTTGTTTAGTTCATTTTTAAAACAAAGAAAAACAGCAACAGCTTCACACTGGGGAAGCTGATTTTCTCTCAATTGGCGAAGTAGAGCTTCAACTCCACTTCTACAAAAATTCAGTCTTGTATTCGCTTGCTCCCCTTTTTTTCTATCATTTATGTGAATTCCCGTAAAATCCAGTTATGTCTCCTTCTTTTACTGCCGTCTCATCCCCAGTTCTACATTCTGCACCACAAAAACATACAAATACAATGAAAACAGTAGCTTTCAGGTTAGATACTCTCCTCTTGCTTTGTATCTGTGGTTTCTGTACACTCCCAATAGTCCTGATGATCGAGCTGCTCATTCGTCACTGTTATGAGTTCATAAACATATACAACGCCACATAAGAGAGGCTCGAGTGCCGTGGCTCCGTGGGTGGGGATTTCATGAAGCCGACCTTCAAACTTCCTCCACTCCCATGTACACTAAACCACAAACAGACCACCACATCACAGAGATCTTGCTGTGGTGACATCATTTATGGCCTCTCGTATCACGGACCTCCCAAACATCCCCCCCCCCTCTGTTCAGTCTGAGTTTCCCAGACATTAAACGCTGCACTCTTGGATAAGGTGTAGAATTTAAAAGTCTTTGCCCCTGTCTGACTTTTGAGCTCTACTTTTGAGCTGGTCTTTGCATATATTTCCATTTGCTCATTCGGTTGATAGGGCGCTCAGCGGGGATGAGGGGAGTGGTGCTGATGGTTGTGATTAGTTCTGGAGTGAAGACGAGAGTGGAGAGGAGGTTTGGATGAACTGCATCAGCAGTCGGTCTAATTAGAGACATGCCTGGTCGGCTTTCGGAGCTCAAACCCCCCCCCCCCCCCCAAGGAGCCAATCGCCCTGACCAAAAAGAAATGACCTCACTTGATTGGCTAGAAGAAGAAAGAGTAGAGGATAATAGAACTTGCCTCTAGTGTAAAATGTATTCATCAGACAATAAGACAGCTGTGAGAAATCTACTACTACGGAAATGTATTTGCAAGTGTTTTATTTGTGTATTTTCAGCTTGGCGTTCAGGCAGAACAGCGTTACCAAAAACCAAAATTGTACTATGACTCTATAGTCATCATAATCAGGCTGCAAGGCACCCAGAGCTGAGTTTGCAGAGTACTGTACATAAACCTGTGCCATCTGTCTGCGCCATGGCTCATACTTATCCACCTTGCATCGACATCCTGAGCTCCCTTTTATAAATGTAGTTTAATGTCTCTCATAATGTTTCTTATTTAATGTTTTTCATTGATTTTGTAAAGCATGATGAATTGCTTGTGTTTATAAAAACATGATATTTAAGATAAACTTTAGTTTTGCCATAAGTGTTGCACTTAGAACCGTCTCCAGTGTTCCACAGGAAGTGTGTGTATTTCAGTGTGCCGTTCATCTTGCAGACTTGCACTAATAGAGCATGTAAGACATGCATCATTTAGGAAGGAGCTCATATCTTTGCTGTCCTGCATCGTCTGGGGTCATGTCTCATGGGCTCCTCTTAATATCCACACACACATACATATAAGCCTGCACGCACTCAGGCATGTTCCTTCTGCAGCACTCTACAGACCATTTCAACACTGCCTTTTACTGTCTCCCCGTTCGCTTGGAAACGCACATCTTCTTGAGATGGTGTCAGGGGCACAGAGTTATGTGCAGGAAGTGTGGCATGCTTCAGTGGTCCAGGTCCAGTCTTTGTGGCTGGTTGTGGCAGCGCTGGTGTGGCTGGTGAGGCAGTGTCAGGGGCTCAGAGCCGGGGAGGCCCAGCGAGGTGAGCTCATTAACAACAGGACGTACCCCTGAACCTCTAAACCCAGGCCTGCATTCCGTCCGCTCCAGTGCCCCCTGGGACTCATCCAGGGGGGCTTTAACAGCCCCGGTGTTTTGGTTGGACCCTCGCCACAGCCAGAGCTGAGCTGTGCATGACGACTGACCCCCCCCCCC